>NC_072780.1:25822835-26160139 GCF_022539595.1 Amphiprion ocellaris | reverse complement strand
TTGTGTTCAGTTTGTAAAGCAGCCAAAGCAGACCTGGTCTTCCTGGTCGACGGTTCCTGGAGCATCGGCGACGACAACTTTCTGAAGATCATCAGATTCCTCTACAGCACCACCGGAGCTCTGGACCAGATCGGCCCGGATGGCACTCAGGTACCACAGAGTTGGTTTGGCCTTCTTTAAACAGAGTGATAGCTTTGACATCCAAACTCCTGCTGTCTCCTGGTGTTTGGTTTGACTGGAAAATTATTGACAGCAGTGCAGGAAAGTCAGAAAACAAACCTAGAAGCAGAGACTTCTCTTTGCCAAAGGCGCAGCAGGATTCTCAGCCTTGTTCTGTATGTTGGTGGGTTGCTGTAAACTACGGTGGCAGCAGAGACGGAGTAATGAAAGACATCATCAGTGGTAATCCGCTGAGTGCTGCTGTGGAGGTGTCAGTATTGACTGCACTGCTCATATAGCACACCTTGTACCATTCTTTACTGGATCCTTGACTTAAATTATCATCAAATAATGTTCTTTCAACAACTGATTATCTCAGAGTTAAACAAGTATTTGTTTATGACATGTGGCTAAAATTGAATATACAATAGCTTTAGCTGGAGATGCACATGTCCTTTGGTTTCAGTGCTGCCTGGATTAATATTTGATAGATATGTAGACGTTCCCCTGTTCAAAACAGTCACACAAAGGAAATAAGAGGCGGTATAAATCACATTACTGTAACAGGAGGCGGAGGTTCATCTCCTGTGTCCAACTACTTCACTTTGACTTTTCAATGGTCTTTGAACTAAGTGCTGTTTGACGTGCCATTTTGTTGTTAAACTTAATCCAATCCTCAGCTCAAAATCATGATATTTCATCAAAATCACCTTATGGAATATGTCTTGTTTATAAATTGCTGATTCCATTGAGTTGCAGGACTTTGTATTGCAGTGATAAATGAGCCCACAGTGAGGAAAAATGTGGAAAAAACTGGGTTCTGGGGGTTAAGAACAAAGGAGATTAGAAACCAATGCAGGAATAAGACCAGGACAGAGAACAAAAGTGAAGACTTGCAGTTGTTTGACATTTGTGGGGAAGAGGGAGGACTTACGAGTTGATTTCTTGAGAGAAGAGCTGGTTTCGACATACTGCTGTGTCTTGATTGGCAAATAAAGGTGTCCACAAGGACACAAGAAACAGAAGTATAGTGGAAATAAACATCAGGGGAAAGAGAAGAGGCAAAACTCTCCATTTCATTTGTTTGACTTCCATGGTAGCAGAAAATAAAAGTTGAAGACCAAAGCATCTACTAGAGGCAAATAAAAAAAACTGAAGTAGCAGCTCAGGTTAAAATGTTGCACATTTTTGCTGATTAGCTCCTTCGCTGTGTTGTCTGACAGGTGGCGATCGTCCAGTTCAGCGACGACGCCCGGACTGAGTTCAAGCTGAACTCGTACAGCGACAAGGAGCGACTGCTGGACGCAATCAACAAGATTACCTACAAGGGAGGAAACACCAAGACAGGTGAGATCCATGAGGAGGAGAAAACACAACTTGATGAAAACATGTGACGCTGGTGTTGAAGTCTGGTGGAGTTTCAGGGACGGATGATGTGTGCTTGAAACACAGAAACAAATGTGTTCAACTTCTGCCACTGATGAAATCCCCAGAAGAAATCATCTCTGCTGTGGAAATCTGGATGAGCCATAGCAAAAACAGTCAAGGTGCAGCAGTATTTGTCTTTGTAATTTATTAAAAAATAAAAGAAGTAGCAGTGAACAGTAAAAAAGAGAAATGCAGAGTGAATGTTTCAGCTGAAAGGCTGGAGCTCCAACACCAAGCTCATGTTCAGAGGTCTGACCAAGATTCAAAGAACAAATGCAAACTTACACAGATCAGCCTCAACATTAAAACCACCTGCCTAACCCTGCATAGGTCACCCTTATGTCATCAAAAATGCTCTGAACCAGTGGACATGGACAAGAAGACCTCTCAGGGTGTCCTATGGGGTCTGGCACCTGGACGTTGGCAGTGGATCCTTTGAGTACTCTGGGTTGTGCATAGGGGCTTCTGGGGAATCAAATTTGTTCCACTGCATCCTGTTGATACTTGATCAGAATGGGGTCTAGGAAATTTGGAAGTCAAATCAAAGTCTTGGGCAATTGTTATGTTCCTCAAGATGTTTCTGATTGTTTGATGTTTTTGGGATGTGGTTGGGTGCATTTTCCTGCGTGGGTAGGCCAGTGACGTTTGGGATTTCCATTTGCATGAAGGAGTTTGCTTGTTCTGGGACAATGTTTATTTGGGCGTGGAAGTCTCATCAACATGGATGCCAAAATCCAAGGTTTTCCAGCAGAACGCCACATAGTAAGATAAGATAAGAGAGTCTGTTATCTGTCCAGTCCAGTTTGTTATTTAGGTGAACACCCAGGTACTCGTAGGTCCTCACTCTCTCAATGTCAAGTCCCTGGATGTTCAGCGGTGGAGTGTATGAGGGTTGCCTGTGAAAATCGATCTCCTTTGTCTTGCTGCCGTTCATTTGAATGGGGTTCTGCTCACACCAGTAGACAAAGTCCATGATGACCTTCCTGTACTCACAGTCGTTCCCCTCTGACATGCATCCTATGATGGCAGTGTCATCGGAGAACTTCTGGAGATGACAACTGTCTGTGGAGTAGCGGAAGTCTGATGTGTAGAGGGTGAAGAGGAAAGGTGAGAGTACTGTACCCTGAGGGGCTCCTGTGCTGCAGACCACCACATCAGACACACAGTCCTGTAGCCTCACATACTGCGGTCTGTCTGTGAGGTAGTCCATGGTCCATGTGGCCAGCTGGTCACTGACCCCCACTCTCTCCAGCTTCACCCTAAGCAGTGACAAATATGATCAATGTTATTCACTTCACCTGTCAGTGGTCATAATATTGAGTCTCATGGTATTGGGGTTATTCGGCCTTGGTGCTTGACGCTGGTCACAGTATAATCATATACTGTAACAAAACCGTAGAAAACATTATCGCGGTCAGGTCTATCAACAGTCATGCCCAAACTTGGTTGTGATCGTCACATTACAAATACAATTCATCCCAATACAAACAAAATTTTGCTACCACACCCTCTAAATGCAAGAAAGACACCTGAGCACAAACACGACTTCCTAATGACATTATCAAAACTTATTGAGCAAAAGGTAAATTAAATCTGTCTTCTGTGTGTTGTGTCACTGTGCACGTGTTTTTCTTTCCCTTGTGTCTTCCTGCATGTAAAACACATCCCCATGCAGTGTCGTTCTTAAGTGCACAGCAGCCTTTATTTCTGGAGTGTGTGTAATGAGAGGAAGTCTGTAGGGAAGCAGTGAGAAGTGCAGTCATTAATCACTGTTTACCGAACAGCGCAGGGATGACACTACAGATTTGCTCCACCATCACTGCCGGGGAGGAGTTTCTCCCGATGCTAATGTCGCTCTGTAAAATCTTCAATTTCTAGCAGAAAGCAACAGTTTGGGGAGTTAAAAAGCACTCAATCACCGCCTTCCGCACACCACAATTAAGAGTCCGTTTGCTGGCATTCCCAGCGGCCTGCAGGATATTTGATTGCTGGATCTATTTAAAAACCTGCTGCTACTTTATTGCTTTATTGAAATGTAACAACCGTGCAGAAATCTCACGCCCCAGAGAGAATCTTGAGATCAATATAAATTGTAAAGTTTTAAAAAGGAGACACTAATGAGTTTTTTTTTTTTTTGGTAACAGCGAATGTGAGTTGTTTGGTAAATAGTTTAAGGTAGAGTTTTGAATAGAAGCAAAGAGAATATTATACAATTAACCTCCTGAGCCTCAAAAAACAAGCCAGAGGGATTGAAAGGCGCAAAAATATCACAAAAGAAGTGTACTAATTATCAGCTTGAAAGTGGAGAGAAAGATTGGATGTTCAACTTTCCAAGAGCTGTTGATCTACTAATTTGTGACTTGTCCGTCCATCAGTAACCAAATCATAGTACCTATAAAATTCAAACAGCATTGCAAGATTGTTAAATCGAGGTGTTGAGACGGTATTCAGTCAGTTGCAGTTTGCTGCATCACCACTAGATGCCACTAAATCCACCACTCTGCTCCCATAAGTAAGTTTGATGTCTTAATTTCTTCAAACAACCCCAGAGCGCTGTAGCTTCATATTTCAGTGTCCGTGACATTATTTTATATCTGGACTCCTACAGAAAGACTCCTTACTGGATGGACAAAACACAGAACACAGATTCTCTCTGTATTCTGTCTGTCTGCTGCTTCGAATGTGGTTTACTCGCTGTTGCTCCATCTGATGTTCATTTACATCAACATGTCATGAACCGATTATCATGTGTTGAGGATCTTTTAGACACCCGGATTCCACCCCTAAATGATATCAAGAAACAAACGAAAAACAGAATCAGAAATACTTTACTGATTCCCGAGGGAAAACTGCATATGTTACAGTTGTTCCCATTCAAAGTCAGAAATATAAACAGCACAAAATATATAGATTAACATAAGTAAAAAAAATCTGGCCTAAAAATATAAACATAAGTAGAAACTTATGACCTATAAATACAAAAAAGTATAAATTATGAACTAAAAATATAAATATAAGTTAAAAAATGACGTAAAAATATAAACATAAGTAGGAAAATATGACATAAAATATAAACCTAGGTGCAAAACATATTACCTAAAATATGAACATAAGTAGAAAAATCTGACCTAAAAATATAAAGATAAATAGAAAAATCTGACCTAAAAATAGAATCATAAGTAGAAAAATGTGGTCTAAAAATATAAACAAAATAAGAAAAATATGACCAAAAAATAAAAACATTTGTTGAAAAATATGACCTAAATATAGAAACCTAAGCAGAAAAATGACCTAAAAATAGAACCTTAAGTAGAAAAACATGTCCTAAATACGTAAACATAAGTAGAAAAATATTACCTAAAAGTGTAAACCTAAGAAGAAAAATCTGACCTAAAAATGTAAACATAAGCAGAAAAATATGTCCTAAAAATATAAACATAAATAGAAAAATATGACCTAAAAATATAAACACAGTTAGAAAAATATTACCTAAAAACAGAAATAGAAAAATATGACTTAAAAATATAAACATAAGTCAAAAAATATGGCCAAAATATGTAAACAGAAATAGAAAAATATTTCCTAAAAATATAGAAATGCATAAGTAGAAAAATAGGACCTAAAACTATAAAAAGAAATAGAAAAATATGGCCTAAAATACAAACATAAGTCAAAACAGTATAAGCATAAATGTAGTGTGCTTACTACTTAATATTTTACTTTCCCACATGCCCTGTCGTCACACTGCACGCTCCAGTTTTGAGTCCAGTTTTCACTCTACAGTGATAAATAATTTCAGTGAAACCTAAAATATTGCTGTTGGTTAAGTGAACTTGGGCCGCGACTCTTCTGCGTGTCACAAAGCCGACTACACAAGCTGCTGCCACGAGTATTTCACACATAGCAGTTTAATTGGAAGTAAATTAAAACTGCACAGCTGCACACGAGGAGGCTTCATCTTCTAAGGAAAATTAAACAGGAAATAAACTCAGCCAGAGTTGCAGCCAGAAATGGAACAAAATTCCCATTACTGCTGTAGGATCCACCAGCCATTATTCCACAGTGGAACAGGACAAGAGCAGATTTTATCTGTCCTTCTCCTGCCCTGGGTTTAACACCTTCACAGTCACAGGTTGGAGACGGGGCTCGCTTTGATCAGTGGCCCTGAAACACCAAGACACTGCAAGTAATACGCTTTCCAGATCTGGTACGAGGGTGCAAAGTAACATCAGCAGCAGAGCACCAGATCAGACTTTAAAGGATCCCCCTACACAGACCTCCAGGAAGTAAATTAGGCCTGTCAGCCAGGAGACTGGTTTAAACCCCCAGCCACTATCAGGCCTACAAGGGACCAAATGGCCGCCAATAAACATTTAGACTGATTCCTGAGCCATTGAAGTAGAGGCTCAGTAACCTGGATGACAACTTTAAAGACATTCCACTCACTGACAAAGGAGCTCTGGACTCACGTCAGAACCAACAAAGACAATCATCTCACAATTCTGGACTAAACTCCTTTTTATGTACATCCATTTCACAAAACAAGTGAACTTTTTAATAACTTCATGGTTAATCCACATCTTGCCTTGCCTTTAATATTTTATTCCTCCTGATTAGTATTAATATGATAATTCGTAGCATGTCTGTCATTCACATGATCATATCTGGTATCGTTCTGATTCCCCTGTCTGTCAGTAATATACCTAGATATATCATGTTCACCATATTACAATATTTTTGGAGTTGCAGACACCACAAAAATCACCTGAAAATGTAACTCTGTGAGAGACATCTGGACATCAGCCCTCCCTGACAGAGGATGTACCAGACCCCTACTGAGTTAATGATATGCAAAGGTCCACTTTAAAAGACCACATCTGAAAGCACCATGTGGAGTCCTCTTTTACCATCAGAGTCCTCCTTTGGAGGAGCTCTCCTTTACCATCAGAACAATCCTTGACCATCAGGTCCTCCTATCTGAGAGCAATTCATTGTTCCGAGGCTCCACTCTGTCACTGTCACATATGAGCAGTTTAAAATGCACTTTAAGGCAGAATACAATGTGATACATACATGTGAATGGGAGACATTACAATGAAACTTAAATTACTGACATTAAGGAAATGACTTCCTGTATTACAAGGTTTTCAAATAGTTTTTTTTTAAATAAGCAAATGTTGTAGTATCTCATAACATTTGCAAAATTTTGCATAAAATCCCAGAAGAGAAAACTGAACTGCTGCATAGTGAGGTGTAAGGTTGCATGGTGGCATTTATTCGCAGTTTCTGAAAATAGTTGCCTCCAAAAAGGGAAAACACAAAAAAATGCATCATGCTGCCTTCTGTACAGTTTACTGGAGCCAGTTAATCTAAGTTGACGTTGATCAATGCCTCTTTTTGCCCAATCAGGTCGAGCCATCCAGCACGTGAAGGAGAACATCTTTACAGCTGAGGCAGGACTCCGGAGAGGAATCCCTAACGTCCTGGTGGTTCTCACCGACGGTCGATCGCAGGACGACGTCAACAAAGTTTCCAAAGAGATGCAGATGGCAGGTCAGAAGCTGGCTGTTTATGTTGGAGAAGTCCCAGGAGATTTTCAGGATTTTAGCAAATTAACTGAAAGCTGAATTCTTTGTTGTACTTGATATTTTAAAAAGATTCTCTTTTCTGGTGATCGCACAACAAATCCTTGTGATTAATTGTTATATATCTTCATCTTATCCCACCACACTTAACACATAACAGGACAGCTTTTAAATGAAATTAATACTATCCTCTTGCACATTTCAAGTTCTTGTTTACGTCACATACTCTCGGGTGACTGCTTTACACATTCCTGCACACTGGAAATATTTCCATTACTTTGTGTGATTTAGAAACCTGATTACACTTTCTGCTAATTTGACTTATAACTCTGCTTCTTATTTACACACTTTTAATCTATATGAACTGTTTTACTGTTATGCCCTAAAACACCAAGTCAAATTCCTGGTATGTGAAAACCTACTTGGCAATAAAACCTTTCTGATTCTGGCGTAACCTGTTATATAATACTGGAATTCAAGACAAAATCATTTCCTGTCTTGTAAAAGACGCAGTTTAACGTCGTCATCCACTTTCTCCTGCTGGTTATTCTCACATTTTTCCTACTCTGTCTCCCTGTAAAGGTTACATTGTGTTCGCCATCGGTTTTGCTGATGCCGACTACGGAGAGCTGGTGAGCATCGCCAGCAAACCCAGCGACAGACACGTCTTTTTCGTGGACGATCTGGATGCCTTTAAGAAGATTGAAGAGAAGCTGGTGACCTTCGTGTGTGAAGCCGCCACCGCCAGTGAGTAATGTTTCAAACCGTTTGGTGAAGTCGGACTCTACTTTTAGAACAAAGTCATTTCTTTGCCGATCAGAAGTTGTAGTGTTGTTTGTTTAGGCAACTTTGTAGCATGTGGACCGTTGAGTTGTGCCTTGTTTCTAAGGTTCTGTAACCTCCGATGTTACTGTGGCAAATTCACATACATTAGTCAGCTAGAACTAACCACACAATCAAATGTTAGACTGAAGATAAAGGTTTACCAAGCACTCTGACTGACAGTGCAAAAGCTGGACACACGGAAGTCAGGCCAATAATCAATTATTAATAGTAAAGCAAACAACAAAGCTTGAGTCAAATTTCCTTCCAGTACAGAAATAGGATCGAAGTTTAAATAATATGGAATAAAACACACATAACCCAATTACTCATTAAATCAGCAGCATCGTCATGGAAGTCTCTCCTTTAAAAGTGTGGGACCTTTATATATATATATATATATATATATATATATATATATATATATATATATATATATATATATATATATATATATATATATATATATATATATATATATATATATATATATATATATATATATATATATATATATAGTCGAATCCTAGGGCCAGTAACCTCCTAAATTAATCAAATTAATGAATTAACTATCAGAGAATTACTGGACCAGCTCTCCAGTCTGTGAGACAGTGACTCACTGTTTATGTCAGAAAAAGGGAGTTATTGTGTTCAAAAATTTCAGAGAACAAATGTGTGAATCGAGGCTGGGGTATGAAAGGACTGGTCTTATCGTGGAGATGATTCTTAACCGGGGACACTGGACTGGATGGCTTGCTTGATGATGATAGATACTTTATTAATCCCGTGGGAAATTACAAACGTCCAGTTGCAACCACACGTTCAGCAGATAAAGCAGCAAAGTAATGCAATGCACATACTGATGGCATAATACTAGGACACAATACAAGTATAAACTAAGGGCTAGAATCACTAAAAACATTTAAGAGCAACCCTAAACCCTTGTTTGATGTGTAGTTCAAAGGTTAGATCAGAATCAACTCCTGTATTAGTCAACTGGCTTTACATTAGCAAATAAAGTATCAAGGATGCTTGCAAGGAGACTCCATAAATTATTAATTAAGTTAATCACTTACAAAAAGACCAGCTTAATACTCCCATCTAAAGAATTTTGCCAGTACCGTCTCAGTGAATGAGTTGGAACTCGACTTTAGATGCCAACGCTGATGGACTACACCACTTACTGAGATATTGGAGGTATATAGGAATAAATAATGGCTCAAATAAGTGTGAAGTTATTTTGTTGTATAATTGTCACCTTCTTAGCTGTTTGAAAAAATGCCTTTTCATTTTAATTAGTTCACCTATAGACTAGAAAAATAAAGAATTTAACTCACTTTGCCACTCAAAGGCAGCCAACATTTAAAGTGGAATGTTATCTTTCATGTTGCTTAATGTATTGATCAATCAATCTGTACACCTTAACTGTCAATACAACAACTCTGACCATTAGTTTTCATTTGTGTTCTTGCTTTAAGCTGGGATTCACTGTTCAAGCCCTTCAAAATATGATTGACTGTCAACCAGATCATGTGAACTGTAAATATTCTATTTTTTAACATGGAAAAAAGCAGCATAGCGTCATTCTGGCAGCACTACACCTATATATACCAATAGTTATCATATGTAATGTTGCTTATTTGCAGTATTGACCATAGTTGCATGTGTTTATAGGATTCTATTGTGTATTTTGAGGTTTATAATCAAGCGTCTTTCTGTCTTTCGCAGCTTGTCCATCTGTACCGATGAGTGGCAGCACAACTCCAGGTGAAAGTTCAACCATGTAGATTTCATGCTTTAATTTTCTGAACCCCAAAGCATGTTTTCTCTTGGAAAGAATATACCCAAATTACCCCATTTATCAGAGCCAGAAACTGTAAAAACAGGAAAAAATACGAGTTTTCGGCATTCTGCCTAACTGTGTCATGTGTGGCGTAAAGTTCCATCATGAAAAAATAACCAATTCTAATCTTAAAATTGTGATATTTTATCAAAATCACTCTATTCTACATGTCTCGTTCAAATTATCGGCCAGACTTTTTGCAATAACCAAATCATGCACAAAAAAAAAAAAAAAAAATCAGTTTTTTTAATGCAACTGACAACTAATGACAGATTAAGCTGTGACCAACAGTCAAGAGACAAAAAATCAACAACAGTAAACAGAGGAGCAAATTGTTGGAAGATACATTCAGTGTGATGAAACATCTTTCTTGAGGTAATGCGCAAAGTAGTATAAAAAGTAACAATAAATAGTAAAAAAAACAAAAGCATGTGGAGCCCCCTTTTTTTTCTAGGACTGATTACGCCAGGACATTTTTAGTTTGGTCTTCCTATAGCTATGATAGGTTCAAGCCTTTGTCTTCTAGTGAAAAATGAGCCCACGGTGAGCACAAATACCCAGAAACTGCTTGGGGTTCAGAGGGTTAAATCAACAGTTGGTTTGAGCCCAATAATTTGGCGTTTACAAATTATAATTCACACTATTCATCGTCAGGCTTCCGTATGATGGAGCTGTTTGGCCTTGTTGAGAACCGGTACAGCAGCATCTCCGGTGTTTCCATGGTCCCTGGCACCTTCAACGCTTTCCCCTGTTTCCACCTGCACAGTAATGCTCTGCTGGCACAACCGACCAGGTAGCTCAGAGAACATATCTTATGACCTGAATATCTCTTATTGCTACCAGCTGCATGGAAAAGACTTGTAGCCTCAGGAAAAGAAAATCTGAGACCATCCCCAGGGAGGTTTCACAGTGTTGACCCTTCTGTGATGTCTTGTCTGCTGCTTTGGTTCACAGGTACATCCATCCTGAGGGGCTGCCCTCCGACTACACCGTCACCCTGCTGTTCAGACTGCTGGCTGACACCCCTGAGGAGCCATTCGCTCTCTGGGAAATCCTCAACAAGAACAACGAGCCACTGGTGGGAGTCATCATGGACAGTGAGTGGAGAAACACAGCCCTTAACAATCAACGTGAACGCATTAAGTTCTGTTGAGGCCATTTTAGGCTTTATGCATCCATAAGGGTACACATAGGTAATCAACCAAAAGATATGACACGCCAGTGCGTGATCCCTTATCATTCACATTTTAACTATTCACTATTAAAATAGTTGTAGTGGAACTAGTCACTGCAGGCCTTTGAATTGTGCATGCTTTCCACTCACTGGGCCCAAACACAGTGATGAGCTTTAAATTCTTTAATTTTTTTGGCCTTTTGTTGACTTCAATTGATAGGTGCAGTTGAGAGGCAGACAGGAAAGTAGGGAGAAGAATGGGGGGAAGACATGCAGTAAAGTGCCGTGAGCTGGAATTGAAGCCAGGCCGCTGAGTATATGGGTCACGCACTTAACCAATTGAGCTATCTGGGCACCTGAGCGATGCACATTTTTAACAGATTTTGTAACTGATAATCAGCACCCTTATCAATCAATAATATGTTAACAATATCGCAAAAATAAACTCAAAGGCCATCATGTTGTGTCCTGATACAGCTGCTAGCGTAGATTATGAGCCACTAGGTGATGCTGTATTAGCACACTTCAGCTCACCTTACAAAAGGAGACATAAAGGCATTAAGGTGGGCATTAAATGGCACATAAGACTATCTCATGGTGGCCATTAACCAGCTACACTCCCACAATGCTCTCTGTTTGCCAACATGGAACTGCTGGCAGACTGAATGACAGCTTTCTTAAGTCCCTATGGTAGCAAACATTTAGAGGCTTCACCTGATGGCTGAACTAGGTACTACAGCTGATGTACAGGACATTTTCAAAGATTAATGTCCTTCGTCTTCCATGGGAAGCATCCACAGGAGCTCCAGGTGTTTTTTGTGTTTAATATGAGAGGAAATACTTTCAAAGTCTGCATCGGTCTCCACACATGGACTAAGAAAGCATAAACTGGTCTTGCTTTGTTCCTATAACTACAAATCCTTTCCAATTAGTCAGTGGACGTACAGAATAACAGGAAGACTCACTGTTGTCATGAAGGAGAACCATGTCCTTTTCAGATTTCTATAGTGAAATTGATACACTTCAGGAAGAAAAGGATAGAAATAAATGGTGGATTGAACAGAAAGGGATGTCACTTGCTATAAAAAGTATTGGATAATGTAGATATTGAAGGATATTCCTCACAAACACACTTGAGATTGTCAGTCACTTCTCCGACAATTAAGATCACCAGGGTTCTGTAGCAAGAACTCAGATAGCACTTCCATTTTTGGTCAGATAAAAAATAGTATTTAGAGTGTATTTAGAAAACAACGTACTGCTTAGTAAAACCAATTGAGGTGGTATTGGTGAGATGAGGTACAGAGCTCAGACATACTCCAGATACTATAGATTACCTGAATATTTATATTTTAAATAAGTTGTCTTTTTGTGTAAGTATCATAAAGAATCAGTCAACATCCCATGTTTCATAATGAAAAACTGAATCTCCCTTAATATCTTTAATACTTGCAAATTTAGTGTATTTTTGTGTTTGAATTTTTCTTTTTTTACGTGTACATTGTGTGTCTTTCTGCAGATGGAGGAAAAACTCTGACATTCTTTAATAACGACTACAAAGGAGATTTTCAGACGGTCACATTCGAAGGGCCAGAAGTCAAAAAACTCTTCTATGGCAGCTTCCATAAGGTCAGAATGACTTCCTGTTTTATGTTGTCTGACTGAACATACTGACTGAAGATTTGTTTTTACTTCAGCATTTAAAGTTTTATCTGGATGCACATGTAATGCAGTGTAGAGATTTTCATAGCTGTGATTAAGTGATGAGTTCAGAGGGTTAATAACATCATTGTTTTACAGTCGGATCATCATTGAGCTATATATTGTTCAGTGAAAACACTTTCCCGCTTTTGTTAGATTACAGATATTACGTAGCAAAGAAATAAAATTGCATGTATAATTTTTAAAAATTCTAAATTAATACGTCCATATCAGAAATCAGTATTTTTCAGTATTGTTTAATCATTTATATTTGACAATAGAATGACACTTTTTTTCCCTATATTTAAATCAGCCAAACAAATTATTATTTTACAGATATTTGTAGTTATTTGAAAGAAAAACATGTATATTATGGACTAAAAAATCTTGCATACTTTAATTTCTTAAATGGTTATATTACAAATTTTCCCTGTTTTGCTAAATTAGACATCTAGAAAAAATCACACAATTTAGTTTTATTCATTTATGTCTTAATAGTAAAAAAAAAAATAAAAAAATTCTGTAAATAACGTCCACATCACACAAATCTGTATTTTTATAAATGGTAATTCAGTCTTTTATGTCTAACAATAAAATAACACTATTTTTACTGTCATTATTTTACAGATATTTGCTGTTATTGAACAGCAATTGAAAAAAATGGTACATAATTTCTTTCAGTGTGATATTACAGATTTCCGTTTGGTTAAATAAGACAATATCTAGAAAAATTACAATTTTTTTTCTAATAATTTACATGTTAACCATAAAAATGGACCAAAAACTATGACTAACAACCACCTCAAAAATCTGTATTTTCACAAATGATAATTAGATTCTTTAGATTTTACCGTAAAATGTCTCTGTTTTTACTATATTTAAATCTACATTAAACAAAATCATTATTTTTCAGACATTTGCTGTTGAATTGACAAATTCTGTATATGAAGGCCTGAAAAAGTGGTATATAATTTCTTTTTATGTTATATTACAGATGTTCCCTATTTTTTTTAATTACACAATATTTAGTAAAATCACAGAAACTTATTTTTTTATTAACAAAATTTCTTAAAATCTTTATTTTTCCAAATGGTAATTAGTTCTTTAGGGTTTGACAATAAAATTACACTAATATTACTGTATTTGAAACTACTTATATTATTTTCCTGATATTTCACATTATTTTCACACTTCTTAACATTACAATATTTCTGCATTTTATCTGACACCCATATGGAGTTTTTTTTTTTTATAGATTTTTAAAAAAATTAAGCTAACTAACATGGGAACCTACTGTAAAATACGCTGATATCTTTATATGCTTTGTCGTGATTTAATTCAAGATCTATTTACACAGCTGGTACTGCAGGTAACAGAACACCGATTAGAGAATTGATTAGTTTATTGGCATTTATCACAGAGAACATTCCATCAGTGACATTAATGTCACCAAAAACTAAAGTCCACATGTTCTCTAACATGTTCTCTGTTATGAGAAAGTGTCAGACCTAAATGCATTCATTCAAAAGATGAAGTTTAAAGAGCTCTCGTGGAGCTGTTGTGTTACAAATAAACACCTGTGTTGAGTCGCTGAGCAGTAAAATAACAATGTTAAATTATCAGCATTAGTAGTTTCCTACCAGCATTCATCTCTTGCATCATTTGCAGTAGGACAGTTGCTGATAGTTGCATAACATCATAACAAGCTGCACCTTTTGACTGAAGTAGGCGACACGTGATTGGTGCATTTTGTGCAGAAGAAGAGTCACATGACACCAGCCATGTCTCTGATTGATGCCCATCGTTTCTGATTTGGGTTTATGGTTTTGTCAAACCAGCTCACACAAAGAAAGCCTGGATATGTTGAACCTGCTTTGCAGTACAGCCATCTGTCGTGCTATTGGATCATTCATTTATTCAGTTCCTTACCTTCTCCCCCTCCCCCCTCACTCTTCTTCTCTCATCCCAAACCTTGTAGAGCGACACAGTAGTTTCAGTGTTGACAGGTGGAGCGTAGCTGCCCTGAGCCTGAACCTGCTCACAGTCGTGTTGTGTTATCATCAGTGTGTCAGTGCTGTGGGACTCACCGACTGATCTGCAGTCACTTCTGTCTGCTGGCTGTCAGCGGAGGTTATCCTGCCTACCCTTTCACCTTCTCCTCTGTGTGTGTGCGTCTGTACTGCATACTTAGTGGATTTTACCTGACAAGTCTCCGTACAGGTCTGTGTGATTATGAATCAGAGCATATAAGTCATTTGATAATCAGCCAAATCTAGCGGTTCTCCCGCCTTACCTTGCTTTGAAGATTCAATTTTTCCCCCATACAGTAAGTCACAGAAGTTGAGCTTTCGTATCTCGTCGCATAAACGTCGATAAACTGTGTCTTAGTTGCCCGAGAAGCTGACATTTGGAAATATGACAAGAATGCGGAAATATCCTGCATGGACTGATAAGGCAGCATCGCTTCACACTCTAAACAGGATTTCTCTCACAGTTCGGCAGCGCTAATGCAGATTGAAGGGACTTCTGCTCTGAATACTGTATATTTTTATTTATTATCCCTTATTAATCCCACAAGGGGATTTTCCCATCTCTCCCTAGCTGGGGGAGTCAGAGCGACGATTCAGCATCCCTGGAGCAGGAAGGGTTAAGGGCCTTGCTCAAGGGCCCAACAGTGGCCACATCAGGGCTTGAACCTCTGACCTTCTGATCAGTAGTCCAGAGACTTAACCGTTGCACCACTACTGCTCCAAAAACATTTGTGGCCTGTACGGGGATCGAACCCGCGACCTTGGCGTTATTAGCACCACGCTCTAACCAACTGAGCTAACCGGCCATGTAAACTGGATGAACGTGTGTTTATGTACAAACACACACAAGGAAGTGGGCATGCAGCAAATGCAGTAAAACAGTTCAAGAGCACAGATTAAAACACCAGGACGATGCTTTCATTAACCTCTAAAGTTTAGATATACAGTTGTGCTCTTAAGTTTACATACTCTGGCAAAATTTGTGAATGTCCTTTAAAAAAAAGAAAAAAAAGTTTAATGATGGAAAAACTTTTCTTTCATTTAGGGTTAGAGGTCAGACAAAGTTATTTATTGTCACGCAGTTGTATTGCACTGTTCATTCATGTTTTCATTAAAGAATGGTACATCTTTTACTCATTTTGCCAGGGTATGTAAACTTAAGAGCGCAACTATATGTGGAAACCTGTGGCCATATTTAGAAAAACAATTTCACTGCTGACGTTAAGCCAAATTAAATTTTGTTAAATACCGGTAATGTTTTCACAAAAATGTCAAATTGGTTTTAATCTCCTGAACCCAAAATCCCACCAGTGGGTTTGACAGGTTTGTTTAAAAGAAAAAACACACAGCAAAATTACACCATTTATCCGCCAGAAACTGTAAAGGAAACAAAAAAGAAACACTGGATTTTCAGATTTCCGACAGTCCTCGAACAACTCATTTCTAGTGTGCCATTCACTTAATCAAAGCTGTCTTATTTAGAAACTTGCCCAAAATATACT
This sequence comes from Amphiprion ocellaris, assembly GCF_022539595.1. Taxonomy (NCBI): domain Eukaryota; kingdom Metazoa; phylum Chordata; class Actinopteri; family Pomacentridae; genus Amphiprion; species Amphiprion ocellaris. The sequence continues at coordinate 26,143,895 of NC_072780.1, read as the reverse complement.
GTTTGCTCAACCCAGGTTTTATTAAAAACAAAAAATTCTATATTCCTCGGCACAACCAAGAATGTATGAATGATTCTTTGACAACCAACAGTCTTGTAGCAAAAATTCATCGACCATTAGGTTGAACTGCAGGCTGCGTTTACACAAAGCAACCAATTTTAATTAAAAATAATAAGGATAATTTAAACTGTAAAATATCTGTAAAACAACATTTTTAAATCAATATTGGTGCCACCTGTGGGCACAAAAATGTTATACATGTATATTGCATTTTTTTTTTTTTTTTTTTTAGCTGTGGTAAAACAGTTAAAGAAATTCAGCATTTTTCCCCTATTTTTTACAGTATTTGTTTTATTCTAACTTTGCTATGTTGCATAAAAGAAATTGCTTAGTTCTTCTAGTCATGGTTGTACTGTTTCCATAGAAGTGCAGGACTTTATATGTAGTGAAAAATTAGCATACAGTGAGTAAAAACTGTAACACACCTCAGAAACTACTTGGAGTTCAGAGGGTTTATGATGCTATTAATTGTATCTCTGTCAGAGCTACTTTCATAATTATGAAAGTAACAGCTGCATGTACAATTTCAGTCGACTTTCTGAATATAAAACATGTTTTTCCTTTTCAAAGGCAGTAAATATGGTATAAATACTGCCACTGTTTAAGATTAAATTCAATGTTAACTACAGGAGACATCAAAAAACCCAACCAAGAAAAACAAACTAATTAGGAACACAAAGATAAATCTAACTGTCGAAGGGTATTGAGGGTGTTTTTAGTTTGCAACCTGCTGTATGTTGTACAAATATAATTCTGCAGTCATCTAAGGATGCAAAGCAAAATAAAATGTTGTCCTGAGCTTTAAAGGCTCTAAAAACAGCAAAATGGAACTTTCTTTTTTCTTTCTTTCTTTCTTTCTTTCTTTATTCCACCCACTTCAGTCGTACTTCTATGTCTTAACTTCACTATAAGTATATATAATCACAACTACAGAGCAGACTTTATAGGTTTATGGTCTGTTTTCTATAAAAGTGAATATCCTCTTTGCCAGGACAAACATAGAATGCTTTAATTTGTGCTTACTAAAGTGAAAAAAACACACAAACTCCAAATATTCCAGATAAAGATATATACTCTCACATCGTAGCTTCTTTATTTTCCCTCTTTTCTCTAAATATAATTCAGGAAGCAAATAACAGAGGGACTTAATAACTTGTAGAAGCTCCTTTTTTTGTGACAGACAGTATTACCTGTATGTGCTGTTAAATATAGCAGTGACACTCAGGGTGTTAATGTAAGTTTAAGTGCAGCTGGTGGTGAAGCTTTCACTGTGCTCTGCTGCAGGACTGTGAAAGTCTTTATTTAAATGGGTTCGTTTTGTCCCTGAATAAACCTCAGGAAGCCCACACCGGCTACAAAATAAGTATGTTTGCTTGTATGTGTGCATGCGCTTCTGTGCATCATTTCTGGATTGTTCGAACTTTTATGGAAACAGCACAACCACAGTTTGAAATAGACAACTCGAAAATGTCATCTGTGCAGTCTGACAGTTATGATGCCAGAAATAAATTAAAAAGAAAACAAATGCTGAATATCTTTATTTGTTTTACAAAAGTTTCATAAAAGCCGGAGCCAACATGTACAAAACTTGTCCAAGGTGTCACCAACGCTGCAAAAAACAACAACAAAAAAAACGCTAAAGATATTTTACTACTTGCATTTTTAATTTGTTTCAACACGTGTCATTTCTGCTCTGCAAACTGCACAGTCTGCAGTGAAAAAAATCCCCGAATTTTTGTCACGCAAGCGTTAGTCACAGCCAAGTCAGTCAAGGGAATTTTTTGTTTTTTACAGACTCTGATTAGAATTGACAGTTAATTTTTAGTCCATTTTTAAGTGAGACATGTAGCATAAAGTCATTTTGATGAAATATCATGATGTTTGGTTCAATTTCTCGACCCAGTAGCAGATGAGTAGTTCAAGACCCATCAGGAAGTTCAAATATATGTTGTAATTTTTTATCACAATTTTTTTTATCACAACACTCAAACCCATGATCATTTTTGGGTTAATTAAGATTTTTTTGTGCACCACATTAAAGCATCGTCTTCTAGCTGCTGCAGCATTGAGCAGGAATCAGATAAACAAAATATGTGTGGTCTATTTTCACACCTACTTTACTTTTAAAAAGTATCTAACTGCTGGAAACAGTTACTAGACTTTCATTAATTCTGCATTAATGCTCCTGTATGTGTTTTTTTTAATGTTTTTTTTGTGTAGTTTTAAAGTACAACCAGCCCTGGGAAGTGCAGTAGAAAATTTTGCCTTTTGGCAAAATCTAATACATTAACATAATATTAATGTTAAGTATTAGCATCAAAATATACTGAAAATATCAGCAGTATAACGCTCAATTGACAGGCTAGCATTTTTTCAGAATAATGTTTTTATATTGTTAGATTTTAATTAGTGGTTCGTTGACTTGTTCACGCCTTAAAGCTGGTGATTTAACTACTTTCTTGTACATTTCCCCTTTAAGGATCAATTATTTATATATTCATTATATTTTGGGCTATTAACTAAAATCAGCAAAGTAACTGAAGTTATCAAATACATGTGGTCTAGTACACAGTATTTAAGTCCAATATTTGCCTCTCGTATGAAAGCGAAAGCATAAAGTAGCAAAAAATGAAAATACAGTACAGGAAGTACAGCTTCAGTAAATGTACTTGTCCATGAAAGCCAAATAAGACAGTGGATAGTGGCCTTTAAATCAGTCCTTTTTTTGCAGAGGATTCCTAAAGGCTGCAGATTTTGGAAGTAGTGAAAGACAGATCCTCTTCAGGGATATTAGTAACCGCAACCTGACGAGCAGCCAAACAACAAAGTGAACAAATCTTTCCTTTTTATCTTGACGTCCAGTAAAATTGATTAATTTCCAATCCAAGAAGCTCTACCTGGGTGATCAGGCGTTCAGCACTTGAAGTCACTTTCAGGAATGAAATATTGAACATGTTTGTTGTTTTCATTTGTGCAGCTTCACATTGCAATCAGCAAGACGAGCGCCAAAGTGTTCATCGACTGCAAGATGGTGGCCGAGAAGAACATCAACGCGGCAGGAAACATCACCACAGACGGAATGGAAGTTCTGGGCAGGATGGTTCGCTCAAGAGGGAACAAGGACAACTCAGCACCGGTGAGCAAAGCATGCAAGCACACAGAAAGTAAACTCTATTAGTGGCATAGGAGTGCAACTATTACTCATTTCATTAATTAATCAATTAGCTTTCAACTATTAAATTAATGAATATTAGGAAGGAAAGTTGAAATTCTCTGATTCCAGCTTCTTAAATGTGAATGTTTTCTGTTTTTTTCCTCCTCTGAGACAGTAAACTGAATATCTTTGGGTTGTGGACAAAACAAGACACTTTTATTTTGGGATATGGGAAACACTGATTAACATTTTTGACCACTTTCAAGATCAAACAACGATGGAAATGTTAGAGAAAATAATTGACAATGAAAATAATGATTAGTTGCATCCCTAACAGAGAGGGCTTCTTGCAGTATTTAGCAATGCATTGCAATACAAGACAAAACTTTATTAATCTCGAAATTAATTCTTGCTTGACCAAATCTAAGTTTAAATTGTTCTATTTTAATCGAAAGTTATTTAAAATGCTAAAAAACAGCCCAGCACAAATAAATGTTATGCTCCAGATTCTGCAAGAAGCACTCTCTATTAATGCTGTAAGTACTCGTTGTTTTCATTGTCAAATTATTTTCTTTAATATTCCAATAGTTGTTTGGTCTTGAAAGTCAAGAAAAATGTCAATCAGTGTTTCCCAAAGTCCAAAATAAAAGTGTATTGCTTTGTCCACAACCGAAAGATATTCAATTTACTGTCTTAGGGGAGGAAAGAAACGAGGAAACAGATACATTTAAGAAACTGGAATCACAGAATTTAGACTGTCCTTTCTAATCTACTTGGTTATTAATTTAGTAGTTGGAAGCTACATAATTAAATGAATAATCATTGCACCACTATGCCAGATCAAAAAGTATTCAAGTCTTCCCCTTTTGCTGCTTTTCAAAGCACAACAGCAAATACAACAACATTTTGTTATATATATATACACACACACACACACACACACACACACACACACACACACACACACACACACACACACACACACACACACACACACACACACACACACACATATTTATATAACAAAATTATCTTTTGCACCAAATTCTACTAAAAACAAACAAAACCATGGTAAACACTGTTTTCTGCTGAACTGGATTGAACTGCAGGCAGTGTTTACACTGGGCAAGGAGACGTGTGGAAACAAATTAAAATGAATTATAAACAAGTTGTATGAAGAATCATTTTTTTCCAATGTTGGTAACACCTGCTCATGTTGATTCCATTTTTGTTTTCATAGAATATTTAATCAAAGAATTTCAGCTTTAATTTTTTCTCCTTATATGATTCATGAAGAGACATAGCTTTGATATTCTGCACAGAAGACATTTTTGAATTCTCTCTACTTCTAGATAATGATGCTGCTTCCTGGTTAGAAAAATGAGCAGCTGAATGTGTTCGTCTTTCTATTTTTGAATATTTTCACAATCCAACACAAGGCTCAGAGTCTCCCACTGTGTTTTAAACCCCATGAATCAGCCCTGACTAATTCACCAAGCCTAATTAGACAAACTGAAAACACAGACATCTGTGAAAAGGTTCAGAGGAATGCCAGGGTACTCCTTTTTTTTTTTCTTTTTCTTTTTGGACACGACAAGGGATTATGACTGATTTGCCCAGCACTAAAATATCTCAAGACATTCAGCGATTTGTAACAGCTGATCATCAGCGGTCTTAATCCTGCCGCATGAAATAAAAACACCACCTCATTTGTAGTCAGAAGGCTTCCTGTTGATGCTTCTGCTAGTTTCCTGAGTGCATTTTAAGTTTTACGTTATTTATTCCCAAATTGACATTGTGACATGAGTACTTGCAGTCAGTTATGAAAAAAAATGTCCTGAATTATGTCATATTTTATATTTTGCACAAGCTAACGCTCTGAGCAGTTTCTTGACTTTCTTTTATTCATCACTGTGGGATCATTTTTCTTTGCAATATAACCTTAAAGCTACATTCTGTGCAGCATGAAGGACTTAAAATGCCATATATAATTAAAAAAAAGTAAAGACGATACTTCAATTTCTTACTGTTTATTTTCCAAAAAATATGTTTTATTCTCCTCTCAGTTTTTCTTTTTCTGCACTGTGTGAAGGCAGCCCGCATTAAACCTGAAAAGTTTTTGTCATGTGTTTATTTATTTGTTTTTCCACAAAGGAGCACAGAATTGTTTGTTTTTTGCAAATTCCGGTGGACAAAACTGTGTAAATTCATGAACTTTTAAACGAGACATGCAGAATAAAGTGATCTTCATGAAATACCAAGATTTTAAGCTCAAATTTGGTTGATTTTTCAAACATTTTCAACCAGAAAAGGTTGCAAATGCAAATATTCTTTCTGTACTTACAGTTTCTGGCTCAGCTAAATCATCTTATTTTGGTTATGTTTTAAAGATAGCATGCCTTTCAGGGGTTCAGAGGGTTAATTAGACTCATTTCTGGTGTTTTATGTGACATTGCAAAGCATCCACATTCTAACTGTGTGTTTGTGTGATTAAAATTTGTTTTGTTTTGTTTTTTCTTCTTTTCTTCTGCAGTTCCAGCTACAGAACTTTGATATCATCTGCAGCACTTCGTGGGCCAACAGAGACAAGTGCTGTGAAATTCCTGGTCTAGTGAGTGCAAAATTTTCTTTTTTCTTTTTTTTTTTAGGAGCGCATCAGTGTTGATTTACACTATGTGCATGAAGGTTGTGTGCAATTACTATTTAAAGCATTTTTCACACTGTTCTATTTTTTTGTGCTAGAAATTCACAGCAGCTGGTACAAAATCTGAAAATAAGCAAAATGAAATAATAATGTTTCCATTTTTCCAATGATTTTGTTGATAATATTCAAAGTTTAAAGAGCCCATCAATATTCTGCTCTTTGGGGATTCCATTTTCTTCAATGTGCTATGTACACTATTAAAGTACCGCAAAATCAGGGAGAATAGAATAGAATAGAATAGAATAGAATAGAATAGAATAGAATAGAATAGAATAGAATAGAATAGAATAGAATAGAATAGAATAGAATAGAATAGAATAGAAATACTTTATTAATCCCTGAGGGGAAATTTGGTTGTTACAGCAGAAAAAGTACAGTTCCCACTACCATAAATACAGATAAATAATCAAAAATGTGCAATAAATAAATATAAACAATGCGAAAATCTAAAATGCAAAATGTCCTATGCAACGAAAATTAATATCTCATAAAAATGCAGTATTTTTTATAATTAAAGTACATTTTCTACACTTAATTTTGCTTGAGATCATTTGTATTACTTTGGTTTTGAATGTTTCATCAAGAATATTTGCATTTACATGTCTAAAAACTACAACATGACAAATAAGGTGATTCTGTTCGTTAACTGCCACAAACTGTGTGTAATTTTGTCAGCTTATTACAGTACTAAACTTGAATTTAACAGTAGCATCAGTAGTAAAACCTTTATTGCACTTTGTTTGCTTCATTTGATCACATTTTCTGTTCCATTTCGTTGTCACATCTTGATTTTTTTGTCACCCTCATTGTGCTGTGATCATCCAGAGAAAGGAGGTCGACTGCCCAGCCTTGCCCAAAGCCTGCACCTGCACCCAGGACAGCAAAGGCCCCCCAGGCCCTGCTGGAGTACCAGTGAGCAAACACATACTCCTACATATGTTTATGTAGCGACACACACACTGTATCACACCTGCGTGTTGCATGAGCAGCTTGTGTTTCTTCACTTCAATCCATATTTTCTTTTACACTTCTCTGTCTGGCTGACCTTATTTCCTGTGCCTCAGCTTGTTTGCCAGCTATTTATCCATCCAGAATCACACAGTGTCTCACAGCAGCAAACGTGCTGATTGTGACCACCTCCTGCTGTTTGTGTTTCTAACAGGGAGGCCCAGGAATCAGAGGAGCCAGAGGTGATCGCGGAGAGCCGGGCCCCGTGGTGAGTTGTGTCGGTTTACTCTCTTTAAAAAGCCACCGCTGTGCACACAAGACAAGATGTCAGCTCTGTCTGTGCTCTGTTTAGATGTAAATGCTTTGCACTCTGAGGTTGTGGGTCATCTTCACAAATACGCTGCTGTGTTGTGGTGATTTCTCAGCTTGTATATTGACATAGACCGATCAGCCACAACATTAAAACCACCTGCACCTGCTTCCCAAACAGCTCTGATCATTGTTACATGAACATGGGACCTCTATGGGTGTCCTGTTATGTCTGGCACTGGGACATTAGCAGTGGATGCCTTAGGCTTGTACCAGTAAGAACTGTGTTGGTATAAAAATGTGATCTACTCCAGATTCAAGCCACCTAAGCTCACAGGTTTTTAATCTGGACCTGGTGTACATGTTTAAAAACAGAGCCATCATCAGTTTTCTTCACATAATGATACGAACGGATACCCAATGCTCACAAAAGTTTTGCCAAGGGCTCCTGAAATTGCAGCAGTTGGAAGTGAGATGGACTCATACACATATTATATTTAAACTCAAATGTGGTGCAACTCGAATACCTGTAGACATCAACACTTACAAAGACACTGTTTTGAAGATTCCTCTTTATTTTTGCCAGAATTCAAGTTTTGTGTGCCAGAATCTTACAGGACAGAAGACATCATGTACAACGTAATGATTTTTCACACAATGTTACCAGTACTAGAAGATTGAATTTCCCATTAATCATGTGAGGAGCCCCTCAGATTTATCTGCTGTTCTTATATATAAAACTTGATATAAAAAACAATACAGCAGCTGCAAAAGTAACGTGCTGCTACTAATAATCTTGCAGAAATAATAATGTGTCATTCAGAGGTTCTAAACTCAGACTTTTACTTTTCATGCAGGCCTTAAACTTGTAATGGAGTATTTCTATATTGCTGTAGTGGTACTTTTACTCAAGTAAAGGACTTCTTCTGCCAGTGGTGCTGCCCAGTTACCATTTCCAGTAAACCCACTTAATAACTTGCATTGCCACTGTGGTGTGCAGTGCTGAAAGTGAGAAATTGCTGAGGACTCAAACTGCAACAAACACCTCCACAAATAGACTTCATTGCTGAATATGTGTGGACATTTCATGTCATTGCTTTTCTGATAGGGAGATTCATGTTGCTGCTGGATGTCGGTTTTACTCTGCAGTAGCAGATATAAACAGCTGCCATTACGCCGTTTATCCTGTCTATCTTCTGAATGTGGCGGTTCAAGTAGATGATGAGGCTGATATAAATGTACTTGTCAAGCATTTGAAAGATTTACAGAAATACTTATGCAGCTTCTTTTGAACTCAACTGTGCTGCCATTTGCTTTGTCAGTTCAGCAGTCACAGCACCGAGATCAGTGCTGTGAAGCGTCGTACTATTTCATCATCTGAGATTCTGCATTTATACACAATTGTGTAAGTTGATGTTGGAGATTTAGTGCACTGTTAAGCTCCGATACATCATCAGTGGAATCAGGCAGGCTTACTGTTTCCCTGATGAGAAAATGCTTGTTTCTCTTGTTTTTGCTGTGTGGTTTTGGTGAGAGTTTTGAGGAAGTAGACTTTGTGTTTTATTTCTCATTATAGATAATTGAACCTCTACAATGATGTCTCCTTAATTTGCAATCAGTAATTTGTGAGTTTGTGGCACAGAAGGCAAACTTCTAATTTTGAAATGTGAGTTTGTAATTTGTTAGTTTGACAAATATTTTTCACTTATAGCTGTATGCTGGTAGCTTGTGAGTCACCAGAGCAGGAAAGAGAGTAAGTGAGGAGTTAGGAGCAAGACCAAGCTTGGATATCTGACATTTCAGCTCAAATACATAGCCACGAACAAAGGTTTACATACACTTGTAAAGAACATGTATATCATGACAGTCTTTAGTTTCCAGTGACTCCTATAATCTTTATAGAATCATTTAAACCCATGTATCTTTGTCAAAAAAGCAATCGTGCATTTTGTTTTTTTCATAGATTAAATATAGATGTAAATATAACAGCATCTGCTGGATTTAAAATATACATACAGCAACACTAATGGTTGGTTATTTCTTCCTCATTTTCACCTCAACTAGGCACTTTTGGTAGCCATTTATAAGTTTCTGGCAAGTTGCATCTTTGACCCTCCTCTTGTCAGAATTAGTGCTGATAGCTAAATTTGTTGTCTTTCCAACACAGATCCGTTTCTTTAGCACAGTCCACAGGTTCTTGATAAGGTTTAAGTCAGGACTTTCAGAAGGCCAGCTGAAAACCTTAATTCTAGCCTGATTCAGCTATTTCATTACCACTTTTAATGGGTTTTTGGGGCCACAGTCTTGTTGCAACACCCAACTGCTTCCAAGGTCCAACCAGGTTCAACCTTCTGGCTGATGGTTGTAGGTTTTCCTGAAAAATGTCGAAGTAATCCTCCTCTGTAAAGCGCCAGTTCCACTGGCACCAAAACAGCTCCAGAGCATAATACTACCGCCACCATGCTTGACAGTAGGTTTGTTCAAGTCAATAATTTGCTTTTTTTAGACTTTTGTGGAGCTCCTTGGACTTTTCCACTATAGTGTTTGTGCTGGGTCTAATGAGTGTATCAAATGGGCCCCAGTTAAACTGGCTCAGTGGAGTCAGCACTTGTGGTCAATCATAATCGCTCTAGAGAAGTTGAGAGGCGTATCACTCAGAACATCTGATAAGGTCAAGGTCAAAGTGTCTTTATTGGTCTCCCTTGGGAGAAATTTGTCTTAGACAGAGGGGTCTGCTGCACAGACAACACATACCACTCATACAATAAAATAAACCAGATAGAATAAACATTTGGGTAAAATAAACATCCAGATTAAAAAATAAATAGATCAGTAAATAAATAAAATAAAAGCACAATACATTTTCACGTTGGTTAAAAACAAACAAAAGTGCAATGTGCAAACTCAGCATTATGTATATAAAAATACTACAGATACACCCCTATACTGTAACACACAGTTATCTGGATGATCTGACTGGCTTCCTGTCCTGTTCGTCTCGGATGATCTGCTCATTGTTGAGCTTCACTGACAGAGGGATGAATGAATGTTTGTACCTATTTTATTTACATAGTGGGACCCTGTACCTTCTTCCTGAGTTTAGTAAAACGTATTCAGGGTGCAGTGCATGAGAGGTGTTTGATAAAATATTTTCTGCTTGTCTGAGGGCCATTTGATCGAATGGGTCTTGAGGGGTTCGAGGTGCTGGACTACCAATGACTTTCACCGCTGTTTTTAACAGGTTAGGTATCTGCGCTTTTGACTTCACGGTCAAATTTCCAAACCAGCTGGTGATGCCGAACCATAACACAGACTCAATGGTTGCTTTGTAAGAAATCAACATAATATTTTTACAGACACCAAACAATCTGAGTCGACGGAGGAAATGCATCCACTGGTGGGTTCGAGCACAGACACTTGACACATGCGTGTTCCAGCTTAAGTCATTGTCGATGTTCACGCCCAGGTATTTGTATGACTTGGGCGTGAACATCGACAATGACTTAAGCTGGATAAACACAACTGATCATTCAAGTTGCTGTGTGTATTTTTTGACCCAACAGTTTTTATCATATTTCCAGAAAACCTGCAACAAATGTATGAAAGAACCAAATTGCATGATGGTATTTTTGTGACAACATCACGTTTTGACTTAAATCCCATCAAGCACCTGTGGACTATGCTAAAGAAACAAGGTTGTGTCAGAAAGACACTACATTTAGTTTAACTGCACCAATTCGTTCAAGAGGAGATGCAACCAGAATCTTGTAGACAGCAACAAAAGCGCTTAGATGAAGTGGGTTGTCATTCTCATGATGAGCTTCATAAGGTAGTCAGGTAGGCATTGTGAAGTAGCTAAAGGATCTCAAACAGCAGCACATTGCCACATTCAGAAGACATTCAAGAACCAATGCTAAACAAAATGACTGACATTTATCAATGTGGTGCATTACAAAGCCGTTGCTAAGGCTCTGGGACTCCACAGAACCATAGTGAGAGTCATTATCCACAAATGGAGAAACGTGGAAAAGTGGTAAACCTTCCCAGGAGTAGCCAACCTCATCCAGGGGGTTACAAAAGAACCCAGAAGAACATCAAAAGATCTGCAGACCTCACTGACCTCAGTTAAAGTTGAAAATTGATGTGTTAGAAGCAGGAAAAATAGGCAAGCGTAAAGATTGGAGTAGTTTGGCGAGGACCAAATTGTGATGGTTAGATGACTGGATTGGAGCATCTTGAAAACTGCGGCTCTTGTGGGGTGTTCCCGGTCTGCAGTGGTCAGTATCTATTAAAAGTGGTCCAAGGAAGGAATAGTATTGAACCGGCGACAGGGCAATGGGTGGCCAAGGCTCATTGATGCACGTGAGGAGCGAAGGCTGGCCCGTGTGGTCCAATCCAGCAGACGAGCTACTGTTGCTCAGAGAAGTTAATGCTCATTCTGATAGAAAGGTGTCAGAATACACAGTGCATCGCAGTTTGCTCAGCTCCCTCTTCACCACGACAGTTTGATACAACGCCCGCATTACCGCTGACGCTGCACCAATCCACATCCCCATACTCCCACAGAGCCCCTCGGGCCACACGGTCATAGGCCTTCTCCAGATCCACAAAACACATGTAGACTGGCAGGTCCAACTCCCATGACCCTCTCAGCAGCTCCGCAAGAGTAAAGAGCTGGTCCACTATTCCATGACTGGGGCGGAATCTGTATTGCTCCTCCTGAATCCAAGATTTGACAATCGGTCAGAGCCTCTTTTCCAGCACCCCAGAGTAAACTTTCCCGGGGAGGCTGAGAAGTGTGATACCCCGGTAGTTGGAGCACACTCTCCGGTCCCCCTTTTTGAAAATGGGGACAACCACCCCTGTCTGCCACTCCACAAGTACCGTACCCAACGCCCACGCAACATTGTAGAGATGTGTCAACCAAGACAGTCCAACAATGTCCAGAGCCTTCAGCATCTCAGGGCGGATCTCGTCCACACCTGGCGCCTTGCCACCGAGGAGCTTCTTAACTACCTTGGCGACCTCTGCCACTGATATGGACGAAGATTCTTCAAGCTCTGCCTCTCCCACAGAGGATGTGTTTACTGTGTTCAGGAGTTCCTCAAAGCGCTCCTTCCACCACCCAACAATATCCCCAGTAGAGGTCAACAGTTCTCCACCCCGACTGTACACAGCCTGAGCAAAGCCCTGCCTCCCCTTCCTGAGGCATCAGACGGTTTGCCAGAACCTCCTTGAGGCCAACCGAAAGTCCTTCTCCATAGCCTCCCCGAACTCCTCCCACACCCGAGTTTTTGCTTCCACGACTGCTGCAGCTGCCACCCTTTTGGCCAACCGGTACCCATTGCCTGCTTCAGGAGACCCCCCAAGCAAGCCAAGCTCGAAAGACCTCCTTCTTCAGCCTGACAGCTTCCCTCACCGCTGGTGTCCACCAGTGGGTTCTTGGGTTGCCGCCATGACAGGCACCAGTGACCTTCAGACCACAGCCCCTAACAGCTGCTTCTGCAATGGAGGCTTTGAACATGGCTCACTCAGACTCCATGTGCCCAGCCTCCTCCGGGATGCAGGAGAAACTCTTCCGGAGGTGGGAGTTGAAAACCACATGGACAGGGTCCTCCACCAGACGTTCCCAGTTCACCCTCACTACTAGTTTGGGTTCAACAGGTCTGTCCAGCAGCCTTCCCCGCCACCGGATCCAACTCACCACCAGGTGGTGACCAGTTGACAGCTCTGCTCTTTTCTTCACCTGAGTGTCCAAGACATACGGCCGCAGGTCTGATGATACGACTATGAAGTCGATCATTGACCTTTGACCTAAGGTGCTCTGGTACCAGGTACATTTATGAGCAACCTTATGCTCGAACATGGTGTTCGTTATGGCCAATCAATAACTAGCACAGAAGTCCAATAACAAAACACTGCTCGGGTTCAGATCGGACAGGCCGTTCCTCCCAATCACCCACCTCCAGGTTTCTCTGTCATTGCCCACGTGAGCATTGAAGTCCCCCCGGAGAACTGTGGAGTAACCAGGCGGTACCCCTTCCAGGACACCACCCAGACTCCAAGAAGGCTGAGTACTCCGAACTGCTGTTCAAGTGCATAAGCACAAACAACAGTCAGAGTTTTCCCCTGTGCAACACGAAGTCGCAGAGAGGCGGCTGTCTCGTTCTCCGAGGAGAACTCCAACACACCGGCGCTCAGCCGGGGGCTTGTGAGTATCCCCACACCCGCCCGGCGCCTCTCACCATGGGCAACTCCGAAAAAGGAGAGAGTCCAACCCCTCTCCAGGATTCTGGTTCCAGAACCCTTGCTGTGCGTGGAGGTGAGCCCAACTATATCTAGCCGGTATCGCTCCACCTCCCACACCAGCTCGGGTTCCTTCCCCGCCAGTGAGGTGACATTCCATGTCCTCAAGGCTAATCTATGCCACCAGTGGGCAGTGCACCTAGATGCCCGCTCCTCCCGACTGCCTGGTTGGCATAGCACCCGACCCCGATTTCGTGCCCGGTGGGTGGCGACCCCGTGTTACTTTTTCGGGTTGTGCCGGACCGAGCCCCATGGGGCCCCAAGACTCGGCCACCAGGGGCTCTCTCACGACCTCCGCCCCAGACCTGGCTCCAGGGAGAGGCCCCGGTTTCCCTACTCTGGGCAAGGTAGCGGCTTCCTTCATGAGTGCTGTGTCATCAGGGTTTTCTGAATTGCTCTTTGTCTGGTCCCTCCCCCAGGACCAACTTGACTTGGGAGACCCTACCATGGGCTATTGCCCTGTATAACATAGCTCCCAGGATCACAGGGACACTCACACATGATAAGGTGGCGACTCATCGGGGGGGACATTCACGGTGCCTATGAAAAAGTATTCACTCCCATATCATCACTGTGATATTGTACTGTTGTTATAAACTGTAATTGTGGTTAAATGGGATTAAAAAGGCGTTCTGATACTAATAGCAGCCTATTTGATTGGTTATATGATTTCTGTTGATTAGTTTTTGCAGCTACTGATCAAATACCTTTTGTTCTCATCTCACCAATGTGGTGGAGTGCTGTTGGCCGCAACAGCTGGTTAAACCTAAATGCTTAAAAAATACAAAGACAGTTAAAATGCAGTTATCCAGCACTGATAAAACACAGAAAGATAACAGTGAGCAGACCACATGTAGTAACCGTCAGCACTAAAGAGCCCAAAGATGCTAATTTTTAAAGATCGGTCAGAGGTGTAAAATAACTGAGTTCTGTACTTAAATTGAACATTTCCATTTTCTGTCACTTTATATTTCTTCTTCACTACAATTCAGAGGCAAATATTGTGCTTTATACTCTACTACATGTATTGCAAAATATATTCAGTAAAATACATTATGATGCGTTATTGCTGGAACATCCCACAGTGACGTCTCAGTTTTAGATTAAAATTAAGCTTTATTGATGCCAGTGCAGCAGGAAATATTAAAATCAGCTTCACCTTTACCATCATCAGTATTTATATTCCAATCATATAATTTTCTGAAATGGGGCATTCACAGTAATGAGTACCAACATTTTGATATCAGTGCGTTCATACTTTTACTTCAGTTTGATTGCAGGACTTTAACTTGAGGATTCCTACACTAGGAAATCTTTACATAAGGTCTGAGTACTTTTTCCACTGCTGTCAGAGAATCAGAAGCATTCTTGTGCACGTTTAAAACTAATGAAATGTGTTTCAGTGCACCAGAGCAGCAGGATTCAACATCTGCAAGTAAATTAAGTCACATCGATGTTCAGTGAGGCCTTGGTTAAGATTACAGAAAAAGGAGAGAAATTAATGTGAGGACACAAATTAGATGGAAACACTTTACAACCTGAGTCCCTGTCACCCACTGAAAAACCAGCAGCAGCAGGAAATGATGTGAGGTCACCCGACCACAGAGCCATTAGAGAAACTAATCAGCCACAGTCGCACACAGAACTGCAGTTCCTTGCCTGAAAGTTGCACAGGGACAAATTACCTCTGCTCTAACATGAACCGCAATGCATGTTTCGTTCTCAGTGGCAGGTGAAAATTAATGTTCAATGACTGCAGGTGTATCAGGGGAAACAGTAAATATCCTGTTTAGAATGAGTAACTGGACGGGTTGTTTTGTGCACTATGTTGGCAGAGGAACATTTTCCATGTCAGCCAGGTTATCAGCACGCAGCACAATGAACCGCTGAAGATGTAAAACGTATGTTTTTTTATTAGGCGGCATAGATTTGACAGTGTTGATCCATACTCAACACACAGCCATGTCATCACAGAAGGCAGGTAAACTATTTCTCACATATGAAATCTTTAGTATCTAAATATATTCCCTGCATACACTGTTCATGTTCATGGTAGCAAGCAGCATATTTTCTCAAGAAAGAATTTGGCACTTCTGCAGGCTGGAACCTGTAGAACAAATTGGATGATTTTCTTTTAAACAGGCCTGAAACTCCTGATTACTTTAGGAAAGTTAGTCTCTTCTCATTTCATTCATTATTAATCTTTGTTAGTTAGTTGGTTATCTGTAAAGACTGTCATTTAAAGAATGAAACTATGTTCAATTCTACTGTTTCTGTTTTTTGTTCTTATAATCAACCCAAAACAAATACAAAACCAAGAAGCTGGTTTATAAAGCTTTAGGTTCTATCATGAGTTTATCACAGGTCTTCTGTATATAAATATGACAAAATATTCTGAGTCAGAAATATATGTAAAAACTGCTAATATTTGGCTGAACATCCCTTTGGCCATTTTCATCTCAACGTCATGCCTTTGGTAGCCGTCAGCAAGCTTCTGGTTGTATCTTTGACCACTATCTGTTGACCGAAGTGGTAGTGAAAGTAAGTTTGTGGGCTTTCTGCTTTCTGATGCAGACTTATTTCTCCATCACAGGCTGCAGGAACTTTAGAGAGGCTATTTCACCTTTTTTTCTTTTTTTTTGGCCACTTGTTACATGTGTTTGGGATCATTGTCTTGTTGAAGTGCCCAGCTGCGTCCAAAGCCCAACCTTCTGGCTACAGATTTCAGCTTTTCCTGAAGAATGTTATTACATTTATTTTGTGAAAAGTACCTGTTCCACTGGCATCAAAACAACTCCAGAGCATGATGTTGGCAGGATTATGTTCAAGGGCTGTTTTGGTGCCAAAGGATAATACTACCATCAAGCATGGTAGTGGCAGTATTATACTCTGGAGTTGTTTTGGTGTCAGTGGAACTGGTGCTTTACACAAAGTAAACTGAATAATGAACAGGCCTGAAACTCCTGATTTTTTTTCATTTGAAAATATTCATTTCTTCTCATTTATTTCATTCTTAACCTTTGTTAGGTGACTGGTTCGCTGGTTATCTGTACAGGCTATCAGTGAAAGAAATTAAACTGATTTTAGTTCTGTTTTTGTCTCAGAATCAACCCCCCCAAACCAAAGTCAAATAGGGGCCAAGATGGTGGACGTTCTTTGTTTTCCTGTTGTGTTTGCCCCTTGCATGTAGAATCTCTTTGTTTAAGCCCACCAATCTCTGCCATAAAGGAGAATTCTGGTATATTTCAGAGTGGAGTCTCACAAAAATTATGTTCATTTACCAACCTAGTCTCCACAAAATTGCATTCCTGTACAGCTAAACTGCATTTTCAATTATGATTTGAGAAAAACATTTTTTCTGCCCAATTAAATTTGTTTGTATCAGAAATACATTTCTAATCAATGTGTCTTTGTTATGCATTTTACTACTTCATTGTCACTCCTTCACTCCCAGTGGAAGGGTTTCCAGTTTGACTCAAAATGTATTTTAATTTTAATTTTGTTGTTTGCTTGGGGTTCTGCAATAAAACTACATGGTTAGTTTTTTTTTTTTTTTAATTAAAGAGTAAGACTAAAGGTTAAGAGTTAGAAATTAAAAATAAAACAATTAAGAAAAAATGTCATCAGTGTGTCTATAAACATTCAGCAGTCTGGTTGTGACCACTGTGCACCATGTGAACTAGTTTTGCATTTCCTGCTAAGCATTTGCTGTGTAGTGATGGATTTTATTTTACAGTATGTAGACAGGATGATGATCCCAGCCAGCATCACGAGGCACAGCACTCATAGACACACTGTAGTATCTCTGAAAGGCCTCTTGAGGTCTGGAGGATGCTTCTGAGTCTCTGATCCTGCAGAGTGGGTTTATTAACAGACAGACAGGAAAGTGGGTGTTGTTTTTGTGGTTATCAGCCATCATTTACTGCTGTTATCCTATCACTGCTTGGAACTGCAGTGGCATCAACTCAACTGTGTGAAAGAGTGTAAAACCCAAAAGGGAAAGAAAATGTTGCATATATTTTGTATAGTTTACCATTCTGATCCCCAAAACTCACTCAGGGGTTTTTAAAGGCTGTGAAAAACTAAAGTAAAACTGTAAAAATAGAAAGAATTAGCAGATTTTCAACTTTCCAATGGTCCTTGAACATATCATGAGCCCAAAATTGTGATCTGTATCAAAATCATTTTATAATACACGTCTCAGTAAAAATGAAATCTGTAAAAATAAACCATTTTCACTAACTACATTCTGTTAAAAAAATAAAAAACATTTTAAAAAATGTGTTTGAAGTGTTGCAGGAGCACTGGCAGCAGAGTATCGCTGAGCAAGGACACTATTTCAACAGGGATAGCAGCTGAATTTGAATCAGGTTTTGGATTTTTACAGGTGTCGTCTGGTAACTTTTTGATCCACCCTTAATTAGTTAATTAAGTCATTAATATAATACATAGTCTTCTCTGTCATTTATACTCTCACATCGAGCAGCGATGCAGTCAGTCTGAATCTGGTAACTGTGGAAAGGCTGCTAGCTCAAACACCAAGCAACAACATACAATTGATTTAACTCCATATAGTCTTGCAACACAGCAATCAAACTCAAGCCAAAAGCTGCGGAGAGCTGATCAGAAATCACAGAAACAAGGCAGCGGGTTGGGGAGGGGCCCAGTCGGCTCAGGGTTCATACTGAAGTTCAACAGTGGGCAGTTACATGGTGCGTTCGAGATTCTCAATAGATCTGCCTCTCACAGATCCAGTATTTGGCTCCGCTGCTGGCGACATTCCATTTTCCTTGTAGATCAATATAGACTTTGGTCTCATCCACAGGAATTAATTTCACGTCTTTGTTCCAGGCCCTGTTGAAGAAGCACCATACTGTTACAGGCACAAGGCAGAGAACACAACAGATTATTGGTACAGGATTTTTCATGCGGCTTGTGTGCTCGCAAACTCTCGCATCAGAATAAATTTTGGGCTGACACATGTTTCTTTCTGTCTTTCAGCTGGTTTGTAAACTGCAGAGGGAGCGTTTAGTCGTAGATTATTTAATACCAATGATTTTTTTCCTTGCAATTTGCAATTAATCTGAAAATGAATTTGAGCCTATTGCTGCCCTCATGTGGTAAAACATCAAGCTCTCAGGGCGCCCAGATAGCTCAGCTGGCTGAGCAGGCAACCCATAAGCAGGGTCTATAGTCCTCGATGCAGGGGTCATAACCCTAACCCCCACTCTTCAACCCATGTTTCCTGTCTCTCTCCACTGTCCTATACATAACAAAGGCCAAAAAAAAACCTTTCAAGCTCTTACATGGGTGATTTCAACCTTTTGAACTGCTCATATATAAGCCAGATTTCACGTTCTGCCATTCAGATTCAGTTCTTCTGACTTACATTGCATACAGGAGTTCAAAAAGAATGAAAAATGTGCAGATATTTACCCAGATATATGATGAATTAAAAAAAGAAGAGTTTCTCACGTAAAACCAGTTAGCGGTGAGCTGTCCACCCACTGCCACTTCCACTTCCAATCACTACCCGTCACCCCCTCCAGACCAATCCAGGAATCTCCATGTTTGTTCAGATCATGTATATATTTCTGGTAATTTGACAAAGGAGTGCATAATTATTTTCCTAGTCCTACGTTACTTTGCAATAGGGTCGCATGGGAGTCTGTCCCAGCTGACTTAGGGTGAAGACAGGGGACACCCTGGACAGGTCACCAGTCTGTCACAGGGCTGCATATAGAGACAAACAATCACACTCACATTCACAGCTACGGACAATTTAGAATTGCCAATTAACCTGAGAATGTTTTTGGACTATGGGAGGAAGCTGGAGTACCCGTAGAAAACCCACGAGAACATGCAAACTCCATGCAGAAAGATCCCAGGAAGGCCGGGACGTGAACCGGGGATCTTCTATGGTTTTATGGTGTTATGCTTTTCTTAGTTTTGTGTTTTTATGGGTTTTATGGTTTTATAGTAATCAAAAACTGCATTGTTTTGTTTATTATTCTGTCTGGAAAGCACTTTGGTCTTCTTCTATGTTGTTGGAAAGTGCTCTACAAATAAATTTTTGATTGATTGATTCTAGCTGCAAGGCGAAAGTGTTAGATCACATGTGCAAGATGATAAAATGCATTGTTTGCACTGACATGAAGTCACATTTGTGTATGTGGGTACATGTGCGTCAGAACTGATGCAGAAAATCAAGTGATTCCAAAGGTTTTACCTTATCTTGTCACTTTATACTATGTTGAATAACACACGTCTGGCAAAAACCAAAAGCTCCACCACAAACAAAGAGACACTCACATGTACGGGTTTGCATGTTAAAGCACATGAACACTTTTCTGCTGGTTTGAGGCTTTTTGTGACTATTACTTAATAATTCCCAAGCAAAGATCAAAAAATGCTGGTTAATAGCTTGATTTATCAGACACTTACTTGTTCCATTTCGTTGTTTATTACCACCAGATCTGCTCGTCTTTTTCTACAGTCCTCCCTGCTTTCTGCCCACGTTTTCATCTCAGTAGATGTGTAGTAACAATGACATTTGAATCTCCTCCATCCTTCAGAAAATCAGGTATTTTAGTGGCACATTTCAAATCATTTAATAACAGTTTAGTAAGAATATTTCTTACTTGAATCGTTGTCATCTGTCTCGCACTCACTGTTGACTGTCAGCTCTGCATCCTTGATGAGCTGATTGTTTTTCAAAACGAGTGTAAAATCTCATGGACACAACAAAAAAAACAAAGAAAAAGACAAGGCTGTGATGTAAAAACAAATCAACCAATTGAGATGACTGAAGATATGAAAATACACATGAGATTCTCACAGAAGTGGGACAGAAAGGTCATCCCCAGGAACAGCAGGAAACACAGGAGAGCCAGACACAGCGTTGCAGCTCTGAACGGGTATCTTTGGACAGCTGGGAGGTGGTTTTGAGTGTGCGCACCTATGGAGACAAAATAGAAAATGTACAGAACAGTGCACTGTATTGGAGAAATACTATGCAACATACAGAGTAAAATAAAAGTGAGTGCAGTATCCCTTAAATGGCAATTGATTTGGTCTTGTGTAAAACAGGAGCATACATACACTGTATTAAACAGACAGGCCCTACAGTAGGACCTACAAGTACAAATTTCATTACTGAGATCCAGATCTGATTCATATGTCCACCAATCCTCGACATGGAGGATACCTGATTTCTGGAGAGATGTTCTGCTCTTTTTCAGCGGGTATTTTTTTAGCTGGCCTTTGCTGGAGGGCTTGTGTTACTCTACCTGTCTTTTTAAAATAAGGTGTTCTATTGGATTCAAATCAGGCAATTTGCTTGTTATAATGTAGTAAATGAACTTAATCAAGTCCAGGTCATAGTTTCCTCTTTTTTATCTTCAGAAACTGTTATGTGATTTTGGCAGTGTGCTTTCGATCGTTGTCACGCTAGAATATTCCTCCTTTTAAGTCTAAGAATATTCTTTGTATATCCAGCCATTCATGGTGTGTCTATAAATGTCTCTCCCCAACACCTTTTGCATTCATGCAGGCTCTGCGCTTGGCTGTCAGGAATATGCTTTTGCTGTGGTAGCCCTGGATCCCATCTGAGCCTCCTTAAGCCTCAAGACCCCAAGCAGTCCATAGGTGTTCTTTTTATTCTTGTCGCATTTTCACTCACTGTGGGCTCATTTTAAACTGTGATATAAAGTCCTGTACCACTATGGAAACAGCACAACCATGGCTAGAAGTTGAGAGGTCTCAAAAGTGTGCATTGTGACACAGTTATATTGTCATGAATCATTAAAAGGAAAAAATATATAGAATTTAATTCCTTTGAATATTTATATGTATAATATATATAATAATAAATCTGAAATCAACATGTATAACATTATTTGGGACAAATCACCCAGACTAATGAAAGTGCTCAAGTGCATATTTCAGTCCCTCCAGGAATTCGCAATGTTGCAATCACGCAAATTCACGTGAATTCAACCAATCTCTGGGAATTCTGCGCGACCTTGCAATTTTGTCAAATCACCGCAACTTTTCCGGAATTTTGCCCCGCAATTTTGGCCCGCCTCCCATGAGTTCCACCAATCATAGCAGTCCCCAGCGCAACCGTAATACACGTACGTCAGCGAATTCACTACCTTGTTTTTGGTTTGAAGATGCAGACATGTCCCATTCTAATGTCTCATTTACCAACAAAAATCACTGCTACAGACCATGAAGAACAATTAATTCCCTGATGTTCTTCACCAAAGTGGAAGTAAACTGTTTTACACCCATGCAATATTGTGGTGGAATACAAAAAAAAAATAAAAATCATCGATTGATAAACACTTTTCTACCACGAAACATATTAGGACAACGGCTGAAAGGAGCGGACCACAGACCAGACAAATGACCATGATGGAAACTGTTGCATCCACATCTATTGGAGCTCTGAAAGAATGAAGGGACGTTAGATTAATTTCTCTGCCAAGAAACACGGTGGAGTTATGTGACGATCGGCATATGTGAATCATTCCTCTGTTAGCAACATTACTCAAAAACGGACGAAAGGATTTGGATGAAATTTTCAGGGAAGGTCAGAAATGACACAAGGATCAAGTGATTAGATTTTGGCAGTGATGTGGCTTATAGTCTGGATCCACAAATTTGCTAAGGAGCTCCCATTGAGATAGTGGCACGACGTCTGATAGCGCCATGGTAACCATGGCAACAAATGAACACTACCTCAGCAGCCTGCTGACGATCACATCATTAGGATCCTACTACAAATTCATCACTGTGGACGTATGGGAAATGATACAAGGAACAACTGATTACACTGTGGGGGTGTTTCTGAGTCCCATCAATTCCTGTCGCCCGCTACATATTTAGGTCACGCAATTCGGTATGTACACATGCATAACACACACCTGTGTTCAGTGCAAGCTCAGGTAATGAACAGTCTTGATGGAGTACTGTGGTCTCTGAATGCTTTTCTTGTTAATTGACGTGACAAGCCGTGAGCGTGTGTGAATACCTGTGTGGCAGGAAGTGAAATTAACTTTTTAAGCCACTGACAAATATGTCCAAATGTGATTCATTCCATAGTAAATTATCATTTTGTGCCTTAAATCTACCAACCACTTCATGTTAAACCACTATCTGGCCGCTGCTAATTTCCCACCCTAGTATGCCAGCTTTTTTGTAAATGGGTTGGAGCATTAAAGAATTAATTTTGGAATAAATATTGTCAATTACAATGTTGTAACATGTTCTAAAAGCTGAAAAAATGCAACTTTTTAGCAACTATCACTGTCTCCCGCAATTTCATCGCAACAAATACGCTCAAAACATTCGCAACTTTCATTGCAATGTTTTAGAAAAGCTGCCGCGAATTTAGGCATTTTCAGCCGCAACAATCTTGAAAAACGTCCGCGAAATCCTGGAGGGACTGATATTTACTCCTTAAATAGGTGAGAGTAAAACATACATTAAATCTTCAATATTCTCTTGTGCAGCTGTCATATATAGATTTTTACTGTAACTGAATTAATATTACTAGTTCTTTTTTCTTTTTTTTTTTTACAGAAAGCCCATGATTTGAACACAAAGTGATGTTAAATATGGCTTCCACAGTGTTTTATACCTCCATCCCGTGCTGAAGTGTCAACCTGATGGTCAATGAAAGCGTCTGTGCTCTCGTAGATGTCCACTACTCTCTCCAGTCGCTCCCCTCTGTCCTTTCCGACTCCTTTGCTGTATCTCACGCTTGTAGTCACATTTGGGACTTCGTAAATGTTGGAGGACATTTTAAGGCGTGAGGCAGATGTTCAGTCGAATCAGTCTGATCTTGCTCACAGCCCAATGCTGTCCCTCAACTGTTGTATTTTTCTTAACCCAGATGGTCTGCTCTTACTAAGTAGATTTTAGATGCCAGAGTATCATGAATAAAATGTTGCACTCTGTATTCTGATACTGCTGTCTGCCTTTTCTGCTGTCTTTCTGTTTCTGTGCTCTGGGCAGGTTTCAACAGGAAGCAGTGAGGAAGTTGTAGGCAGGAAAACACGCACACACAGCCACACTTTTAGCACTACGCAGTAAAAAGCACCTAACTAATTTGACCTTTTTTTTTTCCCTAATTCCTAATTTATGTAATCCAGAAACATGTAGAGCTGCAGTTATGATGAATATGGTTTTCACGAAGATAGCGGTTTCCTTGTGGAGGTGTAACACAGACATACCCATGGCGTGTCGAGAGCATTTAAAGATATTGCGGAAAGCAGAATTCAGCTTCTGCACTGAAAATGTTGCTTTGATAGATTACACGTGTAGAACAGTAACACAAACACCTTCAGTTTAGAGGAAGAAATAGCGTATGCACAAGCAGGAGTATGTAAATGGCGTAAAAGTGTTTTTTTTCTCCCTTATGTGAGCTGAATGATGTCAATACTGTGCATAGAGGCTTTGCTGAGGATGTGACATATTCGGTTATCACTGCCTTCATTTTATCAGATGTTACACTGAAGGTGAAATGATGCTTTACTGTCATCCAGTGAGCAAAGTAAACTCTGACTTGGTTTTATACAGCAGAGTGGGTTGGTAACTTCATGTTCACATTACAAGATGGCGAAAATCAAATTCAAGCTAAAAGGTTGTTTTACTGCGACAACTAGAGAAGAAAAACTTTCATATGAGCCGACAGGGCTGAAACAGGATGTTACAGGGTCTGGCATTAGAAGAGGCGCAGTGGAAAGTTTTAGCCTTTAAATAGGAAGTGTTTGTGATGATAATCATCAGAAATGTAGCGATTTTGCAGAACCTAAGATCAAAACACTGCATCAAAGTGATTTAAAACACAAAACCCACTGACAGGTTTTAAAGATGTCATCTTTGAAAAATCACTAGAACTACTATTATTTTCTCTCCGAAACTGTAAACACAAAATCTGGATTTTCAACTTTCCAACGGTCTTTAAACTACTCATCTGTGATGTGTTGCTCTACCAGAAAAAGTATCCAGATCATTACATCAGTCATTTTAATTTTCATTTAAAATCTGCTTTAAAATCAACCTTTTGTACCAAGCAGATTCTGCAGACTAAATACAAATTAAAAATTCAACACTCCTCAGTGCAACTGTGAAGCCATTAGCCATTACTCAGCTGCTAATAGATTACAAAAGATCTGGGACTTTTCAGTTGAACTGCAGGCTGCATTTGCACATAGCAGAAAGGGAGACAAATGTGGGAACAAATTAAACATATAAATAGTTAAATGGAGTTGAGAGGCACCATTTTTATTTGCGGTGTTGGTAACACCAGGAAGTACTTGGAAAAACTTGGTTGTCCATGTTGATTCCAGGTTTTTACAATTTTTAGTAAATAGTAAAAGAAATTCAACCTAAATGTTTTATTTGTAATTTTTCATGGTGTTATAACTGTGTCATGCTCCAAAGAAGACATTTCTGAGTCCTTTCTGCTTCTAATCATGGCTGAGCTGTTTCCTTAGAGGTGCAGGACTTTATATTGCAGTGAAAAATGACTCACAGTGAGTAAAAATTGCGTTAAAAACACCCAGAAACTGCTTGGAGTTCAGAGGGTTAAATAAGCTTCGAATGGATTGCCATGTCCAGTGTTTTAGGCTTGATTTGTATGTTAAGGACTGAAAGACCTCAGTTAAATTCATTGGTATTAAATGGACATCAGTAGCACAGCAGCTTTCCTGTGACCTCCTTGTAATGAAGATGCATTCAACCTCTTCGTCAGAAATTCGTGTCAAATATAGAGAAAAGAACTTGTACCCACAAAGCTCGGCACTGACCTATTACCCACGATTACTTTCACATGAAATCCTGCCCCACCCCAACCCATTCATATAAGAATTCTTGACCAGCATATTTGACCAAATAACCAACCAGATAGTGGGCTCCAGACTGCAACTAAAATGGTCGCATTTACAACGTTTTGTGAGAGTATGTGAGTTGGAATTTCTACTGGTTGCATTGCTGCGAGTGAACAATGATCATTAAGCTGTACTGGTGTCAGTGTATTACTTTTATAACTGTCAGTCTGTCCCTGTCTGGGGCGTACAATAAGCTGTTTAGTTGATGTGTGTATTTGTAGCTGATTATTTCAAAAGAAACTGAGGGAAGAGGAGTTGAACAAAGACACATCCAGCACCTGATGATTAGATTTCAGGTGGAAGATACTGACCCAGTGAAGGAAAGGAAGCAATTCATTCATGTACAATGACTAAAGCCGAAGTAGGGCTGCAAAATTAAATGAACAATAATGATTTTAGCTGGGCTGCACAATGGCTTGGTAGTTAGCACTGTCCCCTTACAGCTAGAAGATCCCTGGATCGCATCCCAGCCTTCCCAGGATCATTCTGCATGGAGTTTGCATGTTCTCCCTGTGCATGGTTTTCTGTGGGTATTCCAGCTTCCTCCCATAGTCCAAAAACATGCGGAGGTTAATTGATAATTCTAAATTGTCTATAGGTGTGAGTGTGATTGTTTGTCTGTATATGTAGCCCTGTGATAGACTGGCGACCTGTCCAGGGTGGCCCCTGGGTTCACCTTAAGTCAGCTGGGATAGACTCCAGCCCACCGTGGACCCTAATGAGGATTAAGCGGTGTATAGATAATGAATGGACGATTTTAGCTTTGCACCATTACATGAACACTATCTGCTATGTTACATATATCTTATACAGACACAATAAGCAATGAAGACATTTTAAAATTACTAAACACAAATTATAGGCTATTGAACAAAACTAGGAAACAGCAAGCAACATTTTTTGGACACATCATAAGGAAAGAGACCCTGTAATAAATAGTCACAACTGGAAAAATTAATGGGAAGAGAAGACGAGGCAGACAGAGAATGAAAATGATAGACGGTCTGACATCATGGCTACATATGGAAAGGGCAACAGTCACAGTTCAGAAAGCAAAAGATCGGATTAGATGGAGAGAAATGATCGCCTACACTGAATGGTATGGCACTTGATTGATTAATCTACTGCGGTGTTTATGCTTAAAAATGCAATTGAGCGGGCAACCCATAAACAGGGCTGTAGTCTCCAACACAGCGGTCATGAGTTTGAGTCCAACCCATGGCCCACTTGTCTTCCCATGTTTCCTGTCTCTCTTTCCTGGCCTGAAAAGGGTAAAAAATAAAAAATAAAAATGCAGTCTTCTCATGAAATGTGAATGCACCTACAAGTGCTGTTTATTCTGCTAATAGAAAATAGTGCATGTAAAAAAAAAAAAAATCACTTGGTTTCATCTTAGATAAATCTGACATTAGAACGCCTTAGTTTAGTATTTTCAAGGTCATTTTTGGTCACACACCAGTCTGAGCACCTCAGCTACCAAGCAGCAGCTGCCATAGCCTGCAATGTGGAGCATCTAGGGAACATCAGTAAATGTGGTGTTTATCGATAAGCACATCTTCAGCAAGTGATGTGTTTTGCCTGTGACAAGGTGGGAGGTGCAACCAAATGAGAAAATTTGTTGCACTGGGGCTAAAAGTTTGTCTGAAGCCCTGAGATATGTTTCTACTCACTATGCTGACACTTAAGTGCCCTTGAGGTTTGAGCTTTGTAGCGAAGAATCCCATCCAGAGTTGCTTTTTTAAAGCCGGGTTTTCCATTCTCGAATCACAAATTCAGCTGAGCTCAGGATGACACATTCAGTGCCAAGTTACGACACATTTTAGCAAAGTTGTGTCGCGGCTTATTTAACTTGATAGTATTAGCTGATTTAGAAAACTTGCCACTTCTGCTTTCAAGGAATTTTTTTAAAAGATGTTTTGTTTTCATGTTCTTCTAACCTGCCTCTTGTTCATTTTCATCCATACCTGTCATTTTTATCCATTACACAACATCCTGAAGTGACAGATTTTCCATGATACATATTACATTATAATATATTCTACATATTTTTCCTCTTACCAAAAGAGTTTCTTCCTCTTGAATCTATAAATAATGTGAGTCAACGCATCACACTGTGGCATATGAAGAAAATGGTCACATGGATCAAAAGCCAAACTCAACAAAACTATATATTTACAATTTTGCTCCCTGAAAACTCAGTCATAGTTCATCTGTGGCAGCTGCGGTAGGATTGTGGCACATATTGATGTGAACTGTTAAGAACTGTAAAGCTGAAATGTTGACCTGATTTATCGACTGATCAGAAATACCACTTCCTCTTTCATGTTGGAGGACAGAACTCTTCATTTCCTTCCTCTGTAAAGTTCAGTATTTTTTTGTAGTTTTAAAATGAGTCATCAGACACAGCAGGACTCGTTCTCAAGTTCTGCTGAAATTCAAAAAATTATACTAATCACTGCCTCTCTTGAACCTCAAAAATAGACCAAGTTCTCTCCCTGTTCCAATGTGGTCAACTTTGATGATACTGTATTAGTATTGTTAGTATTGGTATTAAGTTCAATAATTAAGGCAGTAATAATGCACGAATGCTGCTTATTTTTTAATGTAAATGAACCACACAGCCTAAATGAGTTTTATTATGAATAAAGCAGTAAGTAGTTCATTACTATTAAATTATCCACAGCCTACAGTGCCTCTTATTAACACACTCTGGCCACATCAGTAGTCACTGATTAATTAATGACATTAACTTTGCTCCTCAGGTTTGCACTAACATGCAATTTACTCTTTGCAAAGTCATCCATCTTTGCTAAACCAGCAGCTACTTATTTGCAAAATGTTCAAACATAAATACATCTGAGAAGTATTGAAATTTTATTTTAATCTAAGCGGCCAAACCTAGATCCAAATAAATCTTAATTTTTTTTTTTTTTTTTTTGCAAGTGTTTCAGTCGCTATTTCTATTCCCATCCAGCTGTGACTCCATAATTTTTGGTGAGAAATAGCACAAAAATACAGAGATTTCAACATGACTAATCACAGTTATTGTTGTACATAGTCACCTCACAAAAGCTCATTCTCTGCCACAAAAAAAAAACATATATATGCTTTCCCTTGGTGACATCTTATGCAGACAATGTGGTCGCCATTTTCATTGCTATGCTGATGATATACACCTTTACATACCTCTCCCAATTCCTAAAGTTAGAGGCACGTTTATTACAGATGCAAAAAAAATGAGGAGCTTGAACTCTGCTGTTAAATGCTGATTAAACTGAGGTATTAATTGTTAGACCTGCAAAATATCATCATTTGTGTGAGAATTGAAGGCTGTTTCCAAATAAAAATCAAGAAAAACTATTTTAAACCTTGAAAAATCACTGCAGTTTTGGTTTTTGCAAGTAACCGATTTCATTTCAAATTTGGGACAAATGCCAGACTGATGGATAGACATGAAATTAAGACATGAAATGTAAAAGTAAAAAATAAATTAAAACCAAGTGGACAGAATGATCAGACTATTATAGTGGAGTACTACAAATACTGCTTCTGCCAAAAATGGGGTGTAAATTTATTTTTTCATTATTTTCTAGTTTTGGCTTTGTAGCAATGAACAAAAATACTGCTTAATTGTTCAACAGTCTTCCTGTTTCCATTCATCCAACTTCCTTCTCTACAATTCACTTTGTTTCTGCTCATCGGTGGTTTAAGCCTGGACTCACCTGCAGCACTGAGGACCGGCTCTGTCTTGACATATGTAACTCCATTTGTGAGGCAGTTTTTCCACAGCTTCATGAATTTCTATCTCATAGGTACATACCCATAAGAATGAGTGGCCTCAGGAAAGTCCATCAGCTGATACCTAATACACCCACACAGATCAAAGAGGTGGAGGCATCCTCATTATTATTGTCTCAGGACTTTTCAGGCACTAAAACTAATATTTCGACTACTTAAAATGATCAATAGGAGAGCCACAAACCAGAAACTTCAAGCGTATTGGACAAGATTTGTGAGATCTGTTGTCTCTGTTGACGTTGTGTGCTGCTGTTTGATCCCACGTTGGTTTGTTGAACTGCTGTCAAGCATCTTCACATCAGGTTAATCTCGACTGCACATGCACCTGCATCAATCTGTGTTTGACACTTTGTGAATCTTTCGCTCACTCTGTCTTTAGGGGCCGACTGGTCCTGCTGGGGAAACAGGTGTACCAGGACCTCAGGGGCCGCCGGGGCCACAAGGACCCAGTGGACGCTCTATCATTGGACCCCCGGTATGACAAATCCATCTTCAGTAATAATACTTTGCTCAAATGGTGCAGTTCATTTAGAAATAATATGATAAAATGATAAACGTGAGTCAATAAAATACAAAAGCCTGTAATGTAAGTGAAAATAGGTCTGATAAAAGTTTATATAAAACATTTTATAAACACAAGCCTGAAAAGACAAATTTCAGGATTTCGTTTTAAGCTATTTATTGAATCAATAATAGTTAATCAATGACACAGATCAGCGTCTTACTGTATTTTCTCTGGGGATCATTGAAGAGACCAGAAGTAGAAGATCTTGGAAGGGGCACAGCTAGTCAACATTTTAGATAAATAGTCGGGAGCTAGTTCATTAAATGATTTACCAACTAAAAACAGTATTTTAAAGGTCCCATATTCTGCCCCATTATCAGCAAATGTAACAAAATTTCATGTGTTTCTAGAATTTATCTGTCAGTTTGTTAACTCAAAACACAGAAAAGATGGTTGATTTCACCATTACTGTATATCTCCTGGTTTTAGTTCCGTTTCAGTGTCTGTAGTTTTAAATGCAACCATCTGCTGCTGGCCATGCTCCCTTCAGGAAGAAGACTCTCTCTGTGTGTCTGATTAATAGCATGAAGCGAAATGGTTGGCAACATGGTGGAGACCAGGGCTTTTACCTAACTTTTATCTCGATGCGATCATTTGACATGGAAATAGCACTAAAGTCACAGCACAAAAGTGTTTTTTTGTATGTGTTTGATGACTTTTAACATAAAATGTTGTGGTTATAAAATCTGCCCTTTGGCAATGCACAGCAGCAACTTAGAAGTGGCTGCTGGTTAACATGTGGTCTTAATGGGCTGCGTTTCAGCCACTATTTTATATGTGTTCCATGTCTAATATCAAAAACAGAAGAGAGCACCTTTAGAGGGAATTCTGCTGTATTAAACTACAATTTTTGTGACCACGGAGAGCAGGACAGAAGCAAACGTAAATACTTGATAACTTTAGGTTGCACTAAAACGCAACAAGCAGCATGAAAACAGAGTAACCCACTCAATCCTCATTTATGTAGATTTCTCAATGTCTCTCAGCGTTAGTTTCCAGAGAGTTCTGACTTGCAGGCAAACCATCAAAGCTAATGCTAACGTTAGCCACATTAGCTGCACAATGTGCGAACACCAAGGATTTTCCTTTTATTGCAGTAACATAGCCAAAATAAAAGTAATAGATTATATCTTAAGTTCCTCAGATGCTAGAAGTGCATGGAGACTCTTGTGTTCACTTTTACAGCCAACAGCAGAATGTTTGCTGAGTTTTGTGTCTTTGGAGGAGGCATTTTAGAGTTGAGAAGCTCTAGAAAGTAAATAAAACAGATGGACAGTGAAGATTATGCAAATTTTTAGCTGGACAACTATTGGTTAATCAGTTACATGTAGAAACAAACTAAATTAAATAAAAAAAACTAAATTTTACAATATGGGACCTTTAAAATAAGTCTTAAATAAACACAAGCCGATAAAGAGCCTTGAAAAGCAGAGTAATATGTTGTGTACGCTGCTGCACTTTGGATCCTCTTAAGTTTGTTTAAAGATTTATTTAGAACGACAGAAAACTGAGCATTACAATAGTATAGTCATCTATAAATAAAGACATGTCTCAGCGTCCTTAGACAGGAAAAGCTGCACACAGAAAACATTTCTGAGATGGTTAAAATGCATTTCTAGTGATGTTTCTCACCTGGATTGAAAGCACAGGTGAATCAAATACGACTCCAGGGTTCTTCACTTAAATCTTTTTCTTCATAGCCAAAAAATTTGCACTAAAATGAATCTAAGAATGAGCACCTCAGTTCTGTGGGCTGCAAGAAGCTTTGTGTCATCCACATATCTTGTCAGTCTAACAATTCTCACCTTGTTTCTTAAACTCAATCTTAATCTGTGTAATTTCTCCTGCAGGGCTCTCCAGGTGAGAGGGGGCAGAAAGGTGAGGCTGGACAGCAAGGATCGCAGGTAAGAACTGTTCACACAACAGTTTCTACATAGCAAATATTAAATGTTATCACAACACTGAGAAGATCCACCATCGTCACTTCTCACTATATTCATGTCATTGTGCATACACTGTAAAAAAACTCACACAATTTTCCCTTTTTCTTTGACAATATTATTTCACAATGTTTTTGTGAAATATATGAAAATAATAACAAACAAAAATACAATCAGAACAAATATAAACTGTCTAATGTAAAATAACATGAAAAAATTGCAATTTCAATAACCATAAAATTTGGACACAAAAGAAAAAGATATCACCTTTTTCTCTTATTTCATAGATGGAAGTGTGAAATTCAAGCATAATACTGTAAATATATTTGAAAATTAGGTGCAATTTGTGACACAGCAGAAAAGAAGGTTAGGTTTCGTAATTTCACATAAATTTGTTAATGTTGATGTTTTGCATCTATCTATCTATCTATCTATCTATCTATCTATCTATCTATCTATCTATCTATCTATCAATCAATCAATCAATCAATCAATCAATCAATCAATCAATCTATCAATCTATCTATCTATCTATCTATCTATCTATCTATCTATCTATCTATCTATCTATCTATCTGTCTATCTAAGTTAGAGATTTTAAAGAAAGAAAAGGCAGTTTGCAGTTTTAGAAAAGTTCTGCTGCTAAAAAAGAATAGTAAATTAATTGCTTTGCTGCTGTAAATTACAGGGAGAAATGTGAACTTTTGGAAACAAATCGATGTAGGATGGGGAGATCAATTTGCAAAAAGGTGGATTTCTTGGCCTTGAGTTCAGAGTGACAGTAAAGCAAGCTTCAGTCTTGCTGCTTTTTGCAACAAGACAGGGTTTAAATAAAAAGACAGGTGCTATTTAAGATGTTATGCAAAGTCTTAGAGCACTGGGAAGGTGAACGCTGAGGTCAGGCAGTCAGCAGTAATGAAGGTTAATGGTGAATTTGTTCAATGTATGAATATGATCTCAGCTGTCCTCCTGGTGTTTCAGGGAATTCCTGGTCGAGCCGGAGCTCCAGGGAGGGAAGGACCTCCAGGACCCAGAGTGAGTCACTGTTCACACAACAAATACTTGATTCTCACACCTAATTAATACAACTGCTACTAATACAGGTAGTATTACTACTTATATGGATACTTTCACTACTACAACTAATACTGATACAGTTCAGACCAGTACTTCTCTACATACTTTATTAACATGTCTCTACTGCTGTCATATTATCCATCCATCATCCATATACCGCTTAATCCTCATTAGGGTCGTGGGGTGCTGGAGTCTATCCCAGCTGACTCGGGGCGACACCCTAGACAGGTCACCAGTCTGTCGCAGGGCTACATATATAGACAAACAATCACTCTCACATTCACACCTACGTGCAATTTAGAATGATCAATTAACCTCAGCATATTTTTGGACTGTGGGAGGAAGCCGGAGTACCCGGAGAGAACCCACGCATGCACAGGGAGAACATGCAAACTCCATGCAGAAAGATCCCGGGAAAGCCGGGACGTGAACCAGGGATCTTCTAGCTGCACTGTGCAGCCCTGTCATGTTATATTATCTTAAATTAATTATAATGCAGTAAATTAACTTGAGTATTCCTCTTCTGGCAACGTCCTTCAGGCTGGTTCACACTAAACATGCTGGCACCCATCTGAGCCTCTCTTAACCCTCGAATTCTTAAGAAGTCTGTAGGCATTTTTTCTTAAATCCTCTCTCATTTTAACTCACTGTGGGCTCATTTTTCACTGCAATATAAAGTCCTGCACCTCAATGGAAACAGCACAACCACAGCTAGAAGTAGAGAGAACTAAAAATATATTTTGTGTAGTATGACACAGGTTTAATAGATATTTGGATGATGTTAATTTTGTCCTTAATTATCATAGGATAACGTTATTTTTTTATACCGACAAATCAAAGTAAAGATGGTTTTTACCTTAGCTGACATGTTTCGAGCTGCAGCTGCAGTCGAAACATGTCAGCTAAGGTAAAAACCATCTTTACTTTGATTTGTCGGTATAAAAAATAATGCTATCCTAGGTTTAATAGATCATAAGGAAAGAAAAACAAAAGTGTAATTTTTGGGAATGTTTTTTTAACGAAAATAATAATAACTTGAATTAACATATACAACATTTTTTTCTACAGTGCCCAGGAGTGTCACTGATACTGTAAATATAATGACAGACTCTGGGTTGCGCTAAATGGCACAGAGTCTTTGGTTTTCTATAGGATCTGTTAGACATTTGGAATTAGGTGATTTTGATGAAATATCGTTATTTGTTGAGGTTTACTAACTGAATGGCACATGATTAGTACAAGGACTGTCTGAAAGT
Source organism: Amphiprion ocellaris (assembly GCF_022539595.1). NCBI lineage: Eukaryota > Metazoa > Chordata > Actinopteri > Pomacentridae > Amphiprion > Amphiprion ocellaris. The sequence goes on along the minus strand of NC_072780.1, from coordinate 26,109,878 downwards.
TGAAAATCTGACACTTCAATCTGTATGTAGAGTTTTTGGCTCAGATAAATGGTTTGATTCTGGTGATTTTTTTTTTTAAAGATGGCTCACCTTTCAAACCCGCCGGTAGGTTTTGGGGCTTCAGAGATTGAATTGAATTGAATAAATACATTAAGAGCTTCATGTCACATGCCAAAAAAAAAAAAAAAAAAAAAGAGCGACTAAATCTCACATCCTCATAATCATGGCATCTACTTTCATCTTCACAGGGACTGCCAGGCAAAGACGGACCCCCAGGCAGACAGGGACCTTCAGGAACTATTGTAAGTTATTCTGAAACCTTATTCGTCTGTTTTTTATGTGAGTTTGTTAAAGGTGACAGAGGAGAACATGGGGATGTGGTTTGTGGTCTTGCTTCTGGATGCGTAGAAGTCGATTATAATTGAAACTGTGGCTGTCGGAAATATTCCAGAGGACACAACTGTTTCCATGTATTTAGATTTTTTACAAGCTAATCCAAGGGTGAGAGCAGAGTCTGTGGGCAGCAGGTTAGAAGAAGAAACAGTCAAATCTCTTTGGAGATGCTCATATGGATCCTGCTGCTGTCTCATGCTGCAGGTTTTTAATAAACTCAGAGGAAATAGTCCTAAACAACTGGATGCAACAGACTAAACTTTAGCTCCTGTTATTTAACCTGGATTGCATTCATTCTTGGTGAGACTCATTGATCTGTCCTGTCTTTTATCGCCTTAAAGTTACATTTTATGGACACTTTGGTTTGTAAAAATGTGAAACTGTAGAGCAAAGTGAACGAACAAACTCAGTGATATTTTTGATCAATATTGGTGCTGAAATGTGGAAGAGTTTCCTAAAAATTTTAACACAACTTGAAGTACTGTTGCTGTGTAAGTCTGTTAATGTTACTGTGTGCCGTTCAGACTTGTGTCGTGTTGAAATTGAAACTGAGATTTTGTGCTTTCTTGTCCATTGTTGTAATTTTTGTGTTTTTGTGCTCAGTGCTAAATTGTAAGTGAAAGACAGGATAAATAACTGAAACACTCAGCTGAATAATGCAAACGAACAAACTGTATCCACCAAAATGATCCCAAAGTGGAATGAGCTCCTCTTTACATCAGTTTTTTTCAATTCTTTATCTTCAAAGGATAACAAAATACACTTCAAGAACATTCTAACTGAGCTTTTCACAAATATGCAGCATGTAGAGCACAGCTTGAATCTCTGTTCCTCTCTTAATCCTTTTTTTCCTTTTTTTATGATATAATTTCAAACAAGTCATAAAAGCTATTTTGCAAAGTCAACATTGGGATGTACACTGACAAAAGTGCTTAGAAACAGGGTGTTTGTATTGCTTCATCCATTATGAGAAAGAAAAATTAATAAACTAATAGATAATAGAAAACCAAAAGTGTCCCTTTTTAATAAAGAAGGCCAGGCAGTATTCCATCCATCCAGTTTGTCCACCCATCCACAAAGGACGCACAAATCCATCAGCTACACTACTGATCAAAAGTTTGGGGTTACCCAGGCAAATTCATGTTTTCCATGAAAACTTTTATTCATGTGCTATATAATTATTCAAGGGTTTTCTAATCATCAATGAGCCTTTCAACACCATTAGCTAACACAATGTAGCATTAGAACACAGGAGTGATGGTTGATGGAAATGTTCCTCTGTACCTCTATGGAGATATTCCATTAAAAATCAGCTGTTTCCAGCTACAATAGTCATTTACTACATTAACACTGTCTGACTGTATTTCTGAAGAACTTCATGTTATGTTCTTTGAATAAAATTGCTTTTCTTCCAAAAAATAAAGACATTTCTAAAACTTCTGAACGGTAGTGTATGTAGGGTGTGGTTGTGGCAGCTGCACGTACAAATTTGTTCATTTGTAAACGGGCTGCGAAAGAAACTTTTTCCATTGTGTTAATATTGTTAACCATTTCTATCTATTCCTTTTTTTGTGGGGGAATCAGGTGCCAGCCAGGGCCTGGTTATGCATTTTGTACCAGCAGATATCAGAACACCAAATAGATATTTATCGGACTTTCCTGATTGGAAATCAGCATTTCCTATGTTTGGCATCCTGATTCCCACATAGTCTCAAGCATTCAGGGTCCTCTCCTGACAAGTGTGCTTTTTGCTTTTGAGTGATGAAGAATCTAATCAAGCACTTCCATCCAAATTCTCTCCACGTATGTGAGTTGGTACACTTCCACTGAAAGTCGCAATAGCTATGCCTCCTCTTTACGTCAGTTTTTCCTGAAACAGAGCATCATTAAGAGAGAAGTTACTGCAGGAATCCTGTGTCCAGCTGCAGGGTTTGTTACTCGGTAGGATGGTGATGGAGTCTTTAGTCTAATATAGTCTGATTTTGATCCTTCAGGGGACTCCAGGAGCCCCAGGAGCCCCTGGAACAACAGGACCTCCAGGAAAACAGGGAGAACTGGGACCACCAGTGAGTCAACTTCTCTTTATTCACCGTTTTCCTGCTCAGTCTGTTTTGTCTTTTCCCTGGGTGTGTTTCCCATCATTCTTCTGCTAAAGGTGCCACAGAAATGCTACTCTCTGTGTAAATATCCAGGAGGAGGCAGGAAGTCTTGTCAGTCAGGCTTAGCAGAGCCTGTCAGGCGAACAGAGAGAGAGCAGCAAGGTGATCAGAGAGTCTGTCAGTAGGATTTACAGCTTCCTGTCCGGTCTGCAGCTCTACTTGTTTGATGCTGAAATGTCAGGCAGACTAAAATGTGTTCATGTCGACACCTGAGGGGATCATCTTCAGAAAGGAAAAGTTTCTATCTGAGCCCCAGATTTCAACAATGTAATCAAATATTGCATCCAGTCAGTGGATGTTTTACAGCATGAACAATGACAATTAATGTAATTTTCCAACTACATTTTTTCATTGTAGATGTATTGTAATTAAGCATTGGAGCACTAAACACAAAACTTCAGTTCAAAGCTGTCTTATAATTATTACTGCTGCAGGGTTTTAGACTTGATCTTAACTTTTTTAGGTTAATCTCTGTAATTATTACCACTGAAGGATTTTGACTTCATCACGTATTATACTCAGGTAAAGTAGTATTTTGTAGAGTTTTGGAGGCTTTAAATCTTTGGCAAGTAAATTATTCAGGTAAATCCACATCATAAATAACACTACTGGGTTTTAACACTAAACTTGCACCAGTAAGAATAATTTGTAATGCTAATTTTTGCTGGAAAGCAACACTGTTGTTTCAAATGTGCTATTAACTGAGACTTGACTAAACTCATTAGTCTTCTGAACTAAAAGCAGTTGTTTGTATTTTTGCTCCTGTCACAGTTTTCTTCACTGTGGGCTCATTTTTCACTGTAATATAAAGTCCTCTGTGGAAGCAGAACAACCACGGCAGAACACAGAAATGCCTTTTGTGCAGTATAGCATATTTATAATGTCAAAATTGGAAAAATCTGAAAAAAATTAAGTTGAAACTCTTTCGAGATTTTTTTTAGCTTTACAAACATTTTAGAAACCTGGAATACACAAGTACAATATTTTTGAAGTGTCCAATGGTGTTACCAGTATTGTGGGAATAAATGCAGTGACTGTACGTACTGCAGATATGTTACTACTTGCATTTTTATTTTGTTTCCATACTTGTCATATGTAAATGCAGCCTGCAATTCAGCCGAGAAGTCCCTGAATTTTTGTCACGACTGTTGGTCACAGTTGAATCATTAAGAGCTTCACTGTTGACCCACAGAGTGCAGAATTTTAGTTTTTTTGCAGCATCCAAATGATCTATTTTGGGGGGGAATTTTTAAATAGAGAAACAATTGATTTTGAGAAAGCATTACGATTTTACACTTAGATTTGGTTCATCTTCCAGAAGGAACTACGCATCATACATGATTAGTTCAAGGACTCTTGTAAAGTTGAAAGCACAATTTCTGGCTCTGACAAAAGCTGTATTCTTTTTTTTTTTTTGGATCCATCTTGACTTTTAAACCCACCTGCAGGTTTTGGGGTGTGGATGGTCAAAATGTTTTTAAGTTGCTGTCTGCCTTTACAAGTATTCCTGAGCATCGCTGGATTAATGCAGTATTGTACAAACTTGTTACGAACCTTGAAGGAACCTTGTGACATTTAGTTTTGTTGTAATATCCAAAAATCAAACACAGTGAAATGAAGAATTTTCAGTGTATCATATTAGTTTTAATTGTGATTTTACTCATGTTTTGTGTAAATGTGTGTAAAAGTTAGAATCAAGTCACCACCTGAAAAGCACAGAAATCATTTTTTGTGGAATCACAGCAGGACTTTAAAATCTGAAATGAGACTCACATATCAACAAATGGAAGCACCTGAAACCTTCTAACACCAGAGAAACTCCTGGTGAGATGCAGCATTATGTGTTTGGTTATTTCAGTTTTTTCTTTGCTTCCCTCGAGCTTCAGGTTAAAATAATGAGAGTGCAATCCGTTTGCCATATTGTTTTCCACTTCAGCAGCTTAAAACAGCTGTTAGACACCGTTTAGTTAGTGCTGACTGAGCATGTGACACTTTATCTCGGTGTGCAAGCGCTCCCTGCTTTGGCATTCATTCCTGCTGAAGTGAATCGTTCACAGAGAGTAAATCACATTTCGACAGCACCGCAGAAGAAGAAATGAGATTCTGTGGGAGGCAACACAAACTGCTGACAAACTACTTTGCATCGCTGCGATAAAATGTTGACGAGCACGTAATTACAGATGCGTGGGTGGACTGCAAGAGAGCCCTCATCAACTAATTACTGCAATGTTGTCAGTTGCAGGGTCTTAATGAGAACTTAGTGGAGAAAAATACACAACAGTTCATATTGTGGGTGACGTTTCTGTTTGCATAAAAGGTTTGTCAGGATAAATTGTGACATTCTGGGACTTTTTTTGGCCGTGTCTTGTTTCATATTTTCTCAGATTCTGTCTCTGCAGAGGAAACTATCAAACAGCTTATCCATAATGTGTTCAGTTTAATTTATAAAACACCAGTTCACAACACACTTCACACAGTGAAGTCAAGATCTTATCACAGAGAGAAATTGTGGCAACTGTGGGAAGAAAAATACACCCCTTTAACCTTCTGAGCATCAGGCATTTTGGGGCGTTTTTTGCCCGTCACATTTTTCCTCACTATAGTGCTTTTACTGCATCATTTTAGATCAACTGGAGGTTTTTCAGAGAGTTATTGGGACGTCCTGACAATAAGGTGTCATAATGTACATTGCAACTGGGTGTCTACGATTTACACCGGACATAACGAAGACAGCTCAATAATCAGGATTGCAATATTCAAAGCTACAATTGACTTATTATAGAGGTAAAGCACATAATTGGTGTCCTAAGTGAATTAAAGAGTGTGAAGGAGGACCATAAAATAAAAAAGGAATTTAAAAGGAGACAGCTTGTGTCTGCAGAGTAAAATTTTTAATGACTGTTGCTTTTTCCTCTTTTTTGTTATCATCTCTTCTCTGTTGCAGGGTCTTCCTGGAACCAAGGGGGAGAAAGGTGAAAGGGTGAGTGTCTCAAAATTTTCTTTATTATATTTGCTCCTGCTTAAAATAACTCTAAAATAACTCTACACAAATGTGTGTGTGTATATATATATATATATATATATATATATATATATATATATATATATATATATATATATATATATATATATATATATATATATATATATAGTCTATTAAATAAAAATGAAATATCTGTGAAATTCTGATACATTTAAATATGTAAGTATCTTTATGTAACAAAAATAGATTCAGTTGTCTTAAAATTTGAAATGTTGTGGATTTTAATGTTATTTGATATTAGACACATGCATTCACAGTAACATCTGTTAAATATAAAGGAAAAAATACATATATTTTAGGACTTTTCTACAGTGTAGATTTGCTTTAAATGGCACAAACTTGCAAATAATAGAGAGACCGTTGGACAACTAAAAATTAGTGGAAACAGTAGTAGCAGTAATCAGGAGGTGTAGAATGAGGTATAGTACCACTAATCAGGGCTGCTGTGGTCAAAACATCAGCAGTATGTAGGAAGAATCGCAGCTGGAGTATTGTTGGATGTTGATGCTCTGGTAGCAGCTCAGGAACCGAAAACAGCCCACAAAATGAATGATTTAAGAAACACTCAGGAAAAGTGTGTAGATAATTAAAATAGTACAAATAAACAACACTTTTGCGGTGGTGTGTCTTCAGGGTGATCTCCAGTCAACAGCGTCAGTTCAGGCCATCGCCAGGCAGGTCTGTGAGCAGCTGATCCAAAGTAAGTATTACTGTTTTTGTAGTCTCAAAGCGTTGTTTAAGGGGTAAGACTTGGTTTGCAAATGGCAGTTCTTGGAATGTCGTCAAAGTTTGGTGGAGATTGGGGAGTTTGAGTTTTTAATTATTATCTAATTACACATTTCTGAAAAGATCTACATTAATAAAATAACAATTCACTTGTGAAAATTTCATTACCTTATTTCCCTCAAGACTAGTGGTGATACACACCAAAATGTTTTGATTGCCACTGTTTAATATGATCCTCCAACTTTCCAAGGCATGGACACTGCCAGACATCTGCGAGGGCCTTTAGTGTCTAGTTTTAAGTTAGGAGTTGGAACCACTATGTTCAAGTACATCCTCAAAGCACCTCATTCCAAAATGTGTCCAAGTCTTTGCACCTGCCCCTTTCTCCTGCATTCAATAGGATGACTACAAGAACCATCTGAAGAGCTTCAGTAGAAGACAACTGGACTTCTCTTTTGTTTAGTGAAGATGTTTCTTATCAAAGACACTTCTTTAGTACTAAGTCCTTGATCTGGAGTCTTAGATATATACATATTTTCACCCCCAAATCACATGGCTAAAGGCCCAAGATGCCTCGAGGTGTGAATAGTTGTGGTACTGAAAGGGGAAGAATGACTCGAGGGGTTAATGGCAGTTAAACTGTCTGAGGAAGGATCTCAAGACTGCATTAAAAATACCTGGTTAGTGGTGTTGTAGACCCCTACAGAGAAGAAAATAACTGGTGTAACAACATTGCCATCCTGTATGTAGCTTGTGCGACAAAGACTGGTTCACCCTAAGGATATACAGCCAAACAAATGTTGTCAAGGTAGTCCAATGCAGGAGTGTACCAACCTATGTACAGGGGAGACTAAACAACTGCTCCACAAACCCATGGACCAACGTACAAGATTCAGCTATTGAGGACAAGATTTTGCAGTCCATTTGCATCAAAATGATAAGGGAGGCTCACGACAGATGGTTTGAGACCCAGATGGTTTGAGAGAGGACTGAAGGAGTGGGGGTCTACAAAACCACTTACCAGGTAGTTGTAACGCAGTCTTGATATTCCTCCCCAGACAGTTTTACCACAGTTGACACCATGATTACTGTCATGATTTGGGGATGTCCACTAGAACTAAAAAAGCCTGTTGGATGACAGGTGAAACATCTTCAAGATCAAAAAGAGAAATCCATTTGTCTTCTACTGAAACTCTCGGGATTACCATGACCCGGATGGCTGAGAATCTGCCAGGACATAGAACAACCGCCTGTCCATTTAATGTATCTAACACCTATAACCATCAATCTACCTGAGTGGTTGTAACAATTAGTTGCTCTTGTTTGGTAGTTTTTTACACATTCTAACCTCTACAGTTCCTCCAGTTGTGTTTATACTGTTGTATTTTATTGCTTTTTATCTCTTTTCAGGCCACATGGCACGCTACAACTCCATCCTGAACCAAGTACCCAGCCCACCGGTATCCATCCGCACAGTTCCAGGACCTCCCGGAGAGCCCGGCCGACAGGGATCCCCAGGTACTCAGGGAGAACAGGGACCCCCAGGACGACCTGGCTTCCCAGGACAGAATGGACAGAATGGGCAACCAGGAGAAAGAGGTAAGACAGTCGACGAGGCCAGTGCAGGAGATACACTGTAAGAAAACAGGGTTGGAGAATTAATTTAAACTCTTTTTTGGAAGGAAGACAGGATGAAGTGAATACATTTTTTAAGCCTTTGACTACATCCAGCTGTGATGAAACAATACAGAGCAGCTACACAGAGTGGAAGGAATATGTTTTCACTACTAGATGGAATTGAAAATTGTAAGGAAATTCTTGGTTGACTGACACATAGCTTTCAACCACTGGATTGGTCTCTTAAAAGAAATCTGCACCATATCTGTAGGCGAACTAAGTGGCTTCTGTTTATTGATGATCTGCCATGTTGGTTGTTGAGCTGTGATGAACAAAAAGCTGTCTGCAAACTTCACAATTGACTTTTTGGCCATCAGTTTGAACAAAATGCAGCTACACCGACGACTTCTTTGGCACAGTTTGTAGCCAACTGGTTTTGTCTCTTTGTGGTTCATTTTCCTCTCTTTCTGGTCTTTTTGTGTATCTTTCTTGCTGTTTTGTATGTTTTTGCGGTGGTTTTGTCCGAGTTTCTATTGATTTTGCATTTGTGTGTATTTATTTTGCACCTCTTTTTTCTTGGTTTGGGTCAATTTTTGGTCGATTTGCATCTCTTTGCATTCATTTAGTCATTTTGCATGTAATAGGGGTTCCCTACTGTGCCTAAGAGGTGTTTTTTTAACTTTTTGCATTAAATTGGCATCTGTTCATTTTGCATCTTTTTTTTTTTGGTTTGTTTATTTGTTTGAAGGAGACTCATTCAATAAATGCTACACTTTTAACACTGTCTCTGTGTCCAGGTCAACCAGGAGAGAAGGGTGAGAAGGGATCTCCAGGAGTCGGTGTTCAAGGACCCCGAGGACCCCCAGGACCTCCCGGTAAACTCAAGCATACCAAGATAAAAACTGCTCTTTAAGATGATTGTCATAATTTTTTAAAACTGCATTAATAATATGGTTAGCAAAGTATTAAATGTTACATTTATGCTTTCTCTTTTTCTTCATGAGGTCCCTTTTATTATACAACATATTTAAAACAACAGACACTGACTTAAAGTGCTTTCCAGTGGAAAAATAAGAAAAATTACCTAACGAGCCAAAATATTAAGCCTAGACTCTACAATATCAGCTTTATATTATGCAAATGTATTTGCTAATTTTATATATATATATATATATATATGTATGTATGTATGTATGTATGTATGTATGTATGTATGTATGTATGTATATATATATATATATATATATACATACATACATACACACACACACACACACACAATTAAGACCCCTCAATATTATTTATTTATTATGAAATGTATATATAGATCCAGACTATTTTAAATATTCTATTTATTTATTATACTAGCTGACCTGCCAAATTTTGTACTGTAAATAAATAATAAATGTAAATATTAAGATTAAGACCTTACAAAATAAAGCAATTACCTAAGAAATTCAAGTGTTAAGATTAAAAATTTTAATATTTTTAGTGTGCGAATTTAACTTACCAATTTAAATATTATTATTAAATTCTTATTTATTATACAAACTTACCTGTAATAATTTCTAGTGTTTATAAAAATGTAACTGATATATGTAAGTATTCAGGTTAAGAGCCTACAATATCCTACCCACATGTTTATTATGCAAATGAACTTGACTAATTTAAATACGATGATTAAAACCCTACAATATTATATATTTATTATAGGAACTCGTCCAAAAAATTTAAATATTAAGTTTTGAACTCAGATTTGCCCTTTTGTCCACTGAAATCTTCCTTCTCCTCGCAGGTGCCCAAGGACAAGGCCGACCTGGCAGCCAGGGTTCTACAGGTCGACCTGGGAACCCTGGCGCTCCCGGTCGGCCTGGAGTCCCTGGACCCGTCGGCCCCACCGGACCTCCGGGATACTGCGACCAGAACTCCTGTGTGGGCTACAATGTCGGAGGTGCGTAGGTTTCCCGACTGCAAACAACTAAACATTTGACTAGTAGTGACTCAGTGTTAGCAGAAAAAGAATTCACAGTCTAATGGTTAGTCTTCTATTTTATCAGCCTTCACTGTGTCTGCTGTGTAATTACAGCCACAGGTTGCAGATACTGAGACCCTTCAAGTACAACAGGCCATAAATGAACCGTTTACGCTTACATTTCTGTGCTTCTCTATGTACTGAGGTTGAACGTTGTGTTATTAGCAGGAATATCTCACTTGAAAGCCTTTAGCTTGTTTAAATGTATGAACACTGTGAATTCTTTAACCGTGCATGAGAGCATTTCACAGCTGAGTGTCTTTTGGAGTGAAGGTCATCCGGTGAAACGTTTAATTCATTTGGCTTCTTTTCATGTTGAAAAGCTGCCAGTGAGTTAAACAGGCTGCATGTCAGTGGAGTCATCCATCGACGCTCACTGTATTTGAAGGTCAAATACGAAACACCTTGAAATACAGTCACAGTTAAGATTCAGAATTCAGCTTCACTTCCAGCAGTCTGTGTGTGTGTGTGTTGTGTGTGTGTCTGTGTGTGTTCAGGTTGCATTGCTGAAACACACTAGAAAATGAATCTTCAAAGTGTGTGACTCTGAATTCAAATATCTGGAGATGCCCTGAGCTCGTTGTTGTGGACGTCATGCGATGGGAAACATCCAAACAACACGGTGTCATGAATGAAGCATGAACTCTGAGGCAAATTAGCTTCTCTGCTGATTTTGCCCTCAGAGTTGCCTCGATGCTTCTGTCTTAAAGGTTCACTTCACCCAAAACATTAAACAGAGGCTGTTAACAGGAAAAGACATGAGTTTAGCAGTTCAACGTCCAGTGAAATTTCCCCAAAAAATTGTAGCTCCACAACAACATGCAAAAATGAACGCTTTTAAACAGTTTGTAACTGTAATTCTTTAAACATTTTACTGTTATTTTACAGATATTCCTTGTTTTGTTAAATTACAGATATAACAACTACTAAAATCACAGAAAATAAGTTTAAATTCACATGTTAAATGTATTTAAAAATGAGAATAATTAGGCAAAAACTAATGTCAGCATTCAAAATCAGTACTTTTTTAAATGGTAACTTGTTCTTTCATGAGTACACTATTTTTTTTATTGTATTTAAATGATTAAAAACAGTATTTTGCAGATATTTTTCACATTTCGAAATTATTTATTATTTATGTTATTTTAGAGATGTTCCCTGTTTGGGTAAATTATGAGTAAAATTAATTTACATGTTAAATCTAAAAATAAATAAATGATATCCACATCAAAATTCTGTATGTGTTAAAATCGTGACTTTTTTTATATTCAACTGTAAACATACAATGTTTTTTACTGCATTTAAATGATTTTTTTAAATAATTATTATCATTACTTTTAAAAACTGTGAAAATTAAAATCACAGAAAATAAGTATATTTTACTTTTTAACATGAAAAATCAGACCAAAAGTGTAAATAATGTCCACGTTAAAAATCTGTACTTTTTAAATAGAAACTTGTCCTTTTACTTTTGACGATAATTATGATTTGTGCTGTATTTACATTTTTTTTAAAAACTCAACATTATTTTACAGATATTTGCCATTAATTGAAAGCAAAAATATGCAAAATAAGGATTGAAAAATGGTAATTTTAAAACTGTTCTTTTACAGATTTTTCTGTTTTGTTAAATTACAGTTATCTTTTATGTGCACAGAATTTATAATATTAATTTGCATGTTTAAAAAAATGACAAAATTGTCGGTTTTAATTAATACATTAGTTAATAGGCATAATTATGCGGCACTCTGCTCTAAATGTTCAGAAAGTGGAATTTGTGGTTGTGATTTTTATTCCCTTCATTGCAGAGAGCTTCATGGTTGGTCACAGTAATGAAGTGACTCTGGTAAAGCTGTCTCAAATACCGTTTTTTAGGCTCTGAAGCGTCAATCGATTGTAAATATTGAACGCTTTGGAAGAGCATCGCTCAGCAAACCAAGAAAAAATAAAGTAACTTTTTTCAGCCAGATGTTATGTTGACTGGGGTTTCATTTGTTTATAGACATAATAGACATTTATGTTCATCAAATGGTCCAAAATTATAGGAAAATGCACATATTTATGTCAAACAAGACAAAATAGACTCACTGTCTTTACTTCAGCAAATAGATCATTCTCACTCAAACAGCCCATTCTGAGCCAGAATAAAACCCCTGCTGCTTCAGAATGGCAGTCAGATGTGGTTTTATATGACCTGAGAGCTTAGCTGGTTGCCCAGAATCACATCTGACTGGATTATTTTACGCTTACAAGTGCAGAAATAATTACCAAGTAATATTAAATAAGTCTGGCAGCATATCAAAAGATGACAAGACAGTTTACACAGAGACAAAAGATTAACCCTTTTAAAACCACAGAGATCACCTGTGACACAGGTGCACGTGTATTTCAAATTACTGTAACTCCTCGCTACTTCGTGCAATTTTAATCATTCAAACTGCCCCTGAAAGCTGCGAAACGGGGCTTTCTGGTGCTATTACGTGCATTACGGTAATGACTGAGTGCCGTGTGGGGAGAGGGAGGAAATGAGTGGAAATGAGGAAATGAGAAAATGAGTTTTATTGTGCTAAAAGGGTTAAAACCTGCAAAATATATCATCTCTATTTCATTGGGGCTCTCAGATGTGTTGAGCAGACTAGATTACATTTCCCTCCGCTGTGCTGGAGTGGAGGAAAAAAGATCTCCAACACAATTACCTGAAAACTTCAGCTAATAAAATGTGAGACCATAAAAAAAAAACGGGTGAAGCAATCCTTTAAGCGCTGCCTTCCTTCATGATGGTTCCCTGCACACATCAGTAACCAAATCACAGCTGAACTCTGCATCTTAACGTGTTTGAGCCGGTATTAAATCACTCTGTGTGGAGAGTGTGGGTTTAATCACTGACTGCAAAGATGCTCCTCGGGGGGGTTTTCTGATACATATATCACTAATTAAATACACCGCTTGGCATAAATGCTACAAATTACTTTTCGAAAATCTCATGAAACTTGCAGGTGATGAATCGATGCTGCAGGCTGCTGTTTCGTGCTAATTTGCTCGTCGAGCCCCCGAATGCTTCAATCAGTGTTTTCTCTGCCTTTTACAGGCAAAGCCTCATGGGAAATTATAGCCTAACAGCTTTACAGAAACTGCAACAGAATTCACCACATGCATCCAGAGCATTTTGTGTTAACAGAAATTAACTGATTTTAACTGTGGCCACATACAGAGCTAAAGGAAACCCTGCAGGAGCATCTTTAGCTAGTAAATGCATGACTGTGTTGATCTCTGAAGTGTGTTGAGGTTAAAGGTGGCACCGCAGCATAAGCGGCGCTGTTCAGCTCGCAGCCTACAGGGTCGATATGTGAGTAACGTCTGCATGTTGTAATCTTCCCTCTGTCTCTGTCTCTGTCTGTGTCTGTCTGTCTGTCCATCACCGCCTCGTTTCACTGCTTCTCATAACCATCAGCACAGCATTTCAGTGACTACTGAGCCACATTCACAGATAAGCAACGCCAGCAGAGGTCGGTGGAGGTGGTGTCAATGCATCAGCTCTCACCACTTATCAATATAATGTTTCAATCAGAGAGCTGCCAAAAAATTAACCTGCAGTTATTTTGAATCATTGCTTTAGTGAGTATTTAATGCTTAGATGCATTACTGGGTCGTTTTCTTGCAATATCTTTGTCATGAAAAGTTTTTATCATTTCATTCTCCAGCTATTCCTCAAAAAACATCTTTTTGATGTCATTCCATTTAAATTTTTAACTTACCTTTTATACTTTTAAAGAAATTGTGATATTTGTATTACTACCCCAAGCTCTTTATCACTGATAATATCATATAAGAGGTGATGGAGAGCAGCAACAGCTAGAGGAAAAGAGTGGAAAAATGTCAACAAAATGGACGTTGACATTCTCTATTGCTGCTCTGTGTAATATTCTTCTTTTTCAATTATCAAAATGTTATAACGTGAAAAAATAATCATATTTTAAATGTGAAATCATTCTTGTGTGGACAAAAATATAAGAAAAAAAAACAATTAATACAAATTATTATTCTTAACCAAAATGACAACAATGGCATAAAAACACATTGATTCTTATACTGGTCATTTTTGAATGTAGGGTCCAGTCGCTTGTGCATCTAAGGGTTAAAGCAAAAATGCCAAATGTGTCCTGACTCCAGCCTCTAAAATGTGTGTATTTGCGAGTGAGCTGATTATCTTCAGGTTTTAGACAATTGATCAAACAAGAATTTTGATCATTTTTCGAGATTTTATACAGAAAATAAGTTGATTAATCAAAAGTTAATGTCCTGGATTGTTGATAATGAAAAAAATTGCTAACTGGATTAGTAGTTATCTCAAAGTTAGCAAGAGGTTTGCCAGGACTGAATGTAAGATAAGGTGGCGCCGAGGTGAAATGGTGAATGAAAGGTACGATCAGAAAGTTCCAAGACTGCATCTATAAAGAGCACAGCCTTATCAGATTTAAATTTGGCAGCCATTCCTTTTAAAGTAGTGTCCTTGTGCAACCATGCACAGCTCCCAGTCCTTCTCCACTTCAGTAAACATGCCAAGCACCATCTGCATTGAATCTCAGAAACTGCGTCAAAAAAAGTAATGCTCCAATATGGGTTTAATTTTTGAGGAAGATGAAGAAGTCACAGGGAGACAAATGACAAATTCACCATGTACAACCACATACATGTAGATGAAAACAACAAACATGCTCCTGACTTGACACACCTTCTCTCTTTTTTTGGAGGCTGCAGTTCTTCACTGAAGACTGCTGTTACATGCATGTGACTGTGATGTGCTTTGCTCAACAGGATAAAAACTTGAAACTTTTTGATCGCATCTTATATGTTAAAGCAACAGGGAAACAGGTCTTATTCAGTCATAATATTCTTATCTCAATCTAAATTTGCCCTTTGCACAGATTCGATCAGCTACAGAGCAGTGCTAATTTCAGAGAAAGAATTCAACCCTCTGAATCCCAGCATACAATCATGTTATCTTTATAAAAAAATGGCAAAACTTGAGTACACTTGTACTTGTACTGACACGATCATCCTTTCCTCACTTTCTCTTCTAGATTACAATCATCTGGTTCCTCTTTTTTAATCCACAGGCTTTACTGATTTAATACAGTGATTCCCGTAACACAAATGAAAAAAATGAAGAAAAAAAACCGTGTAGAGGCCCTAAACGCTTATCTGCACGACAACTTTAGATATCATTTTTGCACGTTTTTACTGTTAATTATCAAGAAACCTTTCATTTTAAAGATACCACTTGAAAACATTGAGTTGTGACAGGTTGAATGTCAGCTAATAGATAACAAATCTAATATCTGCCTGCTAAAACTCAGACATTTGCACATTAAACTCAATTATTGTTGCTGATTCTAACTTTTAATTTATCCCAAACTTTCCTGTAACTGCTTTTTTGTCAGTCCGCAACCTTGGTAACCCTGCCCTGGTAACCCTTGCTAACCCTTGTCCCTCTGTGTCTCTCACTCCTTCCAACCCCTCTTCCTGCTAACCCAATCGAAACCCAACAAATCGCTCCAAAACATTGCTTCCTGTGGTGGCGGTGGGCGTTCATCTTTGTTTTGGGCTTTCACTGACTCTGCCTATGTGACTGGGTGCTGGTTGGCTGGTGGCCTGGTTGGTCGGCAAACGCAGAAGGCGAGGATGTCACTGACGGCGGCGCTATCCCCGCAGTCCAACTGCCGTCCAACGTCTTCCAGAACTACGGCGAGGTTGAGGAAGACGACCCATACCGCTACTACCAGCCCAATTACCCGGCGCCTCGCCCCGTGTCGCCCGACGACCCCGCACTCGCCCTCGATAACGTCGAGCTGCGGTCCCCCGGCGTCCACCGCAGCTCCCGGAGCGTGAACATGAAGGCCGAGGAAACTGTGTTGGAGAGGAGACTAAAGAGAGAAGCCAAGATACTGCCAGGACTAACTAATTGAGAGCAAGTGATTGGAGGACGGAGGGCTGCTCACTGTTTCTGATTGGGCGGCTTGGAGGAGTTATGGACTAATCAACAAGTGCCTGATGTAGAGGATTTCTTATGGACATTGTAGAGGGGACGGGATGGGGTAATCAGGTTGGGACTATTTTAACTCATCTATGCTATTGAATTAACTTCAAGAAAACAGTTTTATGTTGTTTTATTGTTTTTGTCTCAGTCAAGTGTAGGCAACTTTCCATTGCAGGAACTCTGGGCTGCCGCAGTTCATTCCAACATTTATTGGATTGGATTTTTGAATCTTTCTGGTCCATTTCAGTGTAGGATCCAACAGCTTTCAGCCAAGATGTTAATTCAGAGTGCACCAAAACAACAACAAAAAAATCTACTGGATTTAACTACAGTTCATATGTAATAGTATGTTGTTGATGGGGATGTTTGAAGCTCTTCATCAAAACATCAATAAAATAATCAACGTTGAGACCTACACAGCATTGTTTCGGTGTCTCTTAGAAGCAACTACCCGAGAGTAGGTACTTTCTTTTTTGCCAAAAATAGCCCTGCAGAGGTTCTACAGGTTCTTGTAGTCAGAACAACCAGAAAGGTTCTGGCCAAGTTCCTGCAGCAGAAAGCAGAACCGAACTGTTTAAAATTTGTGGTCTGTTGAAAGTTTATCCTGTTCCTGTGGTCAGATTTCTGAAACAAGTCATTCTTTGGAGAAATGTGCTGTTTTCAGGTTCTAGTTCCTGTTTGGTATCAGTTTCTTATCTGGTTGGTTAAGTGCCTCCTCAGGGTCGACCGAGTACCACCACCTCCTTGTTACCTAAACTTGTCCATGAAGGTTCCATGGAGAACTCATGAGCATCATTTATCTTTGAAGGCCTTCTTCTCTGTTGGAAGGTTTCAATTCAATCTATTACTTTTACAATTGCTCAATTATAAAAGCTACATTGTTTTTTTTTAATCTATCTAATCTGTTATGCATTGTTCCTGTTTTACATCAGGGTTGTGTGATTATTACCTCCGGTTCCTTGTTTTAACAGCTCTGCAACTAGACAGTTTCTAGCTTCAGAACAATTATTTATGTAAAATTTTGCATGTTTTTTTTTTTAAATTTACGACGTGATGTACCTTTTTTGTTTTTGTTTTTTATCTCACAGTCATAAATTTAAAGTTTATTTTGTTTCTTCTTCAGACTTTCAGTTATTGCTACAGTGTTAAACTCCAACTGACATTGCTCAGTGTTTGAGAAGACTGATAAAGAAAAAAAGTTGTAAAAACAATAATAGTTTTCTGTTAGAAAAAGATTATATTTCCATATAAATGTGCGTTGGTTCTGCTGGTGGAATCTGTCAATCTCATGGTGAACGATTCGTGTAAGTCAGTGGGGCAGAAATTTCACAAAGATTTGTTGAGACAATTGAGTTCTATTTTGAAGACAGAGAGATGTTTCCCACTCTGTGCGCTTTATTAATATTTGATTTCTTTCTGTTTTTTGAATTTTGACTCCAACACCTCCTGCCTCCTCTTCATCATTAAGATATTTGGAGAGGAAATTGATGCCATCTGTTTCAGGACGAAACGCTCTGATTTTTCTTATTTGATGCAGGAACCAGAGACTGTTTCAGTAACAGAAACACAACAGCTCGCTCTGTTTGAGGTTACAGTGATTTTAAATTCATTTGTGTTTGATTTCTTTTAAAATTGTTTAACTGCTGAAGATCCGTCATATGAAAATAAGTCTAGGTGCATTTTTTCATCCATGTATGTGACATTTTCTCCTTTGCAGTGAATTCATTTGGCTAAAATTTAAGCACACTTTCAACTTTTCCAAATATCATCTCAGTCCTGTGTTTCTGAGGCCTTCAGGTCAGCAGTTCCCTCTATGCCTCTGACCAGGATGTTACAAAATAAAATCAAGGAAGTAATTTATTTTTTACTTGGTATTGATTTTCTCAGAACAATAAAACAGAAGTACAACCGTTGCTGTTGTCTGTCTCTCTGTGTTTAGACTGTTTGGTAAATGTGTTGCTGCTTCTCAGCAGGTCATGTGACTAAACTCTGAGGTGTTATTACGGTCGATCTGAGCAGGAAGCTGAAACCTTCAGATGCTGCAAACTGCGAGAAGCTGACTGGAAACCAGCAGGTGAGCTGGAGCACCAAATTCAGAATAACACCTCTGTTTTCAGCTCCCATAAGCCAATCTTCAGACCAGGATATAAATACAGTACAGCCACAATTACAATGCATTTACTAGGGAGGTCTTGATCAGATTGTGTCTGCGCCTGATCCAATCTGAGCTACTTAATATTTAATGTCTGCTGTTACCAAGCCACAGTCTGATCTAATTTTCCAAGATAGTACACTTTAAATAAAATTTGCTTGACAACTGAATACCTCTGCAGTTAATTAGAAAATATATAAAATGTATCTCTGCATCCAAGCTTTTCCTTAATTTTATGTGCATGATCTCAAACTTTGTTGTAAAGCTCCAGTAGGACTCTGTCTGAAATGTAGTGTGAAGAGGGTAGGCTGTACTGTGACTCCACAAGCTCCAAAACACATCAAAAACCTATATTCTCCTACATGCATGTCAGAACATGCATGGTACAGTTAGCTGTAGTACCTAGTTGCACCACTAGGTAAAGCCTCTGACTCTTTAATAATATAAGGAGCTGGCACTTGAACTATGAGCGGTTTCATTTTTGCAAGCCGAAGGCATTGTAGTTTAGCTAGCAAGGGGCACCATCAAAGAGGCTTATGTGCTACTTAATGTTCTCTGCTGTTGTATTTTATGCAAAGTGTAAAGCCACAATTTGTGCTAACTCTTTCTGACAATTGTGTGACAGTGGACGTAAACAAAGGATTGGACTTAGATTTGTGCTAATATCAATAAGTAAAAAATCTGTATTACCACTAAATCGTACAACAATGCTGTGATCAGCCCTAATCCCGATTAATGACCAGCAGAAAGAAAATTGCTGGACTGTGCCACTTGAATACCTCTCCTGATCCAAGAGGTTGATTTAACACATTTTAACATACATACCCTTAACATCTGAATCGGGAGGGCCATATACTTGACTTAATCCTGTCCCATGGCTTGGATATGTGTATAAATGAAATATCAGAAACCACCGTTTCCGACCACTTCCCCGTGTTGTTCACGGTTACGCTTCCATGCCCGCTCCAGTCTCGCGCTCACGCGCGACCTCGGCGCGTAATCAGCCCTTCCACCGCGGCACAATTCTCAGCCGTCTTTCTTAATTCGGGCTTAGTAGACTTCCCTTTGGAGTGTGTTGAGGACTTATACAGTCGTTTTGAATTGATCTGTTTAAATATCTTGGACTCTATTGCTCCTCTGCGCGTCAGGAACCCCAAACGCGACAGTGAACCTTGGTTAAACGAGACCACGCGCGCCCTCAGGCGTCAGTGTAGGCGTGCTGAAAGACAATGGAAAAAGGACGGTCTACTTGTTTCCTTACAGGCTCTGAGACGCTCTTATGCAACATATCAGCTGGCTGTCAAGACGGCCAAATCGCATTATATGTCAAACATTGTTTCATGTAACAGCCACAAACCTCATGTGCTTTTTAATATGCTGAACAGCATTATTAACCCCCGGGTTAGTGGCATTACTGCCTCTTCTACCACTTTGTCTGAAACATTTCTAAAGTTTTTTGTTGATAAGGTTGCTGCTGTAAGGTCATCTGTGTCATTGCCTTCTCATCCTGTTTCTGCTGTTAGCTCTACCTGTTCTGTGTTTTTGGAAGCATTTGAGCCTGTAACTCTAAGTGAGTTGACACAGGTAGTTAAAGGTCTGAGACCCTCCTTTTGCCCTACTGATTGTGTACCCCCAAAATTGTTGAAAGAGGTTTTTGATTTTGTTGGGCCAGTTGTTTTGTCCTTGATCAATATGTCACTGGCCTCTGGGTGTGTCCCATCTGTTTTTAAACATGCCATAGTGCAGCCTCTTCTTAAAAAGCATAACCTGGATCCAAATGAATTAGCAAACTACAGGCCAATATCTAAGCTTCCTTTCCTGTCAAAAGTTTTAGAGAAGGTGGTTTATGACCAGTTACAGTCCCACTTGGCTTGTAATGATCTCTATGAAAAATTCCAGTCCGGTTTTAAACAAAAACATAGCACAGAAACAGCACTGTTGCGTGTTTTTAATGACCTTCTTTTAACAGTGGATAGTGGAAACTCTGCTGCTCTATTGCTTTTAGACATGTCCTCAGCCTTCGACACAGTAGATCATAGAGTGTTACTGTCCCGTCTGGAATCTATTATTGGTATTAAGGGTCCAGCACTAGAGTGGTTCCATTCATATTTATTGAACAGATCATTTTCTGTTCACATTGGTCCCCACCAGTCCAAATCTGCTCCTCTCAGCAGTGGTGTGCCTCAGGGTTCCATTTTGGGCCCGATTTTATTTGCTATTTATTTGCTGCCCCTGGGATCTATTTTAAGGAGGTACAACATTTCATTTCATTGTTTTGCAGATGATTTACAAATATATGTCCCATTGAGACCAAACTCTACATCCATTGAATCTCTGCAAAATTGTCTGAGAGAAATGAAGGATTGGTTGGCTCTAAATTCCCTGTGCCTAAATCAACAAAAAACTGAAATTGTTGTTTTTGGTGACTTGTCTCTTCTAGAGGGTGTGGATAGTGCACTTGGTCCTTTGTCCTCTTTCAGTAGACCATTTGTGAAAGATCTTGGTGTGTACTTAGATTCTGGCTTTACTCTGGAAAAACAGATCAATGCCGTAGTCAAAAACAGTTTTTTTCAGCTACGTCTGCTTGCGAAAGTCAAATCATACTTGCCTCCAAGAGACTTTGAGAGAGTGATGCACATGTTTATTACAGTACGCTTGGACTACTGTAATTCTCTTTATGTTGGTTTGGGCCAAGCCTCAATTCACAGGCTACAGATGGTCCAAAACGCTGCTGCCCGTTTACTGACTGGAACCAAACGGTACCAACACATCACTCCAGTCTTGTCATCGTTGCACTGGCTCCCAGTTCGCCAGAGAATTGATTTTAAAATTGCTCTCATGGTTTTCAAATGTCTAAATGGCCTGGCGCCTTCTTATTTGTGTGACCTACTGTCCATTCGTAAACCTGCGAGAACTCTGAGGTCCTCATCCCAGCTACTCTTGGATGTTCCCAGGACCAAATTTAAGAAAAGCAGAGGTCAGCGAGCCTTTTCTTTTGTCGGTCCCACTCTGTGGAATAGTTTACCTCCACATGTCAGAGCTGCTGAGTCACTTGAGCACTTTAAATCTCTTGTTAAGACGCACCTTTTCTCCCTGGCTTTTTAATCATCAGATGTGCTGAATATGTTATTTTATTTGCATAGTATAATTTATGTTTTTATTCTATTTTTATGACTTTGCTAATTTTAAAGTTATGTGTCATCTTTTAGTGTATTTGATTGTTGTGAAGCACTTTGGGCTTTTTAGTTGTAAATGTGCTATATAAATAAAGTTGACATTGACATTGAATATCAGATGACAAAGTCTCAAAGCCACAGCAAATGTAATATCTACCTGGTTACATACCAAACTGTTAGCCTCTGAGTTTACCAGCCAACTGAGAGGTGTCAGGTGTAGACTGACTATGGTAGGGTCCCAGTTCAGAACCTGCATACTAATAAGGCTGAAATCAAAGACTGAAAGCATCACTTAACCAAAACGAAGACTGTCACATTTCAAAGGCTCCTCTAGATGTGGCCTAGAAGTGAATCTGTTTTTTACCAGATCCCCAAAAGATCCAACAGCCGGGTCCTTCTTATGACCTAGCCTGTCCTCAGATTCATTGCAAGGTTACAGTTTTGAATGGAAATATTGGGTAATCTGCATACCTTCCAGCAAATTATAGAAAAAAATGCAATCAAAATTTCCTGCTCCAGCTTGTCAAAACAAGTAAAATCTCTGACTGTCAGTCTGTCAGTTGTCATTTCTTTCAGTACGTACTTCAGCTGCCCTTGCAAAGTTAACGTCATTGCATGCAATACCTGTACTGCAGGGACGTGGTCATGACCTTTCACTTTAAGCTCGAATCCTCAGATTTTCAATGTTCCGAGAGTCTTTGAATGTATCGTGTGATGTGTGGCTGTTTCTGGAGAAATATTCCAAAATAAAGTTAAAATCACAATATTTTATCAGTAAAAAAATTTGACAAATTACCCTCAATATTTTTCTGGAGCTGATATGCAGAGAAGTGTGAAAATCGCAGACTTTGTAGATGTTGTAAAAATTTAAATAATTAAATACCTATACTACGTAGAGCCACAATTTTCTTCCCAGCATTGATATCAACAATGGGCACTTGGAAAAAAGTGTTGATTCTATCCATCCATTATCTATACACCACTTAATCCTCATTAGGGTCACTGACTTAGAGTGAAAGCAGGGGACACTCTGGACAGATCACCAGTCTATCGCAGGGCTACACATAGAGACAAAAAGCACAC
This sequence comes from Amphiprion ocellaris, assembly GCF_022539595.1. NCBI lineage: Eukaryota > Metazoa > Chordata > Actinopteri > Pomacentridae > Amphiprion > Amphiprion ocellaris. The sequence continues at coordinate 26,087,460 of NC_072780.1, read as the reverse complement.
TCACATTCACACCTGCGGACAGTTTAGAATCATCAATTAACCTCAGCATGTTTTCGGACTGTGGGAGGAAGCCGGAGAACATGCAAACTTCATGCAGAAAGATCCTAATCGGGGATCTTTCAGCTACAAGGCAACAGTGCTAATCACCAAACCACTGTACACCCCGTGGTGAGTCTAGTTTTTTGTCAATTTTTATAAAATAAATATTGAAGCTCAACTTTTAGTTGTTTTTTTGTTTCGATTTCTGGCATTTTAACCATGTCATACTATACAGAAGACATTCCTTCTGGTCATGGTTGTTCTGTTTCCATTAAAGTGCAGGACTTCATGTTGCAGTGGAAAATGAACAGTGAAGTGAGGAAAAAAGTGTCAGGAGCAAATAAACACCCTGAAACTGCTTCAAATTCAGAGGTTTAAACGCACGTTAAAGGAGCAGCCACCAAACCAGAACCACTAGGTCCAAGATTAAAGTGTAAATTTGATTAATAATTCTTCACATCAGTGCTGATTAGTCCTCTAATTGTTTATGCAGTGGGATCAAACAGTGTTTCAACTGGAATAACTGAGCCACATGTTATGGTTTACCGTTATTTATTATAGTTTTATGGTTAAAATGCATCTAAAATGTAAGATCTTCCATGATCGCATCTCTCAAACAAACAGAACTGTTTCAAAATTCACCAAACTGAAATGTGTTTAAAATGGTGCATTGTTAAAGTAAACAGATCCACATCCTCTGCTGTCTTATCAAAGACAGCAGAGGATGAGGTGAGACAAAAGTGGAGCATCACTGCTTTATATCTGCTCTGACAAATTTCTACTCAAGACAAATGAGCATGAATTCATTCATCCACAGACGCTGTTTAATAGTTAAAGCTGAATTACTCTCAGTTTAACTCCCCCCTTGGATAAGACAGAATGCTGTGCAGATCCTCTTTGTGTTGTCTTTTTATTTGACGTGTGCTGATCGTGAGTGAACTCTGTTAAAACCACTGTGTGAAGTGGCAGCAGCAGCAGCAGCAGCAGCAGCCTAGAGTTCAGACTGAGATTGTGGAAGCAGCTTCATAAATCTCATGTTGTGTGAACGGAAGCCGGACAAGGACGGACCACAGACCACACTGACGCCAACAAACCGTTATCTCCTCTTCACATCTCCATTCACTCCTCAACCCTTAATCAGATTTATTACTGCTTCCCTCTGTCAGCTTCTTTTTTTGTCTCTCCGTAGTTAATTTCAAAGGTTTTGTGTAACATAAAATTGTCATACATTAAAGACACCGCTGCACAAAATACCGTCATGTCAAAATAGAAATTCAATAGAAGCACGGGCAAACACTGGCCTGAACTAAAACAACTTACAAAACCACTTTCTCTAGATTTTTCTCTTATTTATCTTGTCTGTATATGTCCATTCATTTAATTTCATGTGTAACAGTTTATTTCCCCACACTTTTATATTTGTGTCTTTTATAGCTTTAAATTTAAGTATGGACAGTGGGAACACATAACTACTGTACCAATGTTCAGGTGATGTTGGTTTTTGGTTGTGTTATACTTTCCATTTATTTTCCTATAACATTTTACTGCCCTGTAAAAAAAAAAAAAGAAAAAAGAGAAAAAAAATCTGTATTTTTCTTTTTTATTTTACAACTTTTTCCCATATTTTTGAGAAACACAAAAGTATCAATAAAATTACAAAAATACTGTGAATTTAAAGCATAAAGTTAGATTTTTAAAAAAGAAAATAAGTATTGCTACTGTTCAAATACAGACATGAAATTTATGGCAATTTCCCAAATATTTATTTTATGTAATTTTTTTTGTTTAACATGTGAAACTGTTTAATACTAGAAACAGATTTCTAAAACTAGATACAATTAGAGTCAGTTAACAGAAAAAAGCATTGGTTCTGTAATTTTACATAGTTTTTTGTTAAATGAGAAATATTTTCTATAGTTACAGATGTTTTTACAACAAAAATGTGCAATAAATGTGTATATGTGTAGGGTGTGTGTGCATAATATATATTTTTTATTATTTTTACAGTTTTATCCATATAAATATATTTCATTAAACAATAAAAAGCAAACTTGGTGTCCTCTTTTAAATTTCTTTTGAGAATTTTTAGTGTATTCCTCTTAGCGATTCATATTTGTTCTGTTTGTTTTATTTTGTGGGATTTTATGTTTTGAGTGTGTTTTTATTGTGAAGCACTTTGCAACTTTGTCTTTGAAAGGTACTGTGGACATAAAAGATATTATTAACAATCACACACCAACAATGATATTACACTAGTTTGGCACAAAAAAAGCATTAAAATGAAACCTAACTGCAGTTTTAAAAAAACATCTCCAGCTGTTCTGCTGCTGAATATCTGGCTGCTGTAGTGGTTTGGAATGAGGACACTCACGATCGCCCATCATCATCATAAGAGCTCAGAGTGGTTAAATACAGTAATTACTGCACTTTTGTTCTGATGAGGTTGATTATAATTACCTCTATAGTTAAAACAGGCACCAGATTACAATGTGGGATAGAGATGTTTGGCCTCTTTGTTTGGATTCAGTGAGTTTTAGACGTATCACAGTTTGTGTTGAGAACGAAAAGATTTGGAAAAGCTGCAGAGTATCACCTGAATGTGTTTTTGTTTTCCTGTTCTGTCCGTTATCTCGTTATTTGACCCTTAGTTGACCTTACTCGGAGCTGTCTGAGGTGAAAAATGTCCTTCCGCCGCCTGTTCACCCTGTTGTTGATTGTGCAGCGTCCTCGTTCTCTGCAGTGACTCAATGCTGCCATCTTGTGGTGAAGGTGAAATATGATTTTTTTTAAAAAACAAAATTTACTTCAGCTTCCATTCTTGTCCGTTTTTCTTTTTAAACACGAACATGTTTTTGATATTTAACATGCATGAAAAAGCACCTGACTTAAGTTTGTATGCTTTTCTTTTTTTTCATATTTGCAATTTACGGTGACACATTACTCTAATTTAATGGAATAATTTAGCGTATTTTGGAGACAGCTGGTAGCTCCTTTCATTATCTATTCCTTTACCTTTCAACATATTTTAAGTTTTTTGTATACTGACATTTTTGGATTAACCTCTAAGGAGCCAAAAATTGTTGGTAGGCTTCTGTGCATATCAGGTTCATATACTCTAGAGCTAAAGTGATTAATCAGTACCGAATTGTGGGAAATTAAATGGCAACCAGCTTCTAAAAGGTTAATATTTCCTACCTTTCTTTGACAGTGAACACAACATTTTTAGGTTGTTAATGTGACCTCAGGGAATAATGGACTGCACTTACATAGTGCTTTTTACTTTAGTGGTCCACAAAGCACTTTCTGATGCTTTGTTGCCTCATTCACACACACTCAACGGTCGACAACATCTTTACTATCCCCAGGGGGCAAATCATTGTACAGCCAGTAATAGGCACATACTCCAAACAACAATAAATAGAAGTTAAATACAATATGAAAAGAAGGCCAATGGCAACTGGAACAAAAGACGTTTCAAGTCTCTATGTGCAGTCCTGAATGTTGGCTGACTCTATCTGAGACCAGACAGCAGGGTTGTGTTCGTAATTTTGCTGCACACTTTGATGATGCTTTGCAAGATGTTTAAGCTTTTTGAGTTAAGTGACCTGTATCATCCATCCCCTCAACCTACCATTCATCCATTTTCTTGCGGTTATCCAGAGTCGTGTTGTGGTGGCAGCAGGTTAAGCAGAGCATTTCTCCTCAGCAACGTTTTCCAGCTCTTCCCAAACGTTCCTAGATCAGATGAGATATGTAATCCTTGCAGTGAGTTCTGGATCTCCTCCCTTTTGCCCAGAAACCCTCCAATGGAAAGCCGTTCAGAAGGCAACCTCATCAGATGATAGAGCCACCTCAGTTGAATCCTTTAAATGCGAAGAAGGACTTGATTCCAAGCTACTTCCAGATGTTTAAGCTTGTCAAACTATCTCTAATGTGAAGCCCAACCACCCTACTGAAGAAAACCTTTTTGACTACTTGTATCTCCATCTTTCCATCACAACCCAGAGTTAATGTCTATAGGTGAGGTTTGGAATGGAGATCAACTGGTAATTCGAAAGCTTAGACCATATCTTCGCCACAATGGTCAGGTATCACTGTACTTTAGTTACGTAGACCAATAATGCATCCATTTTTTCCTGCTTACCCAGAGTCAGTTTTCAGGCTCTTCTTTGAGGATCCCAGACCAGATGCGATGTGCAGTGCACTCCTGTGAGTTCTGGATCTCCTCCCACTTGTCCAGAAAACTTCCAAAAGGAAGGTGTCCAGTAATCATCCTAATAAAATCCTTGAGCCACCTCAGCTGAATCCTTTCAACTTGAAGAAGGACTTGATTTTGAGTCCACTACAGATATTTGAGCTCCTCATACTATCTCTAAGGCAGAACCCAGCCACCCTATGGGGGAAAAGCATTTTGGCTGCTTTCCATCTGTCCATCAAGAACCAGAGCTCATAGGGTTGGAACTTGACTAATTGGGAAATCGAAAGCTTAGACCTCATCTTTGCCACAACAGTCCAGTATTGCTGTACTTTGGTCATATAGACCCAAATAACCCATCTGTTTTCTTCCACTCATCCAGTGTTTTCCAGTTCCTCCTAGCAGATCTCAAGGTGTTCCCAGACCAGATGAGATATGTAATCCCTCCAGTGAGTTCTGGATTTTCCCAGTTGCCCAGAAAACCCCCAAAAGGAAAGCTTCCAGGGGAAAATCTAATCAGGTGCCCAAGCCACTTCAGCTGAATCCTTCTAGCACAAAGGACTCAACTCCGAGCTCCCTCCAGATGTTTGAGCTCCTCATACTATCTTTAAGGCACTCTATGGAGAAAAGACATTTTGGCTGCTTATATCTCCATCTCCCAGTCCCTATCCAGAGCTGATGACCATAGGTGAGGGTTGGAACGTAGGCCAACTGGCAAATCGAAAGCTTGGACGTCATCTTCGCCACAATGGTCAGGTATTGCTGCACTTCAGATAAGTAGATCTAGATAGTATAGAGTAAACCTGGGGCTTTAGATAGTTAAGGTTGGTAATCCGATCTGAATAATGTAATCCTGCATAGGTACAATAATTTTTGCATTTTGGTGAGTCACTATTAGACAAACAGCACCAGTCAAAACCCACTCATCTGAAGGTTTTTCTTTGATTTTAATGTTTTCTACAGCGTGAAAGAACACAGGGCAATACTGGATGTGTTTCATATTGATTTTGGTTTAAGCTATCAAGTCTTTTTTGCAGATAATTATAAGGAGTTTGATAATACTCTTCTTCTTTCTTGTCTTGCCTGGTGAATTTTCCATTGCAAATTATTAATTTTGCACTCTCCACCTTTGTTGTACAGATGTAGGGAAGTGAGGAGCCCCATAAAACAGCCATGTATTGAGAGTCAAAAGTCTGAGCTCAGCTGCAGCTTGCTGAAAAAAGTAATTGTTGTACAAATCATTTTAAAAGTTTGCTTTCAGTTGACCTTAAAGGAAATACAGGAATGAATTGCCTGGAGTGGACAACCTTTAATGTCTCTGTGAAAACGAAAAAGTTGCCGTACATCTCTGCCACAAGGACAGTTTCCTGTATATGTATAGTAGACGAATTAGCATAATTAATGTGACTTCTGAAGCAGATGCCATGTGTGATATTTATAAATGCAGAGAAATAATCTTTAATCTGACACACAGGGTTCACATTTGGGTCAAAATCTGCCACAACAAATTACATGAAATCAGGTTTCACCTGACCCAAATTGAAATAAAACACATCTGACTGAAGCTCCTGTTGCAGAGGCCTTAGCTTTGGATAATTAGGCAGAATTGATTTGATAAACAGAGTTGAGTTGTGTCAGTCTGGCAATAAAACATATAATAAATATTATGTCGTGAGCCAGAGTGTTACATATTTTTTATTGAAGGATTAGAAGAAATATTTTAATATCAGCTGATGGTTTCACATTCATATTTGCCTTATAGGTGATAAATGTTGGAAACACCCGAGAGGTGGAAGATGACAAGATTTGTCACATCATTTCTGCAGATTTGTCAGCTGCTCTTTGATGTTTCCAGTCTCCTGTTTGAGCACATCCAAAAGGTGTTCTACTGGACTCTGCAGCATGTATTAGCCTAGTTGGACTATCCAGAACTGAAATTATAGGCATTAAGAACACAGATCCTGATGTTGATAGTACAGTGTCACATGACATCCTGACTTATTACAATAATTGCTCGCACATGTTGCACTCATATAACCGTGATGCGCTTTGTGAACGTGCACGATGAGCAACGTTAAAGGTTTGCAAACAAAACTGTACGCTGAAGGAACAGAAACCATCGCTCCTTAACTGTCTGAAGCACCTTGATTGAAGTTCAGGCTTTTTTTCTGTTACTTATCTACATCACCATGTAACACATTTGCATACCAAGCAGATGCCTTGCAGTCCTCTATTATTTTCTCACTACAAGTGCTTCTGCTAGAGCTATATTTCTCTGCCTGTACTTTGAAATCTGAGGTTACAAAACAACTTTACCTCGCCTTTATGAGACCAGCTGACCAATCAGAGGAGTGCAGGCTTTTCAGAAGGGGTCCTTTAAAAAGAACTGGCTGTTTCAGACAGAGGATGTGAAGTGGTGCCACAGCAATACACACTGTAAGAATAATAGTGTGTTTTTTGAACATTAAAGCATGTAAACCTATTCTCGTAGAAAGCAAAAGTAAAGTTGTAAATCTGTAAATGTGCAGAATATGGGCTCTTTAAAACCTGTGTAACCTGCTGTGTTTCTTTCCCCAGCAGACTCTGGTATAAATCTGTACAAGAGTCTGGGGATGTACCCAAAATCTCAGCAAGGACATCGCTGAGTAAGATTTCCCTTTAAAAACAGGAGGGAGGTTTTTGATTTCACGCCCAGACTTCCACAGATTCCTGCAGTCTGTGTTAAGCGACCTCTTGCTTATGCTTCGTCTTCACCTCTGTGTACCGCTGTAGCTTTACAAACACTCATCCGCGCATAAATGAGCCCAAAGGTTTGACTCGAATGTTATTATGCAGAGCAGGTGAAGAAGCATGGCTTCTCCCCTGAATCTGAACAAACACGAAAACACAGAAACAGAGAGGAGCAGCCGAGCAGAAACTCCTGCTTCTCTCTCCCTCAGTCTCTGCACCGAGAGCTCGCAAGACTGGTCGAGTGTAAACAAGTCGGGATGATCTAACTCACGAAATCTGATAAACACACAGAATTAACACTGATACTGTGCCGAGCTGCTGGTGTTTGTAATTATTGACACACTGCAGCAGAGGACGGTCGCGTGTGTGTGTTTGTGTGTGTGTGTGCATTTATAATGAATCCTCAGTTCATTTGTATGTAAATGTGTCCAGACAGCGCACCGCTCTTGTCCTCCTCCTTGTGATGAATAAAGCATCAAGGAGGACTGCAGAGCGCCAGAGTGAGGCAGGTGACTTACTAATGAGCATCAAAGAAGAAGAAGAGCCAAGCAGGTGACTCAACTAAAACCTGCTGGAGAAGAAGAAGAGGAGGAGGAGGATTTGCTTATCAATGCAGAGGAAAGGCAGCCTGTTGATTGTTGTAGCAGCACCATGCCATTGTGGCTAAGTTGTATTTTTTGCGAGCCATATCCTCTTTTAGTTGCTGTGCAAGTCTGGATTTTGATTCGACCACTCCAGAACATTCACCTTGTCGTTGGTAAACCTGTCTGTGTAGCTTTGGGTGTATGCTTCGGGTCATTGTCTTGTTGGAAAACAAATTTTCTCCCAGGTTATAGTTCTTTTACAGCTGACATCAAGATGTCCTCCAGTATTTCCTTGTGCTTCTCTGTGTTTCTTTTAGCCTCTGCCTTTACAAGCCTTCCATTGCCTGCTGTAGAGAAGTATTGCCACGTCATGATGCTGCCACCACCATGGTTCACAGTGGGAATAATTTTTTTGGATATAGTGCACTGTTTGCTTTCTGCCAAATACAGTGTCTAGTCTATTGGCTAAAAGATTTGATTTAAAGCGTTAGCAGTTTCTGTTTCTTTCTGAAAGGGCTATCCGGGTCTTTCTTGCTTCCATTCTGCAACCAAAGTACATTTTGTAACACCTGCACTCCTCCAGTATTTCCCTATGCATTTCTGCATTCATCTTACCCTCTACCTTCAGCGTTCAGTTACCTGCTGCTTAAAAGTATTCCCACATCATGATGCTGCCACCACCGTGCTTCACAGCATGATGCTGCCACCACTGTGCTTCACATCATGATGCTGCCACCACCGTGCTTCACAGCATGATGCTGCCACCACCGTGCTTCACATCATGATGCTGCCACCACCGTGCTTCACATCATGATGCTGCCACCACCGTGCTTCACAGCGTGATGCTGCCACCACCGTGCTTCACATCATGATGCTGGAACCACCGTGCTCCACATCGTGATGCTGCCACCACCGTGCTTCACATCATGATGCTGCCACCACCATGCTTCATATCATGATGCTGACACCACCATGTTTCACATCATGATGCTGGAACCACCGTGCTCCACATCATGATGCTGCCACCACCGTGCTTCACATCATGATGCTGCCACCACCATGTTTCACATCATGATGCTGGAACCACCGTGCTCCACATCATGATGCTGCCACCACCATGCTTCACATCAGGATGCTGCCACCACCATGTTTCACATCATGATGCTGGAACCACCGTGCTTCACATCATGATGCTGCCACCACCATGCTTCACATCATGATACTGCCACCACCATGTTTCACATCATGATGCTGGAACCACCGTGCTTCACATCATGATGCTGCCACCACCGTGCTTCACATCATGATGCTGCCACCACCGTGCTTCACATCATGATGCTGCCACCACCGTGCTTCACATCATGATGCTGCCACCACCGTGCTTCACATCATGATGCTGCCACCACCATGCTTCACATCATGATGCTGCCACCACCATGTTTCACATCATGATGCTGGAACCACCGTGCTTCACATCATGATGCTGCCACCACCATGCTTCACATCATGATACTGCCACCACCATGTTTCACATCATGATGCTGGAACCACCGTGCTTCACATCATGATGCTGCCACCACCGTGCTTCACATCATGATGCTGCCACCACCATGCTTCACATCATGATGCCACCACCACCGTGCTTCACATCATGATGCTGCCACCACTATACTTCACGGTCGGAATCAGTGGCATGCACAGATAGACACCAGGTGGTGCTAGAGCACCTGCCCCTTGCCCTCAGTATCAAGCAAGTGCCCTCCATGTCGCAACTTTTTAAAAAAAAATTAAACATTAAACACACAGATGCACAAACAGATGTACACACACACACGACCCATGCCATGCCATACCGTGCCGTGCCGCAACTCGCCCCGCCCCACCTCGTAACGTGAACACCAGGAGCGGACACATGCGTGGCAGCAGCTACATGGACATCTCCACCCTGACTGTAGTCACCAACCAGGTAACACGTAAATTAATCCAGTTTATTGTTCATAAGCCTCAGTTGCCACACGGTGCATTTATTTGTCTGTGTTGTGAAGTAGCCTATATCATGCAGCGCTATAACAACCGTGCCTAAATTAGCCAACTGCCCGCCTGCTTAACAAGCTCAAAGCTACCCATAATAATAATCAACTAATTGACATAACATGACGACGATGACCACACAACCAGTGTTATTTGGTGAATTGGTACAGCATATGATCAGTATACTATACCTGAATATTTGGTTTGTGTAGGTTTATTATTAGCCTACAGTAGATAGAGGCAACACTTGCTGTGACCTATTTGCTAAATGACAAACAGAAAAAGTAGCTTTCTGCCTTGTTGTAGCCTAATGTCAGGAATCAGTCTTGACATTGTCGATCTCTTTTAATTTACCAATTGCAGCATGCCTAGAAGGGAAAGGATCAAGAGAGACAAAGAAAGGGAGCTACAGCAGGAAAGCAGCTCTCTGCTCTCCTGGATTAAAAAAAACATCTAAGGAGGATGAGGAGAAAGATCATGATCATGAGGAAGAAAGATCAGAGTCAACATCAGAGTCATGTTAACTGTTTAGGGCCTTTTCCTCTAATTTTATTGAGATGTCTTAAAAGCTGTTCCTGATTTATTTTGTCAACACAAAGCGATTTGATGGAACTAAATCAGGCAATACGCTGTATTAGCAAAATATATTATTTTGTACTAACCATGAGTTACTTCTACGTTACAACACTTGCAGTAATTTTGTATTTACATTGATAGGCTATTATTCAAACTCTGACTTTTATTGACCCTTTGTGTGTTATTATTAAGATGTTAAAAAAAATGCTGTTACAGAAAATGTGTTCCTGATTTTTCTATTTTTTCAAATCTAACACTGTTATATTAAGCCAGCCAGTGGTTCTACACGCCACACATGGTGCCCTTTTTTTTTCCACTGAGCATCTGGTCCCCAAAATGTCTGTGGACGCCGCTGGTTGGAATGGAGGTTTGTGTGTGAGTTTCCCGTTTGCCAAATATAGCATCTTGTGTGAAGGCCAAGGGCTCAATTTTGGTCTCATCAGACCAAAGAACCTTCTTCCATGTCGACTTCAGAGTCTCTCGCGTACTTTCTGGCAAACTGTAGTTAAGTTTTAATAGCAGCCATTTTCAACCGCTTTCTCTTTGCTACTCTCTGATAAGGCTATGACTGGTGAAGAACAGGCAACGGCTGTTATTGTATAGAAATCTGTTTCCACTTTTCACATGATAGTCTTTTTTGTAAATTTTTTGTCAAAAAAGCCAAACTAAATTGACCACGATTCAATGTTGAAACGTACTAAAAAGGGAAAATCTTCTAAGCGGGAGGACATTTTTACTGTAATTATCCTTCATTGAACACTAAAAATCTTTAAAAATCTAAAAAAAATTTTGGAGCAGTGATTTGACGGATTGGTGGCATTCCTCTAATCCATGTGAACAGCGAAGGGATCTTGTCTGATTTTGTCCACCATCTCTTACACATAAAGAAAAACCCTCTTAAAAATCAGTAGCCTTCCTTTAAGTTACTTTTTGCATTCAACCATTCAGGGCTACCCTCTGGGAAAATGTTTGTGTTTTTCTTTTCCTCAGCATGTTTTTTTCTCAGCTTGCTTTGCTCTGATTAATTAAGTGCAACACTCATCTGTGGTGTCATAGAGTCTTTGACACCCATAGCACCCAGCGGCTGCAGCAAGCAGACAGAAGACGTAATGAAGGCGCGATGGTTGTGAAGTGCCAATCCGGGAAGTTATTTTTGCCATTCCCAGAGGTAAATGTGATTAAATTGCTGCTAATGTGTGTTTCCGTTCACTCAGTCATGTGAACATTGAATATTGAGTTGGTTCTCATGCAAATTCTCCGGGTTGGGTGACATTAAACCACAGAGATCAAGATGACATTAAAAAGGCTCCAATCAAAGATTATACTGGGGAAAACCGAGTGGAGAACATGATGGAAATCTGCTTCCTGTATTAATTCCAAACCTTCCCAACTCTCCACATTTGGGGTGTAGAGATGCTGAAAAATCCCCACTTCAGTTTGCTCAGTTTGGTATACTCTAATTCTGCCATAAATGTTCTGAAGAAGAAGAATGTTACAGAAAGCCCCATCCTGCAAGTACACAGGACAGGTTCATTAGATTTGTTACATATGAAACCTAGAAGTCTGAATCTGTGTTTTTGAAACTCTCATTGGTACACTGCAGTTTGTAAATGGAAATGCTCTGACATGGTGTTGACTGCTTATTCACTCATTAAGTGTCTTCTAGTATACAAAAATCACTATATTAACATGTAACCAGGGTAACAAAAACTTGATTTTCATCTTGAAGACAAATGCAATACATTTATAATTACCCTAAGTTAACCATTATAACCAGCGGGGCTGAGGAGGGCATCTGGTTTGAGATTCTCAGAGTTGCATGTTAGCTTTTTACAGATAATGTGGTTTCTCTTCATTTCATCATGACCTAATCTTTAAGGTGGTTTGCAGCCCATGTAGGTTTGAGTTACTTCCGCACTGGCGTCTATATACATCTTTATATACAGTCTATGCAAACAAAATCATCGCACTGCTGTCATCTGATCTACCACTCACTTTTCATTGCTACTATAGTTCACTGAGAATGAGAAATTAGGCAAGCAGGTCTTCCAGTTACAATGTGAGATTTGTACTTGGAATTGTGCAATCATGCAGAACATAGCATGCAATCTGAACCCAGCATTGGGGACTAGCTTCATGTGTCATGATTTTTTCATTAAGTCTGTTTCTATTGTACTTAGTGTCTTTTGCAGCAATGCAACATTTCAGTGAAGCATAAAAACTTCTAATATTCCAAGTATTTTTTGTTTGATTTTCAGTCTTTCCACTCATGAAAGTGTATATAAAACCAGTGGATGGAGATGCATCATCACTCAGTTACTGCTTAATTTCTTTAATTGTAGAGAGTCTGCTTGGATCCAATGGAATATTAGACATTTTAGCTGTTTCCATCACAACCCCGTGAATTTTAAGTGATTTTTTTTTTGAAAATTTGCATGTTTCCATCCACTATTGCTATCTGAATTATAAGAGTTCAAGATAAGCAGTGGGTAGCAATGATTCTCCAATAAGTTTATACCATCAGCAAAGCCACTTTTAAAACTCAAACAAAAGACAGCCACTTATTAATGTATTAACCTGATGGGAACAGAAAGTTTGATCACATAACACCAGTTTCAACCTCCTTCCACTGGCCTGCTGTTCATTTCATTGTTGATTTTACAAATTAAGTGTTTATTTTAAAGGTTTTAAATTTGTTGGTGCCACCTTTACAGAACTCTTACACCTTCACAGTACAGCACTGAGGAATCAGGTGCTTCTGGGTGTTCCGACACTGAGGCACAAAAATAGATTTGTAGGTTGCTTTTTGGCATCCGATTCAAGTAGAGTTCTCCACAGGACGACTTCATCTGTTATTGTGTTGTAACTTTTTCTTTTTGTATGGTTTTTAGAGTTGTTTTTTAGTTGTGTTTTATTGTGTTGTTATGGTAGTTGTGCAGCAGTTTGGCTCAACTTTTGTTGTTCTTAAATGTAGTTTATATACAAATTTGACTGACTCTGATGGAGACATTGGACAATTGACATGGAGCGTTTGAACAGCTAATATTTCAGCTGTGTGCTCCTGGAAGAGTTCTGATAACATCAGGAGTCCTTTGATCATCTGATGATCTACTTGGACTCATCGTCACTACCGGGGTTATTGTGTGTCTTGGGTCTTTCAGCTGATCAGCTCCCCACCTTTGTTCATTAGTCCGCCGCCTCTCATGCGTCTCTGGCTTTTCTTTTACCAGTGATGCCCAGGAGGCTTTAAATTTTGCACAGTTACTTTCCCAGATAGCCCCAGCACTGCACTTCAACTAGCACTCCTCCACCAGTCCTGCATGTTTCCCCCTTTGTCCCGTCACTGGGCTTCTCCATCGATGTTTCCCACAGCGACGTCAACTCCAACTTGAGCACCTGCTTTGATGTTTCAGAGACCAGCACAATGTCTGGTCTCCTTGATGTCCTCCACTTTCATCTGCCAGTCTAGTGCTGCTCCAAGGAGGCCTGTCTGGGCTTTAAGTTAGGATTCTGCCTGTTCTCCTGCTCTAATGAATGTAATTCTGCATGTTGGTGGACGGAGATGCTTACCTGTCTGAACACCAAGCAGTTTCCACTCACCGTGGGCTCATTTTTCACTGCAAAATAAAGTCCTCCCCTTCTACGGCAACAGCACAACCACAACTAGAAAGGAACTCGGAAATGCCATTTATGCAATATGAAAGTTAGAATGTCAAAAATGCTAAAAAAAAAAAAAAAAAAAAAAAAAAAAGTCTCTTTTGTAAAAATTTTAAAAACTTGGAATTAACGTTAAACATTTTTCCAAGTACCTACAGGTGTTACCACCAATACTGGAAACATGGTGGATCTACATAGTACAGATATTTTACTACTTACATCTCCTCTGTGCTATGTGTAAACACTGTTAAGCTGAAGAGTCTCTAAATTTTTATCATGTGACTGTTCAGCCACGAGTCACTAAAAGATTCATGGTTGTGCAAAGAAGCACAGATTTTTCTGCTTTTTTTTTTTTTTTACAGAATCTTGTTAACGCAAGTTTTTTATGAGTTTTTTTTGCAAATTGTTACATTAAACATGTAGAATTAAGTGATTTTGGTGAAATATCACAATTTTAAGCTTTGATTTGGTTGATTTTCCTGATGAAACTACATCACACATTAATTCAAGGAGTGTCTGGAAGTTGAAAGTCTGACAATTTTTTTCTGTTTTTGCAGTTATTGGTTTTGACAAATGGTGTCATTTTGGCAATTTTTTTAAAAATTACAAAATAACATTCAGCCCCACTGGCAGGTTTTAGAGTTCAGAGAATTAATATAGTCAATTTCACTGCAGATGGACTCAGCAATTACCTTCAGTATTTGGTTGTGGCGCCTGCAATCCTCTTGTTCTTTAGACGAGCTACTAAGCCCATGCTGCAGACTTTACATTCCTTGGCAGTTAAAAATGCATATAAAAATAGCTGAATGAAAACACAAGTAATGACATGTAGACCAGAGACTTGCAACAATATAAGATTCTCTCACAGACCTGATTAGAGTGAATAAAGAGCTGGAAGCAGTTCAACTGCCAGGCCTGGATTACTACAGACAGAGTGGATCTGTGAAAACCTCTCCTCCACTGCCACAGTTTGGTTCTGTTCACCTTTTGCGTCACTCATTAATGAGAAAACAGACTTAGACAAGCTGACAATGACATGTTCTTTTCAGATGACTTTGAGCGCTTCGGTTGTGGAGCTGCAGCGGCCGTTGTTCACTTTTTTGTAAAACAAAGACTCTCAGCTGTTTTGGCTCCAATCCCTCTGTAAAGGTTTTGACTTTCTGGCTGAGTCACAGAGTCAGCAAAGTCAGCGTGAGCAGTGCAGTGCTGCCACAAAGGCCCAGAGCTGATAACCTCTGTGTATATGTATAGAAAGCACTGCACATACTGCAGATGCTGGTACAATCTGCACTGCAGTTTATAATGATTCTGTTCAATTTTTTGGGGAGAAATTAAGATGGTAAAACCACACGTTATTTTATTTTCTTTCTTGTAATTCCTTCAATGGAGCAATGGAGTCATAAGTGTCTTGGTGGCCACGTTCACTTGTCTCTTTCATATAACTTCTTCTGAGGAGTCATAGGTATCTCAGCAGCCTCCGTCAGTAGTCCCTTTCAAATAACTTCTTCAGAGGAGTCATAGGTGTCTTGGTGGCCTCCCTCAATAGTCTCCTTGTTGTAACTCCTTCAGCGGAGTCACAGGTGTCTTTCATGTACACTATCATTCAAAAGTTTGGGGTCACCCAGACAATTTCATATTTTTTGAAACTCACACTTTCATTGATGTGCTAACATAATTACATAAGCGTTTTGTAATCATCAGTTAACCTTTCAACACCATTAGCTAACACAATGTAGCATTAGAACACAGGCGTGATGGTTGCTGGAAATGGACTACTGTACCCCCTATGTAGATATTACATTAAAAATCTGCCGTTTCCAGCTAAAGTAGTCATTTACCACATTGACAATGTCTAGACTGTATTTCTGATTATTTTAATGTTTCTCTTCATTGAAAAAAAAAATAAGAGTCATAAGTGTCTTGGTGGCCACACTGACTTTCTTGTAGCTTTTTCAGAGGAGTCATAGGCGTCTTGGTGGCCTCCCTCAATAGTCTCTATCATAAAACTTCTTCAGAGGAGTCATAATAGTATAATAATAGAGATTAGCGAAGAAGACCAAAAAGCAAATGTTTGTGAGTTACAGTCTTCCAATGATGAACTCTAATCTCAGTCTTTTGGTTGACAACAGGATCCAAAAGGAGCTGTAGCTTCACCCTGAACATTTTTAAACATGTCTAACCCTTTATGACTTATAGAAGGAGGACAATGTACAGCAGCAGATCCTTCTTCAGTTCGTTGCACTTGAAATTAAAGCTGAACAATTTGGGTAAAATATGTATGTTCTGACAGATATTGACATTTGATTTACAATATACTGTTTTAGTGTCCTGCTTTTAGTTCTCTGTGTAATACATCTACAGCATATAGAGGAGCATTACCAAAACATACCATCAAAAGTTTGTAAAACAACTAACACAGCAGAACTGTGGGTCAGATGCTCTGCAAAATATACGAGGTGTGGCTATTTAATAACTAAACTGTCCGAATTACAATTGAACCACAACGTGTTCTTGTAACTCCTTCATTGGAGTCATAAGTGTCTTGGTGGCCTCGATCATTAATTTCTTTCCACATGTTGTACATGTATTTCTTTCTTATCACTTATTCAGAGGAGTCATAGGTGTCTTGGTGGCCTCTCTCAATAGTCTCTTTCTTGCAACTTCTTCAGATAGAATGAATTCTGATGATTTGGAGACTTTTTGTCTTGCTCCACCACTGGATGTTTGTCAGAGAATAAAATAACAAGATCTAAAGTCCCGTCAGCCTTGGCTATACTTTAATTTCAACGTCACCATTGGTTGCAAACATTGTGTGCTAAATGCCACCAAGTTGGCAGTGCAGAGCTACACAGTAGTGGGAGTGATCTAGGAATAACAATCTCCCTTTCAAGTCCATCCAATAATGACGATTTTGTTGTGTCATGGCCTCGCACGGCCACAATGCTGGCTGTAGACATTAAAGGCATCTATTTGCTTCAGACAAAATGCCTCTCAGCTCATCTAACAGTGACTGAGCCAGAGTTGCTTTCTGCCCTGGGAAATGGACGGGATAGTTTCTGTACCCTTCCAAAAATAACAACCTGCCAGTTAGAGCTGTATATAACCAAAGAAAATCTTGTAGTACATGTCCATAGGGACACTACACTGATGGGTGCACAAAAATTGACAGCTGCTCTTTAACAGAAGTCAACATAGCATCCTATGGTTGCTCAAACATTGGCTGCATCTGACTGGGCGAGGCTTCACTCGTAGGCTTTCAAATCAGACCAATATGGCCGCTCACTTGGAAACGTTCTCTTTTTTTATGAAAACAGTTCAGAGAAATACGTTTCTGAAAACATTCAAGTCTAAAATAAGTTTTTAGATGAACAACTGTTAGCTTCAAAGTTTGTTGAAAGTTCCATGAGGTTTCGTACCCTTGCTCGCTGCTTCTCATTTGCATAAAGTAGCTGAGATCTCTATGCAAATGTGGATCAGGCAATGCGACGCCCCATGTATCGAAATGCAATGCAGTGCTACCAGAATGCATTGCAGGTCATCTCACTTACACAATATAATAAAGTGATGAATCCTGTTGTCACATCGACTGAAATCCTATTGGCTTCTCAACCAGCTGATTGGTCTAAGAGTAAACAGATAAAATCAGCAGGCTATAATAGTCGATGAACTAAATGTTCCACAGTACGCAAAGTGCTCTCTGCCTGCTAACATTATTAGACTAAATGGATTATAAATCAACATAAAAATGAGCACTGGAAGCATTTCGTCAGGCAAAATGGAGTTTGTTTGAACCTTTTGGATACTTCCGTTTCATTTCCATTCTTGTGTCTCTTTCTGGTCTTTTTGTGTATCATTGTCAAAGCTATTAGGCTCTCGTTATTCATTTTACGTAATTTTATATTTGTTTGTGGGCGTTTTGTCCCTGATTGCAATGGTTTTGCATTTGTTTGTGTTTCTATTGCATCATTTTGAATGTATTTCTGGTCAGTTTGTGAATCTTTATCCATTTTGAGTAATGTTGCATTTCTTCGTGGTGGTTTTGTCTCTGTGTGCATTCATTTTGCATTTATTTGTGATTGTTTTGCATCAGTTTTAATCCATTTGTGGTCATTTTGTGTGTCTTTGAAATCATTTTGCTTGTAGCAGTGGTCCTTTTGCATGTCTAAGAGGTGGTTCTATCTCTGTTTGCATTGAATTAGCATCTCTTTCTATTTGATTCTGTCTCTTAGTGGTTGATTTGTGTCTCCGTCTGATCTTGTTGTGTATCTTTGTAGTTATTTAACTCTCTCTGTCCGTCACAGTTATTTTGGTTCTATTTACTTGTTGTGACGAGTTTTGTCTCCTTTTTGCTTATGTCACTTAGTTTGGAGCAGACTCCAGGTAAACTTTCAGTATATGTTAAATAAGTTATACCAAGCCGTCGCCAAAAATAATGGATTAATCCTGGAAGACTCTCGATGCAGTGCTTTTCTCCTTATAAAAAGTAACACCGGAGACTGTCCAACTGATGAGAATTTTGCCCGGATGAGAGGATATCAACCAACCAATCAATCAATCACATCAGGTTTGCACAGCCATTGATCACTTGTGCTGAGGTGAGAAAGTAAGCAAACTACTTTTCAACTTTGTTTCAAGCACATTTAGGCTTGCTCTTCAGGTCTGAATCATGCCAGTAAGAATATGGATATCATTTTATAACTAAGTATCTGCTTGCGCCATAAATCTTAGACACATTTGAACATTTTCTTTCCTGCTGTCTGACTGTCAGCTTTCACCCGTCCTGCTGCTCTCATATCATGCATCATGTATGTATATTTTAAGGCCTTTTTCTTCTCTGATGCGCAAACTATGAGCAGAAATCTGTTTGTGCTGTAATTTGTTGCGATTTCCTATGTTCTGAATTATTAATATCAACCCTCTCACATCCTCCATCACCGCGCTGCTTGTTTGTGATCCACAAACCACTTCATCAAACCTCCCTGTCACACTGATATTTCCTCCCAAATATATTTGCTTTTCTAACAAATAAATAAATAAACCCTAAGTACACACACTCCCGGGTCCAGTGTGCTGAACTGTGACACCAAATAATAACTTTTCTTTTTCTTTTTCAGGCGACTTCATTTGATTAATTGCGGGAAGGAGGCCAGAGGCTGCGAAAGCTTCTGTCACAAGACAACAAAGAAAACTCAGAAAAAGCACAGTTCTTTTTCTCTTTTTTTTTCATGTGCAGCGTGAAAGTTTGCACCAGTTATAGTTTGATTTTTATGACTGCTGGTGAGTGGACCCCTGCTAAAAGCATCCTTTGTGTTTCTAAAACTCCCTTTTATAAAGTCTCTTTTTTACGGATGCTTGTTTTTCTTTTTTTGTCAAACCACAATAATATGCAAATTCTCTCCCAGGGTGTGTCGCACTTTTTTTCTGTTTTGCGCTGGACTGCGAAATTCAAATGGCCATCTGGTTAATGACTGAATGTGAACTGAAACACAAAAAGAAGCGATTCCTGTGGTTTGATTCGGCCGAGTTTCCTCTTTTGGAAGTTGCGGGTCACCGAAGCCGACTTCTTTCAGTTCTCTGTGTGAGAGGTTTCTGTTTTAAATATGTGATAGACATAGATGGATAACTAGATAAAAACACTGGGTGCAGGCTCAAGGATGCCAAGAGGTCAAAGGGCCTTGACTTGTGGATATTTTTTTCTTGAGAGTCAACTTGGAAACTGCAAAAAAACCAAACCATCTACAGACACGAAATAAGACTCGAAACAGACACAAAAGTACTAAAGCTGATATGAATTTTACATGACTATGATGCATTGAAGGCCTTACAGGTAAAAATAGACCTTTAATTGTCATCAAATAATGTAAAATCGACTTCTACAGCATGAGTCTTTTTCGTCTGGGTGGGCGACAAACTTTTCTTTTCCTTCCAGCGGCACCATTCTTGCCTCCAAAACCTTTTTTATCTGCCCAAATTTGAGACACTGACGGTTCTTGATTACTATTTTAAAGACCATTTTAGTCCTAGAGTGGTTCAGTTTTTAACTTTTGTTGCTAAGCAATGTTGGCCAAAACTCTGCTTATTGGTTAGAGCTGGCACTTTTGCCTGGCAACATTACCTGATTGTGTATTCTGGAGACACTGGCAAGAGCTTCCAGTTGCAGAAAACTCCACAGCAAAAATGACTCAGGCTGTGGCATCGATCCTGCTCCGAAAGGTCCTCCATTATTTTCACCGGCTTGTCCCCAAATGCATCTGTACAGAGAGATAGCGTATTAAATACAGATACATAACATGGAATTGAGTTAAGTGCTTTAATGAGCAGTTTCTTGAGCGAATTTGACTTTGAACAAAGTCCTGACTGGCAGACAGAGGATGAGGAGGAGGAAGGAGAGTCAATTAGGAAATTGGCTGATGTACAAGATTTTAACTGTTGATTGGGGGGGGGGTCATGTCAGATTGTCATGCATTTACTGAGAATAATGTGGAAAGAGCCAGAAAAAAATATAAATAAAAAAACAAAACAGCTGTTTTGTCATAAAAACGTGGAAATTACTCTTAAAATAACATATTCTGATTACAAAAAATAGTAAATGATAACATATTACTAAAATGAAACCATACATAAAACGTCATAATGCTTAGTCATCCTTCACCCTGGAAAATAAACATCTGAGCTGTAGCATCCTGCAGTGACTGAATCAAATCAATCAAACTATATTTCTTTTACACCTTTCAAACAAATATATGCAATTTAAAGCACGGTTACAAGACTGACAATCTAATCAAAAGACACTGAAAATGTAAACACAAAATAAAAATTCACAGAGGAAACAAAAATGATGAGCATGTAACACTAAAACCTGTAAATTGACGAAAACACAGCACATATAAAAGGAAAAAAAGGCGTAAAACAAAGAAATGAGCAGCAGGAGTTCATATATTCCTCTGACCTGGTGGAGTCAAACTGCTTTACAAAAAGTATGTTTGAATCTAACTGAGCAAATTTGGTATTAAACTGTATCAAAGTTTGAATTTGAGCAACAAAAACAAACTTGTTGAAGCTAAACCCCCCCCCCCCAAAAAAAAACAGGTGTTGATCATAAAGTTACATGATGATGAAAAGCTTAAGGAGGACATTATATAACACAAGTTAAAGGTCACTCAGTCAACACAAAGTCCACTCTTGCTCTTTAAATGACTCATAAACTAAATATAATATACATTAAATAACCTTTGGGCTGTGTGTAGCTCTCATATCGGCCTGTTGGTGTCGCTCTCCGTCATCTTTTCACAAGGAGGGGGACGCTTCTACATTTATAGCATTTGATCAGGTACAAGCCCATTTATCAGAAAAATGTTTGAGCGTGATGAAATGCAGGGAGCAGTGTGACCGACTCATGAAACTTGCGCTCCCATTCCTTTTTTTCGTCACCCCCCAATCACAAAGATTTCCTTATATTTGACATGAAATGCACAGATTGTCATGCTGCTGCTGCACCAGAGCACTCTGCAGCTGTTTGCAGGGTCAGCTGCAGGATCAAACAGGTGTTAGAGGAGAGAAAAAAAGTGAAGCAGTGACATTTTTACACGCTTTTGCATCCCATCGTGTGCTTTGTTTACATTTCTAACAAGATGTACTTTTGCAAATATGTGAGTTTTAAAGGCTGTGGCTAGATTACAGACACTCTCATAGTTTTTAAATAAACAAAAAAAGAGGATGTATACGTTAGCGAGGAGCTGGGAATCTAATTGTTGGTGTTGCAAAGGCAGCATGCGGATAAAAGTGGCAAACTATGGGATAAATGCATTAAAAAGTCATTTCAAAGCACTACAGGTGTGCGTGGATATGTAGGCATGTTGTGGGGATATTTAACAGCAGCCATCCCTGCTCTAAGTGATGCAGCAGCAGGCTGGTGTAGCTCCGGGCTCCAGGAGGGGGACAGGGAGTGCACGGCTGCCACACGCCCGCTTCTCTCCACCGCAGCTCGTGCAGCCGTGCCAGTGTCAGGCGGCGCAAGAATCAAACTTTTCTGTACATTTTCACGTCACCTGGACGCGAAACATAAATCTGGCATCCTATGCAAATATATGCTGACGTAAAAGATCATGTGGTTTTTGTCGTCGATCCCCCCTATGAGCAACGAGGAGGCTTTTTTTTCTCCTCTCTACTGTTGTCTTTAGGTTAGCTATGCTACAATCTTTACTGTACCCAGCGCTAGCTATATGCGCCCCGCACCGCACCACTCTGGATATCTGGGAATAATCAACTTCCAGCCTGTCGCACCCTGCAACCGGAGACCGCACACAGGTAGGACACACTGGAAACTTCTTATTTTTTTAACTCCCAGAGAGAAATTGTGACCAAAGTGACCGCAAAAGTGAAGTTATTAAAGCGGCTTGGTTGCAGCCAGACTAGCCGCTTGGCTGGCTGGCTGACTCTCTCTGCCCGGGCTGCTGCTGCTGCTGCTAGCGACCGTCCCCCTCCATCACAGCCTCTCTGAGTGGGAATCACCTTGCTATCACCCCGGCAGCCAAACTGGAATTAAAACAGTTATTCACCTGGTTGTCAGGTAACTTTAGTCGCCGCTCTCCGCTTATATTTGGGGATAGTTGTAAGACAAGTGAATGTCATCCGGTTCGCGATGTTTTTGTGGACGCCAACTTTTGCCGTCCCCCCTCCACCCCCAGTGAAAGTGCACATAATAAATTTATTAGCCAACTGAGCTAGCTGTTAGCCGGTTAGCCCGTGCTAATGAGCCCGTTGAAGCTATTAGCTTTAGCCTTCCCCCCGCACACAGCAGCGCGAAACGTGGCTGCCCGTCTCTGGATGTTGTGCTTTCATGTCGGGAAATGCATTTGTTTTGGCTGGCTCCCTCTCCCCGTCTTCCCCTTCCGAGTAACTCCGCCGAGCCGAGTGAAAGGAAAAAAATATTCCCGTTTATTTTTCTCTTTTCCGTTTTATCGGTGTCTCGATAACGGTAGAGCGGGTGACAGTTGGGTTAGTAGCGTCGGTTCCAGTGTTGTTGTTGCCCGCTGTACGGTAGGTTCAAACGAGGCTAGCTAGCAGACAGTCAGTCTGGCTGGTTGGGTCATCTGAGGTGAAGCCGCCGTCAGCGGGCTGTATAGAAACACGCTGGCTGCTAACGGACGGCTCATTTCGAACAGTTTCTTCCTTAAACTGACATTTTTACGCTTTAAGTTGAATTTAAACAAACTGTCTTTAACGTTAGGAGCGCTTTTCTCGCTGTTTTTTGTTGAACACAGAAGCGGACCGTTGGTGTGCGTACTGTACGGCAGCCGTAGGTTTGAAGCCAACTGCCACTTAGTTTTTACATTAAACTGTTTTCCCCGGCTCGGTTTGTGATTTATGTGCGTTTATCTGCACCGAAATAAGTCAGTTAAGTTTATTAAATGGTGTTTTTTTAACCGGTTTTGGTGCCATGTACGCGAACGAACCGCCGTTGGTTTGGTTTAGAGGACTGGTTTGGTGATCAGACGCTGACTTCGTGCCAGTTAATGGCAGACTGGTTTCGTACTGGTTTACATAGAAGCAGGCGTACAGTATGCATTTTAGCACTTTTATGTCAAAAACACCGTCTATATCGGCTTTAAAACCGCTCAGTGTGCTATCTAGCTTCATATGAAAGTAGTTTGTATCAGATTAATATGTAAACACATTTTCCTATGCATGTATTTTTGGTAATTTTACCATAAAATTGAACTGCAGCAGTTAATCAGTTAATTAATTAGTTGTCAGCAATTGATTTGAGAAGTTTAAAGAAAAAGAATTAAGTCTAAACTCTGTCATTGTAGCTTCCTAAATGCAACCCCCCCCCCCCACACACACACACACACTCACTCACTCCCCCTTCTCTGTGGCATTAAACTGAATATCTTTGCATTGTGTGTAAAATAAGATAAGACCATCGAGGAAAACATAAACACCAAAGGATCACATAATCGGTAGTTGCAGTTCTGTTTGAAACCAGCAGCGTCTGGTTTTCAACAGTTTTATGCAATAATTTACTGCACAGCTGGTGTTTTGACCCAGATTGTACATGCAAAAATGTGTATTTTAACTGTTATGTTGTCTCTTTATTATAGACTACCAATTGTCTGTGTGTGACGAGGCAGTTTTTTTCCTGCTTTTTCTCATTTTCCCCTTTCCGAGTTCATCCAGTATATGTTTTAACAATTTCATGCAGTCAGTGTCTGTGTTTGAACCAATTTATGTCGAAACTAGCCTCCTATTAAACAGGTGTGTCACTTGAAAATGCACTTCTCTGTGCATATGTTTTGGTGATTTGCGCAAAAACTAGAACTGCAATAAGTAATCACTAATCGATTAGTTGTCAACTATTAAATTAATCATTAGCTAGTTTGATAATCAATTTGAGAAGTGTTTTTTGAAGAGAAAAAAGTCTAAATTCTCTAATTCCTGCATCCCATATGGGAGCATTTCTTCATTTATTTCCTCGTAAATGACAGAAAAACAAATGTCTTCAGGCTGAGGGCAAAATGAAGCATTTGAGGACGTCATCTTAGGCTTTGGGAGCCACTGATTGATGTCGTTCCCCATATTCTGACACTTTATAGCCCACAGAACTAATTGAGAAAACAGAAGAATCCACCATGACAATAATAATTACTAGCTCTATTCAAAACGAGTGGTGTAGTCTAGTTTTGAACTGTTTTGTATAAGAATTTACTGCACAAACCAGTTAAGTGCT
This sequence comes from Amphiprion ocellaris, assembly GCF_022539595.1. Taxonomy (NCBI): domain Eukaryota; kingdom Metazoa; phylum Chordata; class Actinopteri; family Pomacentridae; genus Amphiprion; species Amphiprion ocellaris. The sequence goes on along the minus strand of NC_072780.1, from coordinate 26,062,919 downwards.
GGTGTTTTGGGCTAGAATGTGCACAAAAAAATGTGTATTCTCCTGTGTATACATGCTATTATTGTCAGCGTATGATATGGCAGCTCTTTTCCCATTTATTCTGCTTATAATCCAAGTTTTGCTTTTTTACGTTTACCCAGTTTGTGCTAGTTGACACAGAATCAGGCAGCTAACATTTATTTTAACAGTTATAAGAAACTGCATCACTGTCTGTTCTGAAACTGCTTTATGATGAAACTGGTGTAATATTAGACTGGTTAGTGACTGGTGTATGTGAAAATACACCTGTTTATGAATATTATTCTGGAGATTTGCTCCTCATGTGCACATAGCAGGAGTACTGTGTTCAGGAAAATGTATGTTTTAGCTGGCATGTTGTCTGCGTATAGACTGGGTTCTTCGGTATATGATACAGCAGCTCTTAGCTCAACTTTTCCCCAGTCTGTGCTCAGTATGTTCTCTGACCTAATTTCCTACACAAAATCTTGTTACATAAAATCATGAATAATTAGGTGCAGCCGGCTCGCATGCCGGCTCAGGCCATATGCAGTGACATGGTTGCAGAGAGAGGGGGGAAAAACAAAAAAGAAGCCTCAGCGACCTATGACCCCACTCCACCCCCCTAGTCAGATGAATGCAATCAATGAAAAGGCCTAGTTTTGTTATTTTTTTCCAGCTTTCATGCAACCGCTTGCAGTTTGAGTTGAGTTTGAAGGACATACAGGAGGAAGATTTCCGTCAGGCTTAGACGAACAGGTGTGTAAACTGAATTTGGGCAGGTTTCACCCTCCGCCACATCCCTGACAGTGTGACTGAAGTGTGTCTTGGCTCCTGGAAATCATTGGAGAGGCTCCTATTTGGCAGCTCCTCTTCCTCCTTCCCTCTATATTGCCCGGTGACAGCTATAACTCCCACCTCCTCCCAGCCTGCTCGCACTGTATGGCTCCTGTTGAAAGTGTGTCAGATTTTTTAATATTATCTCCCTCTCGCCTGTTCTGGTTCATAATCACATTTCCTTTTCCATTGACCGACTTTTTTTGTCTCGTATTTTGCTGCTATTGTATCTGCGCCGTGTCAGGCTTTTTAATCCTATGATATGGATGCAGGGATCAGTCAGTCATGCTGCCAGTCTCCGAATCAGAGCGCACTCGCTTGCTCTCTGGCTTCTATTTATTTGTCACAAACGCCAACACACACACACACACACACACACACACACACACTTACTCACACCACACAGCGCTTTCTCGTGCGCTCTCCCTTCCTCACTACTACTCTCACATCACACACTCTTGCTTTTCCTCTTCCTGCTCTGACACGCTGCTTTTTTCTTTGACACACATTTTGCCGGTTCCTAGGAAGTGCAGCTGTGATTTGCTGTTTTGCCACCTGACCTGTCACCCCAATCCACAATCTCCCCCCCCCCCCCCCCCCATTCCCTCTCTGCACACACACACTGCACAACACAGTCAGATTTTATTTCACCGTTTAGACTGTTCACATCATTGGTTTTTTATTGCAGAAAATTGCTGTTCGTCTCGTGTGTTTTCTATTATTTGCGGTGATAGAAAAGGACCCCATTCTGGATTTGTGTTGCCCTCAATGGCATTCAGTCATGAGGGGCTCATGGCAGCTATACGAGCCACATGCGCGCGCGCACACACACACACACACACACACACACGCACCGCTATTTATTTCACACATGCACACACACATGCAGAAAGCATGCATGACAGCTGCATCTTGTACACACATATTCTGGGTTTTTTTCCACTCCCTCACTCTTCTTTTTTCTTTCTTTTTTTTGCTTTTGTTTCAAACACACACACTGGTACACGTATTTTCAGTGCTTTATGAAATAGTGAGAGGCTGCGTGTGGGGGTGTGTGTTTGGGAAAGCGAGCATGCCAGGTTGTGCGTGAGTGAGTGAAGTGGTAGTGATTGTGTGTGTGTGTGTGTGTGTGTTGTGAGTCACTGGAGAGCATGGGCTGGTCAGAAACACAGTGAGTGTGTTGTAGCATCCACCCTGCCTTGCTACTGGAGCTCTTCATGGAGAAACTCCACACATGCACCGGCTGTATTGGATCTGCACGGCTGCTGTTGGACCAAACCCACCTTCCACGTCGACTATAGGAGGGCTCAGGGTGGGGGAAGTTGTGCGAACATGAAAAACAGGGATCCCCATTTCGACCAGATTTAACTCCACACTAGAAATGAGCTTTTTTATTTTTAGAGTTCAGCCAGCTGTAATAACAAATATGTTTCTTCAGCGTCATACGTAATTGTTGCATCATGACGTTGGTTGTTTTGGCTCCGGCCATCAGTGCTACACTTTTGAGTCGGTTTAGTGTAAAAGTTTCGAAAGTCAGGTTGTTCTTGAAATGATCACTGAAGAGAAACGTGGTTTGTACACTGTGCAGAGTTTCAAGTAAAGCTACCGTTGTGCTGTTTGGCGTGGAGGGACTGTATATGTTTTTACTTCTCTCCTGCTCTCTGTGCTCACTAATACTATATTATAATACAGCTGAATTTCCAATAAAGCTGTTCTCATTTCCTTATTTTGCTGTTTCTGTTGTCAGACATCGGAACGTGTGTGAAATAGTAACTGATGTATGACTCACTAAGACCTGATGCTGATTTTATAACTGCAAATATAATACCCAAAGCTACTGATAAAGTCAAAACAACAACATAATAAAGAGAAAATGAGTTACCATGTTGTGTCCATGTTACAGTTTGTATAATATACACATTTTAAAATGTTTTTAACTAGTTTGATAAAAACTCGGATCTCCTTTGAAGTTGCACAACTGGCTTAAACAATATGAATTCTTATTTTATTGATTTTCACCATATTGCAGTTTCCAGTTTAACTCAACAATTCAGTGCTTCAACTTATCCAGTGACATACAGTTTTGAGGAGAAGGGTAATTTAGGTTTATTGATTAATCTATAAAAAACAAACAAACAAAAGTGGCAGGTTCAGTTTTTCTTGGGATTGATTTCTAAAAAAAAAGCCCAAACTATCCATTTGTTTATTCTGTGTGAGGTGTTTATTCTGCTTGGACTTTTAATCCGATTAGAATCCGTGTAAGCCAGTGGTTCTCAATTTTTTTCTGCCAGGCCCCACTTTGGAGGACAAAAAGCTTTGTTTTTACATTAAGACATGAGTATGCAGGACTGTGTTATTTTATCTGATTCCATTTTGTTTTTCACAGTAAAGATCAGGGGTGTTAAACTCATTTCAGTCCAGGGGCCACATTCAGCCCAGTTTGATTTCCAGTGGACCAGACCAGTAAAATCAGAGCAATAACAACCTATAAATAACCGCAACTCCAACTTTTCCCCCTTTGTTTTAGTTAAAAAAAAAAACTACATTCTGAAAATGTTCACATTTAATGAAGTGTCTTCTTACAACACATTATGAACACCCTGAGATTTCTTTAGAAAAGCAAGTTCAGTTTCAACAATATTATGCCTCAGTTGATCATTTCACAGTTTATCTACAAAGGAACACAACATTTTGTCACAGGTATCTGGAACTTAACAATGTAGTATTTTACTTTATGATCAAAACAACTTGTCAAAGTTTAGAAATTATTTAAAATTTCCAGTTTTACAAATTTACAATTTACAGTTAATGTTTTCTCTGTAGTTTTTCCCCTTTGTAAAGTCGTCCCGCGGGCCGAAATGGACCATCTGGCTGGCCGGTTTTGGACCACGGACCGCATGTTTGACACCCATGGTAGAAATAATCGGAGCAGATGAGATGAGGTGGTGACGTGACCAAGTACGCCGGTGTTCTAATTGCACATTAACGATGTGTTCTCCCATTCTCGGGAGTCCGTATTTGCTAAGTAAGCAAGTACGGACTTGTGCAACGGCCGGCGTAGTTTGTGCGCTGCAAAAAACAGGCCGACGTTAAAACAATAGTTCACATAATTAGTTCTGCGTAGACGGACCTTTTCCTCCCAGTCACCCGCACCCCGCTGTCATGCCTCTGCGCCCCTTCAGGGGGGTGCGCCCAACTATTTGAGAAGCACTGGTGTAAACATATCTGGAGAGTGTTGAGTTAGTTTCACTGTACTAAATCCAAGAAATCTCAAGGCAGGCAGGTCACAGAAATAAAAAGTGTCCTTTAGTCACAACACACAGAGTCATTATTGCTACTAAATTGACCTCCTGTGTCTATATAGAGGACCAGTCTGTTTTATTTCCACCTGGTAAAGACCCTTTGAGGATCGCCTGACTAAATTAAGCCTTTTAAAAGAACCTCTCTGCCTCAGAGTGTCTTTTCTGTAGCTAATTGGAGAAATATGTCAAGTTTTATCAGCTAGTCGTCCTGCTTTTCTGGCTCTGGCACAAGAGGACGACGTTCTCCATCCTGCCTTAAAAGCTCAGGTTTCTTGGTTGTTTTTCCCACTGGAGGATAAGTTGCCAACGTGGCTCAACACCAGACTTATTTGAATTACTAAATACTACAGAGTTTTGTGGTCAGTGACTAAGAGGACTGGAATCAGGGTTATCCTGCATGATTCAGCTCAAAGTCAGGGATGATATTGTTTTGTGACCCAGCCCTGCTCAGGATCCGAGTTTGACATGAATCTTAACTCTCTGAACTTTTTCAGAGTATTTCTTTTCCAGAGAGTATTTTCTGAGTGTTTCTTTGCTCCCGTCACATTTTTCTTCATGTGGGCTCTTTCATCACAATATAAAGTCCTGCACCTCTGTGGAAACAGCACAACCTTGACTGTGCAGTGTGATGGAGTTCCAGTGCCAACAATCTAAAGGAAAAAGACAAAAGTTGAATATCTGACTTTTTATTTTACAAAACTGTCCACAGGTGTTAACAATACTGTAAAAGAAGGTGTTTTTACACACTATAGATCTCAAGCTAACATTTTTACAACCTCTACGGACTAGATGTTTTTCACATCAACTCTAGAAAGATGTTTCACCATGCTGAAGGTATCCTCGACAACTTGCTACTCTGTTTACCGTTTTTGAGCCATGCTGCATTTATTTTATTGATCCAGCATGTTTTACTTTCCTCACAGTCTTTCTTGTTGTCTCCTCTCTGCTCTGAGTAAACACTGCCTGCAGTTCACCTGAAAACTCTCAGAACTTTTGTCACGACTGTCGGTCGGCTGGGTCACTGATGGCTTCTTGGTTGAGTAACACAGAATTACTAGTCTTTTTCCAGGATCTGGTTTGAGCAAACACTATATTTTTTGTGAATGAAACCTGTAGAATGAAAACATTTATCTAAAGTACTTCAATTTTAAGCCTAATTTTTAGGTCAGTTTACAGCCAGAACTTAATAATTTACCATTAGTGTTCAGAAGGTTAAAATCATCATCTTAAAGCCTACTTTCATTTTCAAGACAATTTTGAAATCTCATATTGGCTCATCTACTTTCTGAACAGAAATGTAAACTGTAGACACCGAGCAGTCTGTTAAATTGCTGAAAATGTATTTAGCAATTATTTATCTACCGGTTTCATTTTACATTCGGTTTCCTGTCTTGCCACACCGAGTCCTATCAGCTGATTGTGATCAGTGCCTGGTTTAATCAGAACATCTCTAGTGGTTGTCGAGGATCATCCACGTCTGCTGTCACTCCGAGTGTCTGATAATATTTGCCTGATCGATCAATATAATCTTTTCATGATGGAAAAATATTGATCTTGATCAAAGTAGTGTTGCAAAATGGCTATAAGAACAGTAATATTGATGGTGATAGAGTTTGAGTGTCCTGTGGTCTGCATGCTGCTTCAGAGGCTTTTCCACACTGCCAAGAATAACTGGGGGAAACACTGAATACTTGTAATTGTTTGAAATTTTTGGCAGGAGGAGGCCAAATTTTAGGATATTGAATACTGGCACAAAAAACAGATTAAATCCCAAAATATTAGCATTTGAAAAACTTGCGTGGGTCAAACCGGAAAGCGGAGCAGATGATTTCTCACTTACTGTACATTCTAATGACATGTTCCCAAATATATAATCCATGCAAGGGATGAAATCAAACTCAAATACAATGACAGAAAGAAAGAAGGAGAAAATGCAAATTAGTTATTTTTGCGGATGAGATAAAACACGCTCCATTGTGGTTGCGTGCTTGTCAGCTGTGAGCTGTGTAAAGTAATTAATATTAATGTAACATGAAAGTAAAACGGGCTTCACTCCTGTCGTATGCAGGATGAGCAGTATAGAAGGCTGCTCTGTATGCAGCCCTGCAGGGAGCCATGTGCCCGATAAACAAAACCAGCAGTAAACACATCTGCCTGCGCATGATGAAGTGTCTGCCTGGACCAATCAGTGACAAATATGTTGCCTTGTTTCTGAGTTTCCCCTCCGGGCCAATCAGTTTAACATCGATCTGCAGTTCAGTCCCGCCTACAGCTTCATCTGCAGCAGAGCAGCACAGACAGAGGTCACATGATGTTACAGAGTCCGACAGAGCAGCAAAACCATTTATTATGAAATAAAACATACACATGGCCAGTGTTTGAATCAGTCTGTGAATGGGTCAGCTGGCTTTTCAGAATGTTTCTTTGCTCCATTCAAGATGGACGTGAACAACAATGTGAAAACTCTATGCCCTATAATGCTGAAAATAATATTGTACTACCTATATTCAAATTATGTATGTTAAAATGAGGTGACAAGAATAGACTACAATGAATACAAAGACAAATATTTGAATTAGTATTTTTTTTACCTGTAAATTTTGAAGAACTTTTGGTTTTATTTGTATCCAGGAAGGCACATCAGTTTACTGTAAAGCCTATGTATGACACAAAAATATTTCAAATGACTCAATCTTTTTTGAAATATTAATTATATGTAGGGCTGTAACTCACTTATATTCTGGATTATTGCTACACTCAACCCTCTGAATGCCAAAACCCACCCGAAGGTTTGGAAAGCAAAATTACAAATTTTAGCATAGCAAGACAGTATAAAAACAGAATAAATTGTTGAATTTTAACTTTCCAGCGATCATTGAACTAATCATCTGTGAAATGCCAATCTTATGTGGAAAAAAAAATCAAATAATTCTACTTGTCACTTAAAAATTATCCAAAAAAAAAAAAGTTTGCCTCAATTTTCCACTGAATACAAAATTCTGTGACACAACGAATCTGTTTTGAAATCTGTTGCAGTGTTTCCTCTAGGATTTTTTTCAGCAGAGGCGGCAGGCTCTCCGGGAGCTGTGGCGACGTAAACAAATGACACTTGACTGCAGATTTTACTTGTACAACCTATTTATTGAATGGCCAGTTGAAAATAGCTTTTTAAAGGCTGAATGTAAAAAAAATAAAAAAATATTTGAACAAGCTCATTTGAAAATGCAATCGGCAGTTACATCATGGTGTGTAGATATTAGCTTAAAGATATCAGTTAGTTTACTCACGTTAGCGACACTGAGTTGGCACCGGGCCCAATTAACTTAAGCTACTGATATTTTGCATAATGTTAGCTGGCCATCAATATTTTGCGAATGTCTATTTAACTTGTAAAATATATTATGAGTTATCTTAAGCTAATAACTTTTCTCTGGTAAGTCGCTGCCCTATTTTCCAAGACGACACTCCTCTGACTCTGACCTGCTGCCAGTGTTGCCAACTCCTCAGTAAGGAAAGTAGCTATTGGCTGTCCTAAAAGTCGCTAGAAGTCACTAAATGATGTCATTGCATAAATTGCATAATTTCCTGTTGCATGTAATTGCAATCAACATTGTAGGAGAGAGGAAAAACGTTGTGAAAGAGACAAAAAGTGAGTATAAAACACCCAAAATATGTTTTTGAACTAGAGGCTAAATGCAGTGATTTATTTTAGTATGACAGTGAAGAAACATTTTCATTTATATCCCGCTCTGTAAGCCAGGATGGATCTGCAGCGACTTTGCGCGATTCATCTGCCGTCTGGCTGCAGAGCAACGTGGGTCTCCTCTAATCAGGCAGTAGGATGCTGCGGGGTTACTAGACTGACCACCTGTGCTTTAGGATGGGGAGGAGCTCACAGCGCCACCTGCTGCTCGTTGAGGACAGTAACTACAAAACAATCCGAGCTTTCATGTCAGAGTCTCCAAAACGCCAGAAAAAGTCGCTAGATTTGTCGCTAGTCACTTTTGATAAAAAAAGTCGCCAGGAGGCTTTGGAAAGTTGCCAGATTAAGCGAGAAAGTCACTAAGTTGGCAACACTGCCTGTTGCCTGGGTGTTTTATGTGACGTCACTTTCAAGGCCGCGCTCTCGCGAGTCTTATTAACCCGACGTATCAAAGAGTAGATACTGAGCAAGATAGTTATCTGTAGTTTACCTTAGTATTCGCGAGTACCCGACACAGTGTAGCACTCTGCTGTGAAGGTGGAGACATGTGGCAGTCGTGTATTTATGACAATAACAAAAAAAAAGAAAAAAAATTGAAGGAGTGGCGGCTAGGATTTAGGAATGGTGGCCTGCCGCTCCTGAATGAATGTAAAGGAAACACTGTGTTGCTTATATGTTGCTAGTAATTGTTTGCTTTAATTCCATTGAGAAGTTTAATTATTTAGTCATGACTTTACTTGGTACCAGTTGACACTTTGGCTGCTGAGCTACAGTCGCTAACTTTACCAGACTGACAGAGCAAGCTCCCACTGAGATCCGAATAATTTAAAGAAGTGACTGTAAAATATTGATATGTATAATTACTATTGTGCAGTGTTTGTTGTCTGCTGTCTAACTAGATCATAAGAACAATTTGGTGCACAGTAGCTCTCTAGTGCCCAGGTTGACTGATCGGTCAGTTGGTCGATAGGCTGTAATCTCACTAAATTCCCATTAGTTGGACAATGTTTGGCAGTCTAACCCTTAGTAATGCTGTGGTGAAACAACAGCACAGAGACAAAAAATTACAAAGTACAAATACCAACAGCCAATATACGTTGACAGAGAGAGGCGGATAACTACAAAGATACACAACAAGACCAGAAACAGACGTAAACTGACCAAGGACAGACAGAACCAAATAAAAAAGAGATGCAAAATGAATACAAATAGATGCTAATTCAATGCAGAGCTAAAACCACCTCTGAGACACAACAGGACCACTGCTAGATGCAAAATGACTGCAAAGAGATGCAAAACAACCACAAATAGACCCAAACCAGGAAAAACAGAGATGCAAAATGAATATGAACAGATGAAAAATGGCTGTCAGGATATACAAACTGACCAGAAAAAGACTAAAACTGACCTAAAGAGACATAAAGCATTTGAAAACCGAGACAAAACAGCCACAAACACATGCAAAATTACTCAAAACAAATACTATGAGCCACAAAACAGCAATGAAGAGATGCAAAAAAAAAACAGAAAGAGAAGCAAATCAACTGCAGAGAGACAGAACCAGACCATTAATCTAAGAATCTGAAGTGTGCAAACGTCATTTTTCTGCCTGTTTTGTTATATAGCTGCATCAACGGCAACGGTTTCTGTTTTATAGGGTCACTCTTGAGCATCCTGATCAAACTTCAGTCAAAGATAAAGAACCACATCTTATCCACAATACTGCACGTCTGTTTTCTGTGGTCTGTGGAAGAAAGTTATCTAAAATATATGCAGTCCTCACTCTATGAAAGTGTGTCATTTTGTCATTTTGACATAATTTACTGAACACCCTTTAAAAAAAGTAGCCAAATTTGTTTAGTGTTTTATGCCATCAATCATCCAGTGAGTAGGTGTCACTGTTTTTGTGTTGTTTTTTTTTTCTCTGCCAGCTACCTCATTTTTAGAGCACAACACTTCAAAAACAGATGCTGTTTACTTATGTTATTTAGATTTCTTTTTTCTTAAACCTCCAAGAAGTCATTTTTATTCATGAAGAGAGAAAAGAATGCTTATTTTCTCATTAAAGCCTGCCGTGTGTGCGTTTCTCAATTACTCAACACATGAGTGACCAGCAGCACTGATGGGCTCATCAGACAAAAAAACGTCTCAGATTAGCTCCCTGCTTCTGAACTGTGATTTGTTGGAGAACCCCCTCCTCTTCCTGTCTGGATCCTTAATTTGAACCTTGTTTCAAACCCTCATTTATCCAGAAAAAGCTCACTGAGCACAGTTGCCTCCGTTTCATCAGGGTCCTCATTGATATTCATATGCTTCCTCATGTTCACACCTGGGGGCCACCCGAAAAACCTACGAGGCTGGCGTCACGGCAAACTCCGCCGAGATGAGTCGCTGCCTTGCTCACGAGAACCTCAGCCTCGCGTTGTTTGTGTTTCCAGATCGTCCCAGCTGGTCGGCAGTCACAGCCAGCAACTTTTCAGGCGAGTGGCTGTTTCTCAGAATCTGCCTCGGCCCATTTTCTACTCTTTGTCTCTGTTTCAGTTTGACAGCAAATCCTCTGCTGAGCTGCTGAAACAAAGTGAAAAACTCAGCTGCAGCCACTGATGAACAAGCTGGCACTGTGGCAAGAAAATCAAATGAGTTGCCCACCTTCTCTGTTGGGCAACGTACATATGTATTGTGAGAACCCATACATTTCACAATGTTTGCTGCACTTTTCTCTCTTTTATATGTTACGATATGCAAAATCTGTGATGTATCTGTGAAAATGCTTCCTGAAAGTCAAAATCCAAAGCTTCTGCCTGCTGTGAATGCCTCATTTGCAGCGTTGCTTCCCCGTCAAACTGATTGTTCATGCAATCTCAAAAACAACCTCTCTGCAAACCTGCATTTCTACCCTAAATACCAAACAAATTAAAGCAAGGTTAAAACCAGTTCTTTAATCATGCACAGTTGCTGAGGCGGTCATGGGAGTTTGAGCATCCACGTCTACTTGTGGTTTGTGGCCTACATCCCGGATGCTGTAGGTGGTTTGGTGGGAGTACGGGGTACCGGGGTTGTTGCTACGAGCCACCCAGTCCTTGTACAACCAAAGTGAGAGCTGTGTTTGCATTCTCACAATTAAGTCCATCATGTTTCCAGTGGATGTTGGACTCCACCAAAGTTGCCCTTTGTGCCAGTCTTGTTTGTGATATTCATGAATGGGATCCCCGGGGGTAGCACGGTGGTTCACAGTTAAAGGGTCCTAGGTCCGAATTTCCTCTCACAGTCCAAAAACATTCTGAGGTTAATTGGTGATTCTCAATTGTCCACAGGCGTGAATGTGAGTGTGCTTGGTTGTCTGTCTCTCTGTGTCCCTGTGATAAACTGGTGACCTGTCGAGGTGTACCCAGCCTTCCATTGATGGATGGGATCCCAAGAATCAGACATGGTAAGGAGGGTATCTGGTTCAGGAACATCAGAGTCACATCTCGCTTTATGCAGATGATGTGGTTCTGTTAGCGCACCAAGGCGTTTACAGCTAAGTGTTGGATGATTCAGAACCTGCAAGTCTGATTAAGTATTTCTCAGCTGGAAACCAGTGGATCGCTTCCTCGGGGTTGCTGCCTCAAGTGATGGAGTTAAAGTATCTCAGGATCTTGTTCGCGAGTAACAGGGAGATGGAGTTTAAGGTGGACAGATGGATTCAGAAGTAATGTGGGCGTTGTGCTAGAGTCTTATGGTGAACAAGGAGCTGAGCCGGAAGGCAAAGCTCTTGATGTACCAGTCTGTCTTTGTTTCAAACCTCAGCTATGGTCATGAGCACTGGGGTGGTGACCGAAACAATGAGATCACAGATACAAACAGCTGCAATGAGTTTGGTACGTAGGGTGGCTGGACTTGGAGATAGGGTGAAGAGCTCGGAGTGGAGATGCTGCGTCTTTACTTTGGAGGAACTGGCTGAAATGGTTTGGGATTAGGGTGCCTCCTGGTTGCCTTCATTCAGAGATTATCCAGGCATGTCCAAATGGGAGGAGACCCCAGGTGGACCCAGAACTCTCTGGAGGGATTGTACATCTCTTCTGGATCCCCCAGGAAGAACTGTAAAACATTGCCGGGTAGGAGGATGTCTGGAATAACCTGTTGCCACCATGACTCAAAGTCAGATAAGTGGAAGAAAATAGATGAATGGATGGATGGAGCAAAAAAATCCAAACACTGTTTTTTTCTGTGTTGTTGTGACATTATGTCGCTTTTCTCTTTTACATCATTGTCAGATGTCATTGTTAGATTTTTGGACAATTAGCCCCAAACAACACAAACTGCTGTCAAACAAATGTCACCTTGAGCTTTGAAAGACTGAAACAATCATCCTTTCACACTTTTCTTAAAAAGATAAGTGGCTGATGTATTGATAATTACAAAACTGATTACTGATTTGCAGCCCTGGAGTTGTTTTCAACTGTCAGGATTTCACATTTAGCTGAATTATAATGATGCAAATTAAGAAAAAGCTGACTTCTGAAGTAATCACTTAGCTTTGTCTACATTACATAATACTACATCTGGGGCTTCAAATAATATGATTTTTAATCATTGATTTAAGGCTTACTAGTCATTGAGTGTACCATTCATTGTAGTGAATCAAGTTTATGTATACAAGAAATAACCCAATTATTCATGCTATAATTAGGTTATAGGGTTAGGGTTATAAATATTTGGCCCTTTTATTCTCTGATTACCAACTAAAAAAGTTAATCTTCATCTGGTTTTTGGCACGAATAAATTACCTGTGGGAAGAATTCATCATTCAGCTCTGGTGTTCTTTTGATTTATTCGCAGTTTGTTGCTTCTTGGCTGCCAGGTTGGAGGAGGCCAACTGGCATACGATGCGCTGCAACCCCCTTTTATTTCCCAGGCGAGTTTTGGCCTAAATTGCTGGGAATTATAAATGAATCCTAGATGATAATAATAATGATGGTAATATTGATAATAACAATAAATCTTCAGCATTACAAATGAGGATAGGTCTGTGCATGGTACATTAAATTCTGCTCTTTTTATTTAGAGTAAGTGAGAGGAAAGCGTGAGCTGCTTCTTTTTGATGCGGAAGCTATTACTGTAATAACATTATAATTGTATATCATTACTCAACTAACCCTATTAGGTGAAATAACATGACGTGATGTGCTAACAAATGAGAAGCGTTTTTGTTTCGAGTTTTGTTTGGACACACCTTCAGTAGATGAGTTCAAAAACAGAAAGATGGTTTTATTTTCAGTAAAAATGAAATTAAAATGAAAGTTCATGTGTGGTAGATGTACTGTTTTGGGTTTCTGCTTTCTTTTTGGTACTGATTGAATTAGCTACATCGTGTCAACCTGCCGCACTCTAAATTTAGGAATCACACGAATCTGGATCCTTTCAGTCTCTCTCTCAGAGACTCGGTGTAAATAGGAAATATTTTCTTGGCTGCAGCGCTCTGAGACACAAAACAGCTCTGTTTCTAACCCAGGGAAGGTTTCTATTTAGGCAGCGTTTCTAGGAATCAAAATGTAGTTCTGGTCTGATTTAGTTGGGACATGGAGGAAGGTAGCATGCAGTGGTTTATTAGGGGGAATCAGACATCCCGCATTGCATTGTAGGAACATTGGCAGTTAAGGGAAACCCTCAAACTTTTCCCAGCATTACAGAGTGTAAATCACTGCAGAGAAAACCATCAGAATCACCACACTGACCAATCAGGTCAGTGTTGGCAGTATAAAGAATGAGGATGTCATCTTTCTGTGCGACAGTCTGAAAATAGAAACACAAAAATGTCAACAGCAGTGGATGGGATGGACACAGATGTACAGAAATAACATTTCTTAAATCAACATATTCCTTCCATCACATGACAAACACTTAATATCCACATACTGTTTACTAAAAACACAATAATCTTGGAGGTATTTACTTCTCTTTACTCTAATGGGGAAAACAATGTGCAACACCAAGTGACTCAACAAGTATGCGCAGATATAGACAACAGAGAAGATAAGAAACTACTGTTTTGTTGTTTACACACTCCTATGACAAAGTGAGGAGCGGTTGATGCTGTGGTTTGGTGTCTTAAAGTGTTTCACACAGCTTGAATTGTGAGGCTTTGTGTGATTGTGATTGTGATTGTCCGATTAAATTCTCATTGGTCAGACGATCTCTGAAAAGCGCTACATCAACCCCCTTCCAGGATTAATCCATTGTTTTTGGTAGCAGGAGAAACAGACTGTCTGTGAACACCCTCGCATTTAACAACTTTGAACCATTCTAGTCAGGGAAAAAATGTACAAAATGACCATTTCCACTAAAATCATTGCTTATTTCAAACTATCTGCCAATTACAATCTGTTTTTTTTTTTTGCATATCATTCGTTCCTAATCTGCTCAGAGACTGTTGTCATTTCAATATAAAATAACCAGGGTCAAATGAGTTAATATGCTGCAAATACTAGCTTTTGTTTTGATTTAGAATTCACTTTGGGGTTATTCCATGTTAAAACATTGGATTTCTGCTCGGCAATCTCTGATTTGCTTGAATTTTTGTTTTTATTATAAACTGTGGAATTTTGGCTTGATATATAAAATTCTTTTTGGGTTAGCAATTTTTGAAAAATTGCCCATTGACCCACTTTGAGCTCAATTTCTTGCACATTGAAATTTAAGACTATGTTTGCACAACCATATCTCAAGAACTATTACTTACAAAAGCCTGAAATTATCGTTGTTCTTTCTCAACATATCACTGAGTCGGAATCCAAAATATTGGACTAGTAGATCAGATAGTCTCTGATTATCTGAGTTGAAATATGAAAAAAAAAAAAGTTGAAGCCATCAAATCCCCTCTTTAAGCACACATTAATCAAAAGAATGATAATGCAACAGTCGACTAGTGTTGTTACTGACCTAAAAAAGATTTTGGTTGAAAAGTAAATATGATTATAGTCCATTAAGGTTTTTTTTTTTTTTTTTGCTTTTGCTTTAATACACCCTTACAAAATGCAGCTGCAGAGCTTTAACAAATAATTGGGTTTTTGAGTGTTAAGGGGTTATCCACCTGCAACCACCATTGTTGACTAGAAATCACAGAACTGCAGATCTGATTGTTTCTTTCTACATAAAAAACTTGAAAAGCTTCAAAATATGTACAATAGCCATCCTGAAAATCTCTCAGAAAAAACAGTGATTGAACAGTAAGAAACAATATCAGTGCTACATAATGTCTGCAGATTGTCGAGAACTCGTGATGCGTCTATCCATTGTGTGTTTGTGTTTTAAAACCCGATTAATCCAGATTGTCACTGTTACTTTACTTTTTGCCCTCTGCGGTACCTCAGCTTCACAAGACTCTTCAGAATAGACATTACTCACACTGTCACTTAACTCAACACAACCCTGCTGCCGAGGTCGCCATCACACCAAATGTGCCGAATGTGATACTCCCCGATGGAGGCTTATTCATCTCGAATGTAAGAATCTGTTTCAGACGCAGGCGGTGAAGGCGTTACTCTACTTACAAACTGTCCCATCTACATTTTTGGAAAGGGAAGTTGTCGTGGGGACTAAAATAATATCAAACGTGGGCTGAAAACTAATGCTTCGATTGATCACATGACCCGATCGGTTTCACCTGAGGATCGTCCGTCAACAGAAATTGGATTGGATGTGACCGTGCTGTGATCGAAGAGCTGCTAGTTTGAATACATGAGCCAGCAGGAAAATCTAAAGAAGCAGTGAATCAAAGTGTGCAAGGGTTCGCTAAGTAAAGCAAACGTGTCCTGCACTGCTCTCCATGTGGGAAAGCTAATAAAAGGACAAATCTATTATCTGTGCTTGGAAGGAAAGAGCTGTGCTTAGTAAAGCCAGGAATTTTCTTTCAAGATCCAGAAAGTGGAGTCAGAAATGAAACCAGTTCAGACTACCAGCATTGATTGTGTTATGTTGATAAACAGCACAAAAATCTTTCAGTGATGGTTGCAGAGAGAATATTTTTTTATTGCATTTACACATTTAAATAAATTGAATGCTTCTTTCACTTCCATGCAGTGCTACAATCCTGCTAATGTACAAGTATTTGCATCAAAACAATAAAACTGCACCAAAACTTTCTAATGAACTCAACAGCCTTCACTTTATCTGATTGGTTACATGTCTCAAGTAACAGCCAGTTACACCAAAAGCTGCTGTTTACAGGCAGGGACAGACGAGCATAGCTGACCTCCCTAGGCTGATGCTAGCACTTAGAGGCTAACTGTCAATCATGTGGCTAATGCTATTGGGAATACCTCAAACATCTTTGTCAAGGAAGATTAGAAATTAGTTGCTTTCAGGGTGGCTAAGGATTTGCTGATGGCTAACGGTTAAGTTAGGAGACAGCCACAGTTCTTTATGATTGGTTACCCATACAAGTAACAGCCAATCAACACTGAGAGCTACTGTTTACAGACAGGGACAAACAGCTATTCTTGACCATGCTAGGCTATGGCTAGCACTTGGAGGCTAACTGTCAAACCTGTGGCTAACACTGTTGGAAGTACCTGTAACATCTTTGTAGAGGAAGATTAGAAATTAGTTGCTTTCAGGGTGGCAAAGGATATGCTGATGGCTAAGGCTAAGTTAGGAGACAGCCTTAACTCTTTATGATTGGTTACCCATCACGAGTAACAGCCAGTCAACACCAAAAGCTGCTGTTTACAGGCAGGGACAGACGAGTATTGCTGACCACTCTAGGCTATGGCTAGCAATTAGAGGCTAACTGTCAGGTATTTGGGTAATGCTATTGGGAGTACCTGTAACATCTATCTAAAGAAAGCTTAGAAATTAGCTGGTTTCAGAACAGCTAAGGCAATGCTAATAGCTAGCAACTAAATTAGGAGGCATCCACACCTCTAACGTCTATCTGATTAGTTACCCGTCACAAGTGACAGCCAATTAGAACTGAAAGCTACTGTTTACAGACAGAGATAAAGGAGCATTGCTAACCACGCTAGGCTACGGCTCGCACTAAGAAGCCTGTTGAGCCTGTGGCTAATGCCATCGAGAGTACATCTAACTAAAGTAAGATTAAGTTTAGTGAGATACTAGCGGTTTAATGGC
Source organism: Amphiprion ocellaris (assembly GCF_022539595.1). NCBI lineage: Eukaryota > Metazoa > Chordata > Actinopteri > Pomacentridae > Amphiprion > Amphiprion ocellaris. The sequence goes on along the minus strand of NC_072780.1, from coordinate 26,045,969 downwards.
TAAGGCTACACTAATGGCTAGCGGCTATGTTAGGAGACAGCCACTGGTTACATCAAAACAAACATTAATGTCAAGCAGCTCGTGACGGTTAGACAGCTATTATACATATTCAACTACAGTAATCCTTATTAATGAAGAAGCCAAGTTATGAATGAGAGGTTCTCTGCTATCACATGCTGCTGTAATATAAAATTGTATGTATATTGGTTCAAAATATTGGTTATTGATTACCAATAGTCGACATAAGGATGATAAAATCCCTAGTGATGGATCCTTAGTAGATGTCTGAGTTGACACTGGGAGTCAGTGAAGTAACTTTGGTGGTTTTCTTTGCATTGATGTATCATTTTACTGCAGTTTGTGGTGTTTTCCAGGTGGTTGAACATGTCCGTTAAGTTGCTTTGCTGCACAGACACAATTCTCATTCATTTCATTTGTTCTTGCTTAACACAACTGGTCCTAAATCCAGAACAATTCCAAACAATGTAAAGGATGGTGATCCGTTTTGAGGAATAAGCTGTGAACCTTCTGCTGCAGACTTCTGTTTTGCTTTCTGTTGTATGTCATAGTTCTACTCTGGACTGCAGCCACAACATGTAGGAAACTTCTTTGCTCTAACTGTTGCTGCTGCGGGGATGCGTGCACAGCGGCATGACGACTCCCCAAAAACATCTTGATTGCTCCCTGGTGCCTGGATGTTAGTTTAGGAAGCACTGACAGTTTTGTAGGATTTTAAGCTTCAATATTGCTGTCAAGTTATCAAGATTAATACTTGAGCTGCAGAGTAAAGGCAAGCCTTTGGACATTCTGGGTTTTTTCCGCCTTGCACTTGTAGAGATTGTCAGATGTAACCATTTCTTGACTTATTCATGACTCATTGCTTAACCCTCTGAACCCCAGTGTTTTTGCTTCTGTCACATTTTTACTCACTGTGAGCTTATTTTTCACTGCAAGATAAAGTCAGAAAACAGCACATCCATGGCTAAAAATAGACACAACACAAAAGTGTCTATAACAAAGTTCAAATGCCATAAATCATTAAAAAAGAAAAAAACAAAGAAAAATTAAAGTTGAATTTTGGTTTATTTGATTATGCCTAAAAGAAAAATGCAACAAATGTTTGTTACAGTTTCAATTTCAGATATGAAAAGAAAAGAACATTTTAGGAGCTTAAAACTGAAAATATAACCTGTGAACAACAGTTTCTGGGCAGTTTCTGGACATTTTCTGTTCCTGTCACATTTTTACTCACTGCAGGCTCATTTTTCACTGTAATATGACGTCCTACACCTCTAGGGAAACAACACAACTATGACTATAAATAGAGACTACTCAGAAATGTCATCTGTGCAATTTGAGTATGTAAAATGCCATAAATCATAATGGTAATATCAATATTTTCCAAGTGTTCACAGGTTTTACCAATTCTGGGGAAAATGGTGGCTTCATGTATTATGGATATTTTCCCCTTTGCTTACTTGTCTCCCATCTGCTCTGTCTAAACACAGCCTGCAGTTCAATCCAGGTCAGTAAAAAATTCCCAGAATTTTTGTCACAATCTTGTTGTTTGCAGCATTGTGAGTCATTAATGGCTTCACAGTTGTGAATAGGAGCACAGATTTATTTATTTTTTTACAGAATCTGGTTAGAACAAATTTATAGACTTTATTTTTGTGAATTTCTAAATTTAAAAAAATGTAGAATAAAATGCTTTTGATGAAATGTCAAGCAATGATTTAGTTAAAATCACATGAGTTCAAAGACAAAGTTTGAAAATCCAACAATTGCTGCTTTTGTAGCTTTCAGATTTCATAAATAGTGTCATGTTTTCATAGTTGTATTTTTTCTTTCTTTTTATTGTATGCCTTTCTGAGGGTCTGCTGAGGGGTCAGAAGGTCAGTGTCGGCAGTAAAAAAACACTCCACCTTTGTCTCCTCATATTGGGAAAAGACAGGACAGGAAATCTTTTTTCACTTCCACCCTGCAGAGCTGCACTGTATGCAGGTCAGTGTACTGCAGGTATTTGTCATAGTGACCTCTTTCTTTGGCTGCAGAACCACCAAACGCAGAAATCTGGGCAGACACACTCTGGGTTTGTATCGAGCCGAACACCCGCTGCATGCTACCCAACATCCACATGAATATTTCACACTGACTTTGTGCACGTTTTCAGAAGTTATGCGACTCGGGATGAAGAACCATCGCAGGTTTTCTCACTTTATTTCTGAGCACCACACTGTCACTTAAATCAGCCAACGGAAGGGAGCACTCTTCAAAATAAGCGCGAACAGGAGTGTTATTGCTTTGAAAGACTTGTTCAAAAGATTTCTCTCTTGTTAGAGTCTAAAAAACTGATACCAGAAGACTTAATTGCCATTTTTTACTGGCCTGTGTAGTGTCTTTTGAGGTATGTTTTAATTCACAAGTGGAAAACTTATGAATTAAAACGTGTTTAACCACCTCTGCCTCACAGATTCCTCATCTTTGCTGTTTTTTTTTTTTTTTGCAGTATTTCTGCTTTATTAGACAGTGGATATAAAGTGGAAAGCCTACAGGAAAGATGGAAGGAGAAGCAGAATGTAAACTTGGAAAGAAAACCAGTCCAGCACAAACACAGTGGAATTTTCTACCTTTGCTGTCTTTTGTTGCCGTCCTGTCTGCGGTGTGTGTGCTGTTGTCAGACAGTACACAGACACTGGGAGGTATAAACTTGGGCAAAGAGCAGTCAAACTCAGGCTTGTTAGTTTCCTACTTTACTTTTTAATGTGGTAGAGAATTCCTTGTTTTGGTGAAGACATAAACCGCAGCGGCTATTTTTAGATTAAGGCAGCTCAGGGCTTGCGCCATCCTGCCATTTCTCTGCCTGACTCATCACCACGACGGAAGTGAACTTGTGTCTTTCTTCACCGGTCACAGCGGCAGATGGTTTTCCCCAAATTCACCAGCCACTCCTTGCTCTTTTACTAGCCAAATCAATTTCATTTAAATCTTTTTTTAAGAGCAACATACAGACATGCGAGTGGTTGGTGGTTTGCCAGAACGACAGACTCACCAGCGGAGCAGAGAAATCTACCAGATGTAATCAAACCGAGCCAGTTTGGCTGGTAGGAGCATCGCTTCCTGCTCAACAGGAGCCTCTAATTTGCATCAAAACCTAAATTATCGACTTCACCTTCAGTTAAACTTCAATTCTGCTGTTAAGTGGCACCATTGTATGTTGTGTATTTTTCATCAAAGACATCAGAGTTGAATTCAGTTTTGTCTGAATAATGAGATGGATGCTAGATTCTTGAGCTGGATAATCAAGAGTTAACCCCCTGAGCGCCAAGCAATTTCTGAGCTTTCTTTTGCTCCTGCCACAGTTTTACTCACTGTGGGCTCATTTTCCACTGCAATATAAATATCATAATATAATTTACCTTTACGGAAACAGCACAACTATGGATAGAAACAAAAAAAAAAACTTAAACATGTCGTTTGTGTCATATGATGCAGTTATAGAGCCATAAATCATGAAAAGGGCAACGCAAAGGTCTAATTTCTTTGTTTTTATTGATATTACAAAAATGTAAAAAAATAAGTGGAATCATGAGGTAAAATATTTTCCCAAGTTCCAACAGGTGTAGGCTAGAAGTAAATTCTGGCTAGAAGTAGAAAGAATTCAAAAATTTTGAATAATTAATAAATGATGTACCATTATGACAAAGTTATAATGTCTTAATTTTTTTCAGTTAAACTTCAGTTCTGCTGTTAAGGTTTAAAAACCTTACCTTTTTACCTGTTTTACAAAACAAGTAAAAAAAGAAAAAATGCAGTCAACATATTCAATATATTTCCAAGTGCCCACAAGTCTCACCAATTCTTTAAAAAAAATGGTGGCTTTTCATGCTATAGATATTTTACTACTTACATTTTAAATTTATTTTAATTTGCCTTCTGTCTGCTCTGTGTATACACAGTCTGCAGTTTGACTGAAAAGTCCCTGAATTCTTGTCTTTTGACAAGTAGTCACAGCTAACTTGATAATGGCTTCAGTGTTGGACTGGGAACCATTGAATTTTTAGTTTTTTACAGTGTTGGGATAGAGCAATGGGTTTATTTTTAGTGAATTTTTACATAAGACAGGCAGAATAAAGTGATTTTAAACTTGGATTTGATTTACAGATCTGTCAGAAAGTTTAAGATCTGACAATTCTTTCAATTTTTGCTGTCTCCTGTGATACTAAATTAAGTATCTTTAGGTTTTGGATGGATTTTTGAACAAAACTAGCAATTTGAAGATGTCAGCTCAGACTGTGAGATGGGCAGTTTTCACTGCTTTCTTACATTTCCTTGGCCAAATGAACAATTAGTTAACCAGGCAAGAATTGAAAGAAAGTAGTACAGTAAATTGATTAATTGATTCAATTGAATGTACAATTGTCATAATTTGACAGTATTTTGAGTCATTTTTAAAAACCAAACTAATTTTTCAGTTTCATCTTCTTTAATGTTGAGATTTAATGCATTTCTCGTCTAGTAGAAAATTAGATATTATTTGGGTAGATAAAGATGAAGAGCCAATCTGAACAGATCAGCTTGGTCTAGGAATTCTAATGGAAACTCTTTTGTATTTCTAAATAATTTTTTTTTTTATTAAGTCATCAGGGCATTTTACAGTGTCAAATAACATGACAGTGCTCTTGTGTGGGTCAATTCCATAAATGTTGCGGTGTTATTTTATCTTAAACTTTCATTTTCTTGCCACTTATTGACTGATACATGGTCAGTTGTCCATTGTATCTGTTCTAGGCTAAAACTGACCTTTAATATAATTACTGGTCAGGATCTACAGTCAGTTATTTGTATACATGTAAATGTTGCCAATAGTGTGGCCACAGCTTGCTTAGAAACTGCAAAAACAATCTTGAAATTGTCTGGAAAATGAAAAATGAGGAGAAGGCAGAGCAACAAACCCGCAACAAAAAGATTGCAGAGATTGGTGAAGGTCTGACCAAGGCCTTACAAGTCTGTGAGCAGCCTATAAAACCTGACTCCTCTTCATCCCCAGTCTTCCTCCCGTCTCCTCACCACTGAAATGACCTTCCCACTCCAGGCAGAACAGCACAGTCACTCTCCTCTGAGTGTCGGAGGTTGAAAACTCATCTGTTCAAGAAGTACCTCACGTCCTCGTCTTGTTCCTCCTCAGTCATCCTCCCTCCTCCAGTTTCCTCCTGCTCTCCTCCATTCTGAAGCAGAACTAAAGAGTCTCCCCTCCTCAGCTCTGGTGTTTCTACTCTTCCTCACTCTTTCTGACAACATCATTCAACACTGTTAACTTTGACTCTTGACCTCTGACCCCATCTGAAGCTTCATGTAGAGCTGGTCTGGACTGATGCTCATTTGCAGGGACTTTGGCTTTTGTTCAACAACTGAACAGAAATATTTTCTTTGTTCTTGGGTCTTGATTTTAATGACATAAGCTGTGAGGGATTTTTGTGTAAACAAATTGCTTGTGTTGTAAGTGTAAATGCTATTGAACCCCCCGTATTTTGACGTACTACGAAGTGTAATATGTGCCAGTTAACCATCTGAACCCAAAAACCTGCCAGCGGGTTTGAAATTGCCAAAATGACAGCATTTGACAGTCGGAAGCTATAAAACCTGAATTATTTTTACCTTTCTGATAGTCTTTGAACTACTCATCAGTGACTTGCCATCCAGTCAGGCACCACAATCAAATCTAAGCTTAAAACTATATTTAAAATATCATTTTATTTATTCTAACTTCCTAAATGGGTTCCTCTAACATTTTTACTCTCTGTATACTTATTTTTCACTGCAGTATTACATTCTGCATCTCAATGGAAACGGCGCAGCCACGGTTAGTACTCAAGAATTTTTGGTAACATTCTTTTCTTTGCAGTATAATTTAATGCTTCTCTTTGAAAGCACTGCCGGAATTTTTGTAATGTGTCTATTGCTTGCAGGTAAGTTACGATTAGCTTCACGGTTGCGCCAAAGAGTGTAGAATTTTTCGGAATTTACATAATCCATTTAGTGCAAATGGTTACGTAGATGTTTTACGAATAATACTAGTACATTTTTACTTTTTTTCTGTATTTGTCTTCTCTCTGTTCTGTGCAAACGCTACCTGAAGTTCAACCGAAAAGTCTCAGAATTTTTGTCACAACTGTTGGTCATAGCTGAGTCGCTGCTTGTGTCGAAGAACCCAGAACTTAGTTTTTTTTTTTTTTTTTTACAGAATCTGCTTAGTGCAAATTCTATATTTTTGCCAAATTTTAAATAACACTAACAATAAAGTTGTTTTAAGCCTCCAACAGCACAGCATGTCACAGATGATATGTTCAAGAACTGTTGGAAGCTGAAAAGCCAACAATTCTATTTGGTTTTACAGTTTCTGGCTGACAAATGTGTCATATATGTTTTTATTAAAAGATAACATGCAGCTAGAAGATCCGCGGTTCGCGTTCCTGCCTTCCTGGGATCTTTCTGCATGAACTTTGCATGTTCTCCCTGTGCATGCGTGGGTTTTCTCCGGGTACCCCGACTTCCTCCCACACTCCAAAAACATGCTGTGGTTAACTGGTAACTCTAAATTATCCGTAGGTGTGAATGCGAGTGTGATTGTTTGTCTGTATATGTAGCCCTGCGATAGACTGGTGACCTGTCCAGGGTGTCCCCTGTCTTCACTCTAAGGTGGCTGGGATAGGCTGTAGCCGCCCATGACCCTAATGAGGATTAAGTGGTGTATCGATAATGTATGGATGCCTTTCAAACCCAACGGTTTGTTTTGGAGTTTAGACTATTATAGGGCTTTAGATATCCAATGTTTACGTTAGCCGGTCATGCAAAGAAGTGCTTATAGATGAAGCCGGACTCGCCACCCTGATAAACAAGAAAAGGCAGGAGAAGCTTGTTGCAGATGTGAAAATAAAAAATATTAATAGTATAAAATTAAATAATGTGTCACCTACATCTAATAGTAGGCAACCTTCCACTGTAGGAACTCGATGCAGTCACAAGGTGGCCAAAATAACAAATAGTAGTAGCTCCAGTTCTGTGAGCTTGTAGCAAATGGTCTGTAGTGAGAATTATCTGCCATTGATGTTGATGTTTGAAAAGAGAATACAGCTAAAAACCAGCCCTGGAAGAGGTTCTAGAGGGTCAATTTTTGTGGTCGGAACATGCACAAAGCTTCCTACAAGTTCCTGCAATGGAAAATGGCTTAATAGAGGTCCCACATGGGGCCTTAACCCCACTCTCTGGGGTAAACGTCCACATTTGCAAATCCTCATCTATGTCTTTTTATTGTTATTGTTATGCGAACCAAAGCGTGCTCATATACTAAGTCCCCCTGCCTTCTTACTCTTGTTTTCTTAATTTCTGCAAGGCTGCCTTTTCCTGAGGTTTTTAGAAAAAAATGAATGTTCGTGCCACCGCTGCCCCCCGACTCCAGTCCTCCTCCCTAGTTTCCCACAGTTCCCTGCTTCACCTATTGAACCCAGCCACCAGCCCAGGAATGGAGCAGAGGGGAACGGCAGGAATGTGGCTCCCAGTTCGAGCCAAAAACACAAAACAAGGAAGGCAGAACTCAAACGCCCCTCCTGAGAGCCAGAGCCGCTTTTATCATTGGCTGACCGCTGTAGGCTGACCACCTATTCTGCATCGCCATTGGCTGCTTTTCCATCTTTACTCCCTGCTGCTGTCCAGCCTATCAGAGCACGCTCACGCTGTTAGAGTATTTGTGTGTGTGTGTGTGTGTGTGTGTGTGTCTCATCATTCTGATCCCTACCGACAGCACCGTCTTGAGTTCTGCCTGGTTTCAACAGCAAGCGTTGCTGGATAATTATTCTCCAGTTCAGGACATTGTAACTCCTGTTAGCTTCCACACAGCCACGTTAAAGCCATCACATTAGTGTCAAAATGTTATTGCACTCATAAAAAATATACGGGGCTGGAAATACGGTTATTGTGAGGCCTCCTCTTCGCGGCATTGTGTGCAGTGCGGCATCAAAACCAGGCCGAATGTACGGCTATACACCGCTATTATTAGACTGCACTTCATCCTACAGGGGAGAATGATAAAGATAAGTCGGGTCAGTCGGCCATGTCACCAAGGACGTTGGCTGGTTTTTAATGTCACAATGCAGAGGCTCCTACGAGGTCGGCAACAGGAGGAGAAGCAGGGAAACTAGCAACATGACGAGATGAGAGGTCAGAGGTCAGAAAAAAGATGTTCTGACAGCCAAAAACTGTCACTGGCTTTCTTTAATCCTCTCTTACATGCGGGTTTGCATTGGCAAACCTTTATGGATGGATACCGGCAGTTACAGCGTACAAATATTTATTGCACAAACACAGAAATAAGAGACAGGCTTCAATACCAAAGGCATTATGGAGGATATGAACAGGATAGGGAACACATTTTGTTTGAATAACAGGTTAAAATACTTGCAATTTACAGTGTTTAAATTTTGTACAATTCTGTTCCCATAACATCAAAAAAGCTATCATATAATTGTAGTATAAAGCAGGTTTCTAAAGCATGTTATCGTTAAAAGAAAAATACAAAAAAACAGGGAGAATTGTCAAATTTTGAACTCTCTTACAGTTCTTGAACTACACATAGATGTTGTGCAGTTCTGACAGGAAAATTAAATTGTGATATTTCATCAAAATCACTTTATTGTAACTGCCTGGTTTAAAATTCTGCTAGAAATTAAGTGTTTGCACTTGTCATAAAGTGTGAAAAATAAAAAATTTGCGAAGCCAGTGACATGACAAAAATTTAGAGACTTTTTGGCTGAACTGGACTAAACTGCATACCGTTTTTTTTGCACTGCAGAAAAAAAGTCTGTAGGGTAAAAAAATGCAAGTAGTGGAATTTCTATAGTATGTAGAGCGTTTTTTTTTTTCAGCGTTGGTAAAACCTTGAAAAAAGTACATGTTGATTCCATATTTTTTTCACTTATTGTAATATAAGTTCTGAAAAGAAATTCAACTTTTTACTTTTTTATGATTTATGGCATTTTTACTTTGTTATATTGTACAAAAGATTTGGTTTTGGGCTCCTCTTTTTTGCCATTGTTGTACTGTTTCCATAGAGGTGCAGGGCTTTGTATTGCACTGAACAAGTGAGAAAAATGTGAAAGAAGCAAAAAAAAAAAAAAAAAAAAAGGCTGAGTCTGAGGGTTAAATTCCAGTTTATTTCTTGCACAAAAACAGAAAATGTAGACGGATTTTTCAACAACAGAATCCCAAAAGCATTATTTCGAATATACAGACTGGATGGAAATCATATGGTCCCTTTGTAATGACCGCCATCTGGAAGAAAAGCATCAGATTTTGCTCAAATCTTGTGAACAACAGGAAAAAAATACTTACCAATATACGATTTACAAATTTGTGTGCCAGTATATGGCTCATTCACAAAGGTTTTGTTTTAAGTGATGTCGGGCTGTAACTTTTTCAAAAACACACCTTTAACTCCCATCGATATCCATTTGTCAGAATATCTTTCCTTTCAGTATAGTCTTTATATTTCCTGTGTGGTGTGATACAGCTGCCCTACGTGTCTTTTATCATGTGGCTCCAGTTCTGTCATTAGACCCCGAAAACTGTCTCTCAAATTGGTGCCAACGGGCAGCATATCCCTGCCTATAAATCTTGCTGTTGGCCTTTTTACAAGCTTCTGGTGATGCTCCTGAGAGTGAGTGTGGCGAAAAGGCATCCAGTCAGACGAGGCTGTACAGCCGATGCTGCTCTGCTGGTTTTTCGGTGCCTTGCCTTATGGATTTCACTGTCTGCAGGTTAGAACCCAAAAAGCTTCCACACACTGAACAAGTCAGACCGGAGTGGCTTGCTCCTTTTGTTTTTATGAGCTTTGTTCACTGATTTACTGGCAGCAAAACATTAAGATGATTTTTTACCAAGTTGTCATCGAGCCATGTTAGCGTGCTGATGTTAGCATTTCGCTTAAAACAGCTCTGTGTTTGAGTACTGTCTCAAAAAGACCTATAGAACGACTGCCGATTCTGGTGTATTGCACTGGATGTTGCATATTTGTTGGTGCAGTCTTCACCGCTGCATAACTCCCAGTGGTTCTGTAGTAAATGACAAAAATACTACGTGTTGTCTGATGTTTTACGAAGTTTGATATGACACCAGTTTGTTGTTAGTCTTGCACAGTATCTCCACGGCGCTGTAGAATGGTCTGACTACACCTCACTATCATTCTGCTCTGCCATGTTTGTATTTCTTTAAACCTATTACAATAGCCTGACAATGCTTAGCCCAGGAGAGAAGCAGATCTAAATGTAAAGATGTAAAAAAACAGTTTGTCTCCAGGCGTTGGTGCATTATGCTGCAGTGGTATGCAACTGAAACTGCATAATATACAATCCACCTTTTGATCATTTGATGTGCTCCCAGACTTGGGAAGAATTAGGTCTTTGAAATTTGAATTTTTGGAGTTGGTAGCTGCCACCATTATTTAAAACCTTAGGCCTCTGTAGTGCAGTTGACCAATGACTGGAGCCAGAAACGCCTGATATCATGATGCAAGAGTTATGCAGCGAAGAAAAACATCTGATATAATAACTGCTAATGTCGATACATTTTCAGCATTGTTAATTATTCCGACTAACAGTGGCAGCTGTATTCGGTCTAGATAGATTTTTTTGATCTTGAGTCAGAGGCAAATGTAGGAAAGCATGACCATGATAGGTGCATTATTATTTTTCCTTTAGTGGTACAAAAAGGCACTTCAGAATTTTAATTAACTGCTGCACATACCCTGGTTGAGCAGCATGTGTGCACACTCTGGCAGTGAAAGCCAATACTTAACGTTTTTTTGGTTGCACACCAGCCTATTGGCTCGTGCGAACACACCCCTTTCAGTTTGGTTCCTGCTGCATTTCCATATTAACCTTCGAGTAAATGTGACACCTCCCTGCCTTCCTTCTTTCCCTTCCTCTCTCTTCTTCCTCCCAATAATTCAGATTTCTCCGTCCAGATGGATCATCATATAAAAAGCGGAGGAGACATTGATGGAGGCTGACAGTCTTGCTGCTGCTGATTTAGTGTATTTTAGCTAATTAATGTCTCAAGATTAATGTGTTGGTGATTAAATGGTGTGAAAACATGTATTTAAACAGCCACACTCTTTGCCTTCTTTCAGCGCCAGGAGGCATTTTGTCAGAGGAGGCGGTGCATTCTTTAATGCTATTTATTTTACTAATGTAATGTGTTTAAATGTGGGGAAAAACAAACTGCTGAAACGGGGAGAAGTGGCCGGACTTGGACGCTGGCTGCAGGGTCGGGTTGGTCTGCAGTCTGGAGGCTCCCGTCGGGTTTCTTTTTTTTTCTTTTTTCTGGTGATGGGGGGAGAGGTATTCGGTTGGAGCCTGGCTCTTCCACTCATCTGCATCTTATTTGAATTTCCTGCTTGCATAATTCCTTGGTTAATGGGGAACCGCTCGGCACTGCCACAGCTGTTTTGCCTTTCCTGCCTGGCAAGAACGCCGTTCGCGGAGGGGAGGGAGAGGAGAGGAGGGGAGGGGAAGGGAGATGGGGGAGGAAAAAAATGTTTAAAAAGAAAAAATCTGCAAGTCATGTGGTGCAAAAATACAGTACAAATAATGTGTGATCCCCGAGGATGGGTGAGGAGGAGGAATGGAGTCAAACACCCACCCACACTCCCTGCTTCCTCCCCTCAAAACCTCTCCTCATGTACACTGTAACAGCACCACACCCCCTTCGCCACAGCCACACTGAGCATGTGCAGTGATAGTGATGAGCCTCTCCTCTTCCTCCCCCTCCATCCTCAATCCTCAATCCCCCCCCCCCCAGTCCTCAGCTCTGCCATGCTGGTCCTGTAATTGGTTAGTAACAGGCTTGGGCAGCGCCGCCACATTGCACCAGTCGGACTTCAACCAGCCGTATTAGTCTGTTTATGCATTCACAGCCCTATTAGGGGGATGTTTGTTGGCTCATTAGCAAACCTGAGCTGGAGTTTGGACCTTGCCACAGCCGCTTTAATCGCTCAAACAACAGCGAATGTGCGGGAATTTGTGGCAGAGACACTGGCACCAGCTGACAGAGTTTCCCAGACAAACTCAGACCTGTGGTACAGTTTGTCCTGAGCTCCCGAGTATTTAGATCCTGTATTTAAAGGAGTCTAAAGGTGGCTTAAAAGCTTCCAGTGTGTCAGTGTAAATATAAGTATTATATCAGAACACTTAATCAGGGTTTTCCCTTGGTTTTTCAGGACTTAGGTGCTGTGTGTGAGGAGATGGCATGGTAGCATTTTCAGACTGTCTCTTTGAGCTCATCGTCTGTGACAGCTGATTTTCTCCCTGCTCATCATCAATTTATTTCCTCCATGGCAGCAAAAACATTACAGGAGCCTTGACAGTCTCCTGCAGGTTAAACCGGGTTAACCAAACATTTCTAGTGCTGTTTAACATTAGGATGACAAATACAACCTGCAAACTCTCTGTTCAAAACAATCCCTGAACATGACACGGCAGGAGTCGCGTTACATTTTTTTTTTGGCAATTTTCACACATTGGTAGTTTCTTAATGCATTTTTTTAATGACTGTAAACAGGATTAAAGGTGCAGATAAATCATTTGTTATTTTCCAGAAGGATCACCTGGGACTTAAAATCTAGCTTGTCTTGGGCTTTATTATAGCAGTGGTAAGTTTTATTGTCATTTCTCAACTCCTCACTGCTTTGGTTTGTTGCTGCCTGGCACTGAAATGCTCTTGCACTCTAAATAACTACAAATAAATGTATAATGTTTGATCATATCTTAGTGTTTCCCACAAGTTGAGACTTCACTTGTGGTTGTGGGTGGTGCAGTGGTGGGGTTAAGGCCTCATATGCATCAGTAGATGTCACAAGGCAGCTGTGCACAGAGAAGCTTCTAGTCTCCACCGGTTACTGCAGCAGACAGATGCGTCACCAAAAATTACTTTGCAATGGGCGAAAAGAGGCACTCTAATGTCAGATTTACCTCAGCTGAAACCAAGTGCTTTTATTTACCAGGAGGCTGACCTGGTAAATGTTAGGCGCATCAGTGCTACCAAAAAAGATGATCTGTCTGTCTTTGGCTCCTTCTGTCTGTTATCTCTCCCTCCTGGTCTCTCCTTCTTCCTCCTGTTCTCTCTGTATCTGTCTGTCTCTTTTGATCTGTCTCTCTTTGGCTCCCTCTGTCTGTCTGTTATCTCTCCCTCCTGTCTCTTGCTCCCTGTCACTTGCCCTCTTGCTCTTCCTGCTTCACCTGTCTGCACTCAGCTGATTACTGCAGGTGACACGCATTGCAGTAATCAGCTCACCTGCCCACAATATTACCTGCTCACTATTTAAGCCTTGTTCATTCACATACTCTCTGCCGGATCATAAAGACTCATATTCTTCACTGAGACTCTGCTTCCCCACTTTTGGACTTTGTTTCCCCCCCTGGATTACCCCACATGGACTCTGATCATCTCCCTGATTCTCGCCTGCTTTACTTCTGTCTCCAGCCTGTTTGTCCTGTCTCATCTCTGTCTGCCCCTGGATTCCCTCAGCCTGTTTCCCCCCTCTGTGTTCAGTTTCCCCCATCTTGTGAATACCCCTCCTCAGGTTAGTTTTGTTAATTCAGTTTAGTTTTGTAGACTTCTGTTTTTGTATTCATAGTGTTGGTTTGTAGAGTTTAGAGTAGTTTGGTTTTGTTCTGTCCCCCTAGTTCAGTTCTCCATTTATGTATTGCGTTAGTTACCTGGTTAAATAAAACTCTTTCATTTATTTACTTGTCTGCCAGTTTTCTCTGTGTCTGCACTTGGGTTCTCCAGCTCCCCCTGTAACAAAAGTGTGATCTGATAAAGATAATCTGGGGCTTAAAGTCAGTAAGGATAGTTATTTTGGCTTTTTTATAAGCTGTGGTAAATTTTATTGTCAATTGATTCATTTGTCGCTGCAGGGACAGCAGAGGAAGAGTTTCTTGAAAATGTTGGGGAGTTTTTTGTGTTTAAATTCAGCTCAGCCAACTGTGCGGCCAAAAACTTTGTTTGAAAAGTGGGAAATAAGGCATTCTAATGCCAGCTTTACCTCAGCTAAATCTGAGCGATCTTATCTACTAATCAGAGACACCACATTGCAGCAGTTTTGTTTTTCAAAATAGCCTGGTTATGTATGTAAACTATGGAAACTACGTTGTGGTTTCCTCATTTTAAATTAACTAATGTAATCTGTCATGCTGGTCTGACTCAGACTTACTGTTAGCTACATCCTCTTTGGTAGTACTCTGTTTCTGATTACTGGTATTACTTCTTTAACCAATTCCTGACGAAATAAATACATTTATGAGTCCTCTCTCTTTGTCATCAGTAGTCTTTGGTATTGTGTTAGAAAGAAGTGAGCTAACCATACCTATGTTGCTGCACTTCACCTCTGCTTCAGGCTATTAGCCAAAGTAGCATAGCTCAACCAAATCCCCAAACACACTGTTGCACTGTGGGTAATGTAGGCTACAGGTTTTTACGAGGAAGAAGAAAAGTATGGGAAAAATGAAACATGTCTGCTGCTGCTGCATTACTTGTGAATCCTTTTTTTTCTTAATGTGCCCCTAAATTGTGCAAAGCTAAATTAGTTGAGCAAAAATAACAACCAAAAAGTGTGCTGGGGATTCCAGCCCATAAACTAAAACAATGAACACACTGATCTGCTGATTCTTAGTTTGATTAGCAATAGAAAAAACACTTATTTATTCATTTGATAAAATTTTCACTTCATTTCTCCAACTTTGCACTTTTAATAAAATTCTGAAAAAAAAATCTAGCAGCAATGGTCCCAGGGGGGAAAAAAAAAAAAACTTTAAAAAATGGAATACTGTAATGTTTAAAAACTGTTAAAACAACAACGGTAAATATCTCTAAAATAGTGATATTTTTATCTGATTTAAATACAGTAAAATAATGTAATTTTATAGTCACACTTTGTAGAACTAATAACTATTTGTAAAAATACAGATGTTCCTGATGTGGACATTATTTACAGGCAAAATGTGTAAAATTAAAATATTTTTCTCGCAAAATTACAATTAAAAACTTTATTTAAGAAAATCACTTTTTACAGTGTAGTTTGGCCTGTCGATTTGTACTTGTAAAATATTTTGCACCTAATTACTTCACTTTGTGTTAAAAGCCACAGTCAAACTGAGTCATGACTCCACTGAATCTGACCACACACACGATATACATATTTTTATATTTGTCAACATCTATGATAGCTGTTGCAAATAAATGTCTGCAAATCCACTTTGAAATAATCAAAAAAGATGCTCTGTAACATCAGAGCCTTCCTGAGAGTAACAACACTTTAAATTGCTCTTTAAAATGAAAGTAATTTAGTGACAGCTGCCCGTGCATTCACAGCTACATTGCAAAGAGGACGTGTTAATAGCTGTTGCAGAATGGTGGCAGTTTGCCAAAAGGAATCAAATATAGGCTTTAAAATCACGACAGTTTACTGCTGAGGTAAAGGTCCAGCTTTAAAGGTGACATTTTATGCTGTTGCTGTTGACATGATTTCCTTTTTTTTACCTTTTACGCAGTTATTTTTGGTTTTGAAATGATGAAGAGAAACTGAAGCAGACGGCTCAACCTTTTGTTTTTAGCATTTTAGCTTCAGAATTTAATGCCGGACTTTTATTAGCATCGACACACTGTTACACTGCAGTTTGTGTTAGCCTTTTGCACACACTTGCCCAGACGTAATACAGTCACTGAAGTCTTATTAGATGTTTTTATTCTGTGTGTGTGTGTGTGTGTGTGTGTGTGTTTTTTAACCTGATGTTTCCAGATCAGTCACAGCTGTTGTGTCTGTTTTTATTACTTTCTCAGCAGGTGGGGAAGACTCTGTTTTTCCGTCTTTATTCAGCCCCGTCGCCTCTTTGTCCCGTCCTGTTATTAGCTCGGTCGTGCACCGGTCATCCTGACATATTGAGTCTTCAGCGACACGAGATTTCTGCCATGCTTCACCAACAACTGGGGAGGAATTTACCGCCGGCCAGATTAGTAATGAAATCTGTGGTGTCTTTGTTCTTCACCTTTGTTTGCGGTTTTGATCTGAAGTAATGAAGATCGGATTGAGCTCTTCACGTTTGCTAGGAATGTATTGATTTTCAGAAAAGCTTTTACATTAGTTGCTGAAAAACAGATGTTTTCTTGGTCGCAAAAAGTTCACTTAATACAAATTAGTAGGTCAGTTTTGGACAACAAAAAAAATTGAGTTTAAACTAGAGATACAACAATTGACAGAAAAATAATCTGCAAATGTTCTCAAACTTTTGACCATTCAGGCTTCGGTCCTCCTCCTTTTTCATAACATCAGACCGGACAAAACGCTCCAAATGACGATGTCCCTTTGGCCCAAAGGTTTCCTGATGTTTTATAAACTACAAGATGGATCAGTTAATCAGGAAAATACCTGATTGTAATTAAGCAGTCATGAAAATAACCATTAACTGAAACCCATTCTGCAAAGATTAGTTGATTAATTAAATAGTCAATTAAAAGACAATTATTCTGCAGCTGTTTTGAAAATAACAACATAGATTTTTGAAGCTAAAGGATCCGAAAAGTTGAAGGTCTCAGCTTCTTAAACACGAGAAATGTTATGCTTTGATAATGACAGTTACTGTTTTAGAGTAGTGTTCAGAAATACTGAGTTTATATTTTGGTTTAAAACATGTTTTGTTCTATTACTGCACAGATAGAGATTTATTCATGTCATTTAACAAAATAAAATATCATCAGGCCTCTGTGGCATGATCTATTTAAATTGTGTCCTGAAATTCCTCTGAAATACGCTACCAGTCAAAAGTTTGGACACACCTTCTCATTTAATGGTCTTTCTTTATTTTCATGACTATTTACATTGTAGATTCTCACTGAAGGAGTCAAAGCTATGAATGAACACGTGGTATTATGGAGTAAACAAAAAAATGTGAAATAAGTCAAAACATGTTTTATACTTTAAATTCTTTTAAAGTAGCCACCCAGCCAGCTTTGATTACTGCTTTGCAAACCCTTGGCCTTCTCACGGTGAGCTTCATGAGGGAGTCACGTCAACTGGTTAATTTGTGGAACTTCTTGCCTTCTTAATGGGGTTGGGGCCATCAATTGTGTTGTGCAGCAGTCAGGTTGGTACACAGTTGACAGCCCTATTTGACAACTGTTAGAATCCATATTATGACAAGAACCAATCAGCTAAGTAAAGAGAAATGACAGTCCATCATTACTTGAAGAACTCAGGGTCAGTCAGTCTGGAAAATTGCAAAAACTTTGAATGTATCCCCAAGTGTGGTCACAAAAGCCATCAAGCACAATGATGAAACTGGCATGAGGACCGCCCCAAGAAAGGAAGAGACCAAGAGTCACCTCTGCTGCTGAAGATAAGGTCAAGAGTCACCAGCCTCAGAAATCACAAGTTAACAGCACCTCAGATTAGAGCCCAGATAAATGCCACACAGAGTTCTAGTAGCAGACCATCTCTACATCAACTGTTCAGAGGAGACTGACCAGTCAGGCCTTTATGGTCAAATAGCTGCTAAAAAAACACTACTAAGGAAAAGCAACAAGCAGAGGAGATTTGTTTGGGCCAAGAAACACAAGGAATGGACATTAGACCAGTGGAAATCTGCATTGGTCTGATGAGTCCAAATTTGAGATCTTTGATTCCACCCGCCGTGTCTTTGTGCGACGCAGAAAAGGTGAAACAATGGTCTCTACATACATGGTTCCCACCGTGAAGCATGGAGGAGGAGGTGTGATGATGTGGAGGTGGTTTGCTGGTGACACTGTTGGGGATTTATTCACAATTGAAGGCACATTGAAACAGAATGGCTGTCACAGCATCCTGCAGCGACATGTCATCCCATCCGGTTTGCGTTTAGTTGGACCATCATTTATTTTTCAACAGGACAATGACCCCAAACACACCTCCAGGCTGTGTAATGGCTATTTGACCAAGAGTATGATGGAGTGCTGCGTCAGATGACCTGGCCTCCACAGTCAGCCCAATTGAGATGGTTTGGGATGAGGTGGACTGCAGAGTGCCAACAAAAAGGGCCAACAAATGCTGAGCATCTCTGGGAACTTCTTCAAGACTTTTGGAAAACCATTTCAGGTGACTACCTTATGAAGCTCATCAAGAGAATGCCAAGAATGTGCAAAGCAGTAATCAAAGCAAAGGGTGGCTATTTTTTAAGAATCTAAAATATCAAACGTTTTGTCTTATTTCACACTTTTTTTGTTTACTACTTTATTACACCGCCAAGGAATACCGCGGAGTCATGTGATGATCGGCATACGTTTGTCTGTGAATCTGTTTGTCTGTCTGTTAGCAACATTACTCAAAAACAGACTAACAGATTTGGATGAAATTGTCAGGGAAGGTCAGAAATGACACAAGGACCACCTAATTAGATTTTGACAGTGATACGGCTTATAGTCTGGATCTACCGATTTGTTAAGGATTTCCCATTGCGAGATATAGCGGCCAGCACGGCGTCACCGCAACTATGACAAGAAGTGAACGTTGCGTCAGCCACCTGCTGACGATGACATGATTGCGATCCTACTACAAATCGAGGTGGACTTTTCAGGACTTATCCATTGGAAATCATACAAGGAACAACTGATTGTGGGGCTGTTTCCGAGTCCAATCAATTCCAGCCCGCCCACTACATTTTTAGATCACGTGATTTGGTATCTGTACATAACGTACACAGGCATAACATGCCTGTGCTCAGCATAAAGTCATTTTTTATTAAACATTTCATCCGTCGGAAATGATACAAAGACGGAAGAGCCTTGGTATAGTACTGCGCTCTCTGAGTGCTTTTCTTGTTCCATGTGTGTTCATTCATAGTTTTGATGCCTTCAGTGAGAATCTACAATGTAAATAGTCATGCAAATAAAGAAAAACCATTAAATGAGAAGGTGTGTCCAAACTTTTGACTAGAAGTGTAATTTGAATGCAAAATCTTCACATGCCAAATGCCTTTAATGCTTTTACTCTGAGGCATTTACAGTTGAATTCCTCTGACTGTGAAAAGCTTCTCTATATTTAACACATGTAAGATTGTGTTTGCATGTAACTCAGAGTGTTTCAGGAAACTTTCCTGCCTTCCACCTTCTCTTGCGTAAGGCACAAGGGAGTGTGACAAATAGACGGACTTCATTGGACGAAGCCTCGTTAGCAGTCGTGTCTTTATCTGCATCAGATTTCACTCAGAAATTCTGAGCTTGTTGTCTCTCTGCAGGTCGCGTGTCGCTGTTGTTGTGTGGAAATCCCCACTGCTCCAGTAATGTGCTGTCATTAAGCCAAAAAACAACAATCCGTTTGCTCTCATCTCCTTAAGATTTGAAGTTTTATCACCCAACAATGGGGAGTTTTGACATTTTTACCGTCCTGTACGTACTGTGAGTTGGTCACATGTAACAGGATGAAAAAAAACTATGAAAGTAGGGCAGATAAGATGTCCACTCTTGACCTTCAGAAACAGCTATTTAGTGGCTGTTATGGAGTTCCTCTGCAAATTGCATTTGGTTAGTTGGTACATTAATCTCATTCATTATCACCCCAGTAGCGAGTACGATTGTGTCGGATGTGTGCTTGAGCTTTTGTCTTTTGTTTTGTTTTTTTTATTTAGTTTAGTCTTTTTCATTTATCTTACATTTATTTTTACCTTATATTTATTCTTAACTTTATATAGCATTACCCTTATTTCTGCACTGTGAATGGATGTGAGAAACGTTATTTTGTTAAACTGTGTACTACGAACATTGCTGAATGACAATAAAGCTAAAATTGAAAATAAATGGAGCTATAATCGCGAAAAGAAACTCCTGTGAGAAGACAAATCAGAAAACACTGTTTCACATGAACCAGTGATGAACCTTCGCATTTATTCTGCTGACTATTACTGTAAACAAGGAGCCCTTCCTTAATTGACCTGATTGATTAAATTCAGGACAGGACGAAAAAAAGGCAGGCAGACAGACAGACACTCTTTCACTACTGCCACTTAAGGACAAAACCAACAATGCTAATTAATTAGGGGCCGACTGGCACATTTGCATGTTTTGTAAGCACTAATTAAGATATGCAAAATATCCAGATGAGCGCCGCAGACGAAATATATTTTGGGCGACTCGTCATTGCAGAGGCATGGATGGGAAAATAGATTGAGACCATGTCCTTGGCCGTCGTGTGTAGCAGCAGCAGCGAGTGCAGCAGGATTTTGACTTGGTGACTTTGACACTTACATATTAATATATATGAGCAGAGAGCAGAACAGCTGGACCTCACACATGATGCAAATGGTCTGCAAGACCTGCAACACTCAGTCCAGGACATATAGACAGGAGAGAACACACTGGCACAGCTGTGAACACGTTGAGTTTCTACTCTTCGATCCATCACACCACAACAAAACATACAAATTTTTGTGTATTTGGGCTCAGAACATTTGCAAATACATTAAAGATTTAGCTGCACAGACCTCACTGTCAACAGCTGTTTCTTTGGTAAAAAGTAGCTCTAAGGAAAATAGTGCACAGCGAAACCTGTGGATTATCCAAAATAACTGAGACCATATTCACAAAATAACACACGGCCTAAATTCCAGTTTTCTGATCTTTTATTGGCACAAATAAAATTTCCATTCAACTCAAATGAATTGGGAGAGCCGGAGAAATCATATACCAGACCTTTAGCGTTTGTCCCAAACAAGATTTTATTTGGAATTTAAAGTGAATCATGATCTAAATTTTGAGATTTGTGAAAGTCACCAACAAAACCTACCAACATACCCGAATGTCCATTACATCTAATCAGCATCCTCAGTGTCCCCATGTATATGAAATAGTAACATTAAAAAGTATTTCGTCTTTCAGTATTTCTTACCTACATTATGTAACATTATGTAATATAACAGTAAATGTAGTGCAGTACAAGAATAAAGTGACATTTAAATAAAATACTCAAGCAGTACTTTAATAAAGGTACTTATTCACAGTCTACTGCTTGTTACCAGGTAGCAACATTAAATGTTCTGTAAATAGAGTGAAATGTCTCTTCAACCCCGAACAGCACACCTTGAATCAATCCATTTAGCCTATCAGCTGCTCAGCATTCCTCAATTTGTCTCAACAAAAAAAGAACCTGCTGTTACATAGATCTATGTTCTTGTGAAACGAGCAGCATTTTAAAGCAAAACCAGAGCGTGACGACAGAGAAATTCTGAGTATATTTTAGATAATATGAACTGTGACCGCTTCATTTGACAAATTACGTTTATATCAAAACAAAATTACCTTCGCCTCAGAACATAAGTGAGAGTACAGTTTAGTTATAGATGAATTGGATGGATGGATGGAGAGATGGATGGATGGATGGAGAGATGGAGAGATGGATGGATGGATGGATGGATGGATGGATGGATGGATGGATGGATGGATGGATGGATAGATAGATGATAAAAATCGGTTGACCTTTCGTTATCCTAGATCACTAAATGTGCTTTTCGATCTGTGAAGTTTGTTGTGTTTGAAAGTAGTGAACTATTTGAGACAAATTGAGGAATGCTGTACCTGCCATCATTTGCATCCAAAATCTTGTCACAAAAAAACAAAAAAGCATCATTTTAAAGCAGAGCATGACCAGAGCATGACAATGACAGAGAAATTCAGAGTCCATGTTAGATAATATGAACTGTGACCACTTCTTTTGACAAATTACGTTTATTCCAATTATGTTCCTCTCCGAACATAAGTGAGAATGCAGTTTAGTTGTATAGGAATGTAATTTATAGATAGATAGATAGATAGATAGATCCATCGATTAATTAATTCTCTAGCAACTGGATCTGAGCCAAAGTTGCACTTTTTAGCTGTTCAATCTGTGAAATTTGTTGCGTTTTAAAGTTGAGCCGTACACTTGTACAGTAAATGGCCAGTGTTGTGTTTCTGTATCTCTAATAGCGCAGCGATGATCACCTCTGAGCCTCCGTGAAGCTGAAAGCAGCACACACACAAACGCTCAGAGTCCCAGAGCAGAGCTAGTTGGTATCAAGCTGGTGATGGATGGAGGATGAGGTCAGTCCTGAGGGGGATCCAGACTCTGTGGAAAAGACCTGTTGTTCTCTCTCTGCTTTCTCTCCCTGCTGAGCTGCAGTCCTCTGATGATCTCATCCACTCACTCACACAGTATCGCACACACACACACACACACACACACACACACACACACACCACATGCACTCATCACATCCCGGGGAAAACACTGCTGGTGATTCCCTCTTAAAGGAGCTTCGTAATGTTTAGATGCTAATCGCTGACCAGCAGGATTTTGGGGGCCGTGAATAAATAATGACGAGTTGCTGCTGGTTTTTTAATGCTCGATGAGCCTCTGCCTCTTTTTATCACTGGTTCCTTTTTGGATGCCGTCGATGGTGGTGCAACATCAGTTCTGGCATCATGTGTTGCATTTAATTTCATGTGCAGTATTTTATTTGCAACATCTTGATTAAGTGTACAATATTTCCCTTTCTTGTTGTCAGTCTAATGTGCAGTGTATTTCATTTGCATCTAATTTTTCAGGTGCAATGCTTCATTTCATTGTACATCATCACGTGTGATATTACTTATTATCTCAGTATAATTGGTTGCTATAAAAATGTAAAAAAAAAATCTAACAATTTTTCAATTATGTTAAAAAAAATTACATATTCGGGGATGAACATCTTATTGCTTCATAGGCTTAGGCACAGATTTCTTATGCCATTTGTTTTTTCTGACCAATACCTGGCGCAGCAATTTCATTCAGGATTAAGAAAATTTTATCTTAATTTATCTTGAGGCACATATGTGGTTCGTCTAAACTGTAACTAAATTGGACCTCGGGCACATGAACAGTGCATTGTGCAAGTTTAAGGTTTAAATTATGACATTTTAATGAAATTATGTCATTTTTTAATTTGTAAGAACTGTTGCACTTCATAGATTTTTTATCAAGGATGTTCCTACGGACCACTTTCCATGTCGATTGCAAATGGAAACCAGGAAAATTTAAGTTACACAACTCTTAAACACGCTGTAAAATGCAATATTACTTTTTACTGTACATTGCAAAGTCAGATATCCCTCGATGTCTGTTGTGTAAGGCTCTTATTATTTTTTACCTGCTTTCATTACTTTCATTACATCCTTTTTGCCTTTTAATGTAGACTCTGACCAATGACTGGATTTACATTGCGGGTGTTGGCAATACCTATGTTTTAGCTGATTTAGTTGTTTTTAAAATATAAATGCGCTAATTAATGTTTTACCTTTCAATATTATTATCCAGGTTTCTTTGTGTGCCAGCTACTCATCTTCATTGTTAATGAGACCTTCACACCTCGACGTACTCTGCATTTAAATGAGAGTTGAAGGAATGAATGAATAAAATATTGATAATTGGTTTATATAACTAGTATTGCTGCATCGAGTAGCAAGAGTACCAAAAGTTCCGTAGATCAAATCTTAAATTTTTATCAAATTATCCAAAGACAAATTAAATGCAGAGCAGAATGTAACACGTCATGATTTATAGACTTTCTGAGATATTTTCAGTGCTTTATTATTTTACAAAAATTTTAAATACTTGTAATCAACATGTATATTAATCCAAATGCTCCTGGGTGTTACCAAAAGGTGGGAAAAATAAGTTTAACTATTTATATTTTCATTTGTTTCCAGACTGAAACACAGCCTGCAGTTGAGCCGAAAAATACATTAAATTTTTATTGCGTGAATTTTGGTCATAGATGAGCTACTATCTGCTTCCTGTTTGTGTTGAGGAGCTCAGATTTTTTTGGGGTTTGGTTGTTTACTAAATCTAATGCAAACGGTTTATTTTTTATGCCAAATTTTTTTTTTTTATTAAACATGTAGAACAGAATGATTTTGCTAAAGTATCATAATTTTAAACTGATATTTCATTAAGTTCACTTCACAGATGAGTAGTTCAAGGACCATTGGAAAGTTGACAATCTGACAATTCTTTGTTTTTCTTATAGGTCTTATAGTGTCATCAAAAGGTGGCACTATAGGCTCCACATGTTTGCTGAAGTTTAGCAGTTGTGTTTTTGTGCCTTCTCACGAGCATGATACTGATCTGAGATTTTCTCTGCTGTACAGGAAAACCAATAAAGTCAGGAAACTGATAAAATGACCTCCAAAGTATGCCAAGTTTTTACTGTAACAGCACACTTACCCTTAACCCTCAACTCTCAATTGGACTTTTGTGTTTTTTAAAAATAATTTTATTTAACTTGAAATCGGTAAATTTCCGCTGAAGTCATTCAGTGAACCTGAGGGCGGAAGTAAAATAATGTGAATACAAAGGTGTCTCATGCCCTTGATTCAGGTGTATGCAGTTACATGAACACGTAACAGCAGTTTATTGGATCATGTGAACAGGCACACACATACACACAACCTTATATGAGCAATTAATTGGATTTCAACCAGTCGTCGTAACATGAAGATGATTGCCTGTGATGAGAGAAACACACTCTGATTTTCCAGCTTTTAGAATAACCTTGTTGAAATCCAATTTTTCTCGTCTTTTGTTCGCTTGCTCACTCTCCCTCTCCCACATGTCCGTCATACTCTTGGATTCCTTTGGATTTAAAAAAGTAGCAGAACTCTAATGACAAAAAAAAGTAGTGCTTCATTTCGTGCGAGTGCAGAACGCCGTCTTGAAAGTGAAAGTGTGGAACACTGTAATCATGCACAAGCTGGCAGGACTGATTGGCACCGCAGTCGCATATCCGTGCTCGAGCAGGTCCTGCTAATGGCATTATTTGTGTTATTTTAGGCATTGGGTGCCAATCTGAGCGCCAGGAATTTTGCATAAAGTTAAAACTTCCCCCACGTCATACTGCAGGGTGTCATGTTTGATCTAATTTGATTCGTCTGCGGTGCTGCAAAAGTTAAGACAGGTTGTCCGTTTTTTTTTTTTTTTGGAACTTTTTTTTTTTTTTGGGAGATCTGTGCCATTGCAATGATTTTCCTATGACGCATGGACACCCAATAAAGAGAAGGTAACGTCAGCTATGTTTGCGGCTGTTTGTGTCGGACTCATTTCTTTTTTTTTTGGATGTTTGATCAAAGGAGAAACACCCCCTCGCTGCTCAGTCTGTAACTACAACCTGTTCTCACTTCCGGGACATCAGATTCTGCCATTTTGTCAAACGTTCTGGCATCTTAGAGATGTGCACAAAGTGTCCTCAGTAACACCTGCTTCGGTATTCAATACCGATAGATGTGTGAGTCTTTCTCCCGTGTAAAAGTGTATAAGGAGTTTGGACTCACTCACACAGGAAACTGAGATTTATTTTGTGACTTAAATTTCGTTTTCTCTTCCTACCGGGTTAATCCTCTGAACCCTGGGTGTTTTTGGCTGCTGTTACATTTTTACTCGCTGTGAGCTCATTTTTCACCACAATATAAATTCCAAAACCTCTATGGAAACAGCACAACCATGGATAGAAGTAGGGCAAGCTCAAAAATGTCTCTTGTGCAACACATTGGAGTATTAATGCCTCTGAATCATCTAAAAAGAAAAAAAAAAAGAAAGTTACATTTCTGTAATTTTTGTCATTTTACAATTGAAAACTAAAATCAGCATGTCCAACATTTTTCCAAGTGCTCACGGGTTTTGCAAATGATGGAAAAAAAACCTCTGCTACTACTTGTCTCCTCTCTGCTCTGCATAAACACAGCCTGCAGTTCAGCCTAGTTTGGCCAAAAACTCCCTGAAGTTTTGTCATGTGACTGTTGCTTATAGTTACTAATGGATTCATGGTTGCAACAAAGAGCGCAGAATTTTTATTTTTTTACAGATTAGTTCAACTCTCACAACATTTTCTTATTTGTTTCCATACACACTGCTTGCAGTTCTTCTGGAAATCCATGAATTTTTTGCAGTATTTGATTTGTGCAGATGATTTTTTTTTTTTTTTTTTAAATGAAACATAGAAAATTTTTAATAAACATCATGATTCTAAGCTTTGGTTTGGTTAAATTTTTACAGAATGATCGAGGACCTTTGAGCAGTTAAAAATCTGTCAGTTTGTTCAGTTTTTACAGTTTCTGGGTGATAAATGGTGTCATTTTGGCATTTTCCTTCAAACATAACATGCCTTTCAAAGCTGCTGGTGGGTTTTGATGTTGAGAAGGTTATGCAGTTTTTAGCAGCCTGTCTGCTTGGTGAAAATCCACCTGGATGAACTGAACATTTGTGGGAACTGTGGTTTACTGAAAGCAACCATTTTGTCCATCACAGGTTGCTTTCTGGTAACGTCAACCAGCTGCCTTCTCATTGGTTGTTAATGGAACCAACAAACAAGTTGAAAACTGAACTTCACAGCGAAGCCGTTGCTGCTGCTACAAGTGTTTTTTGGTGTTTCGCTCTCTGCTGCTCTCACTTCTGATTCTCTCTCTCGCTGACTCTTTGTCGCTTCCTCCCTTCTCCGTTTTGGCACATGTTGCCACGGTAACTACTGCCTCTTTTTTTGGGCCAAGTTGTGGTGCAGTTTTAAAGGCCCATACTGGGTTCAAACCACTCCTTCATTCACACACACACACACACACAGTATCAGGCAATCATAGGCACTCAGTAACACCTGCTATCTCTCACACAACCATCAACACCTCTGCATATTCTGTTCGTATCCGTCGATTCGACGCACACACAGTCACACAGCTACACAACATTAAAACATTTGATTCGTCCTCCCGCTTTCAGATCCTGTGGGAGATTACCCAGAGTGCCGCCGGCCCGAGGATCATCCAGAGAAGGAGGGAGGTAGAGGAGGACGGACAGCGTTTAGGAGGAGGAGGAGGAGCCTCGAGCGAGAAGACTCAGCCCCCTGCAGTGAAGCCCCTCCCCCTCAGAGGAAGTAAAGTAAGTGCTGACGTTTTATCTCAGTTTCTGTCTGTGTTTTTGTGACTCTGTCCACCCCATGTGTGTTTCAAATCAAACTTCAAACCCCAGAATGCATTTTTTCCCATCCCGTCAAACCGGGCTGAGAACTGTTGTGTTGTTTAGTCAGTTTTGATGAAGTTTTTGGTGAAGAACGGCTTTGTTTCCTGCTGGTGTCCACAGCGTTTGATAGATGATGCGATGTTAGGAGATAAATTTTAATCTCAGAGATGAAATATAACATTTGTTGATGCTGTATGAGTTCATGTAATGGTAAAGTTGAGGTTCATGGTCGTAGAATTGGACAGTATCTAAGTGAAAACAGAAAAAGAGATGAAGTTACCTTAAGTGGTAAATAGGGTGAAATTTAACAGAAATGACAATGAAAACTTTCATACTGATTACTTACATTAAGACAATGATTTTTCGAATCACAAACTTTTTGAAATTCAACGTTGAATATGCAAAGTATTTTTTCTATAAAAATGCATTAATTTGCGTTCAGGTCCACAGCAGCTTCATTATACTTGTTGCATTTTGTTGACATTTTAGAGTTTTTTACAGATGGGATTTTGGATATCTGTTTTATTTACTCCATAAATCAGAAAATACTATCAACAGCAAGAAACAAGATAAGAATTTTTGCAATTTTTGCTTAATAAAATCAAAATGGGAATCTGATGTAGACGTATCTTTACTGTGCCATGCTGTACTGAAAGTCAGGTAATAAGAATCATGTTGGCACCATTTAATGAATCCTTTGATTCATGCCCAAATGTCAGAATTTAAGCTTTTTAAATGTGAGGATTTCCTTCTTTTACGTGATTAAGTCATAGTAAGTTGAACAAGTTGTAGTTTTTGGAGTGCTAGTTGGGCACAACAAGGCATGAAGACGTCACTTCGGACATTTTTTTATTGTTTTCATTTTACAGACAAGTTGTTTAGAAACCGTAGCAGGCTGAGATCAATTAGTCTTTAAGTAAAGCTTTACTTGGATACAGCGTGTTTAAGCATATTTAAATCCTGCCAGGACATTAATTAGCTGACATGTTTGGTCACTTGTATGTTAAACAAATACTTCGCAGAGCGTCAATCTCAGGCCACAGCTGAGCGGCGTGAAGAAAACACAGAGACGACCTGAAGTCCTGTCTCAGTTTATTGAACCTTAATCCTCTGAACCCCAAACAGCTTCTGGCCGTTTCTTTATTCCTTTCGCATTTTTAGTCACTGTTGGCTCATTTTTCACTACAATATAAAGTCCTGCACTTCTATGGAAACAGCACAACCATGACTACAAGTAGAGTGAACTCAAAAATGTCCAAAAATCATAAAAAATAGCAAACGAAAGTTGACTTTCTCTCGTTTTACAAAAATTGGAAAAACCTAGAATCAGCATGTACAACATTTGTCAGAGTGCCCACGTGTTAGCAATAATCTAGACACATTAGATATTTTACTGCCATTTTAAATTTGTTTTTGTACTTGTATTCTTTCTGATCTGTGTAAACACAGCCTGCAGTTCATTCCATTTCTGTCAGTTTATATTTTGTGGCTGCTGGTTGCAGCTAAGTCAGCTTTAGCTTCACAGTTGTGTCGAGGAATGCAGAATTTTGAGCAAACAATTTATTTTTGCCAAGTTTATAACCAAGATGTGTAGAATAAATTGATTTTGATGAAATGTTGAGAGTTTAAACTTTGATTTGCTAAAGTTGTCCGATGGAATAACGCATCTCAGATGAGTAGTTGAATTTTTCTGTTTTTATGGTTTGTTGCTGTGACAAATCAGGTAATTTTGGTGTTTTACTGTTGTTTCTTCTCAAACCCACTGGCAGATTTTGGAAACAGATCACTGATATAAATTATAATCCCTAAATTCATAGATTAAAACCATTAGTGTGAAGAGATGTCTGCCTTTATGTACAAAATAGTAAAACTGTGCAAAAATAGTCTACGATAAACTCTGGACTCTATTTATAGTGTAGGAGAATAAAAACTCCACATTTGTAGACTGACATAGCGAGCTGGTGCACCTCCCAGAGATTTGTTCAGAGCCCCAGTCGGCAGCGATGATTCAATCTGATCAGATGCCTCAGAAGAGGAAGTCCAGGAGGAGAAGCAGAGATCCTCAGTGGAGGTCCACGAAGAAGAAACTGAGGGGAAATATTCATGTCAGCTCCTATTTACCAGGAGATAAAATCTCACCCAGTGATGCTTGATACACTCAATTAGAGATGCAACAAAAAGCAGTGAAAATCCGTGCCCAGAATGTATAAACCAGCACCGACAGACAACTTTAACATCATCTCATCGTCTTCGGCTCCAACTCCGCAGATGTTTTCCCCGTTTTTTACAGAAATCGCACACTGGTGTCGGATGCAGTTGCTTCTCGTGCATCAGGAAGAGAGAACTTAAGTGAAATAAAACCCAGCCTCACGTCTCTGGGCTCCTTTGTCCCTTTGGTGTCCTTCCGTCCTTTAGAAAGCATGAGAGGAGGATGAAAAACACAATTTGGCAGAATCCAAGGCCTTTCGAGACATTTACTTGTCTTGAATGCAGTCTGTGTAAGTCTTACTTTCTGTGTTTGTATTGGGAGATTTTAGTTTAAAGTGTGTTTGTCTTCTCTTCATGTTTACCAAATGCAACCGTGTATTACTTCATAAATAATTCCTTATTCCGCTTAAGTAGAATTTACTGCACTGACTTGAAACAGCTTGTAGAAATCCTTCCATAAAGACGGCTGATAATGTGGGGTATATGAAAGAAGTGAAGTGACTTTAAAGGTGAGGAGAAGAAATGGGGGCCGAGTGATGGCCGAGAGGTTTTCGGATGACACCTTTTTGTACTGAAAGTAGCTCCAGGGAAAAAGTCAGAGGGGCCCTTTGAAAGATGTGACATTTAATTTCCAAAATTCACAACAGAGGTCCTGTTTTCTGCACAGTGGCCTTTCTGGAATTTAAAAAGTGAGGGAGAGCTGCTTTGAGGAAGTGGAGGCAAACGGGGCGAAGAGGGAAAATCATATTTGAGAGCAAAGTATCAAATGATCCGACAGCAGAAAGAACAAAACGATACTTAAGAGAACAGGGAAGGAGATTTGATACTTGAGGAAAAGAAAAGAGGCTTCGGATTGTAAATACAGTCAGGATGGGTGAAGGAAAGAGGAGAATCTGAGATGGTTTTTCAGTCAGGTAGAGGTGTGTGTGTGTGTGTGTGTGTATGCTAGTGTAGATTCCTCTTCGGCTGGAAGCAGCAGTTCAACAGGTTCAGGCTGTAACGGTTTAAACATGGCAGCGTCCACAGCCTCTGGTGCCCCCGCGGCATCAAACTCAGCCCACTTTGTAGTCAGAGCCGCCGCAGACGCCCGCTGCTGTCGGTTCTCTAATTTAGGACGGCACACAAACTTTCCAACAAAGCCAGTTTCAACAGAGTCAACGCAGTTTATGTTGAAAATTTCGGTCATCACATCTGGAGCTATCGTTGGAGGTCTGCAGAGTTTCATTTCAGCATAAATATACCATAACAAGGATGCACTGTAGATTCCAAGCTGTTTCTGGGCATTTTTTGGTCCTGTCACGTTTTTACTCACAGTGGGGTCATTTTTCATTGCAAAATAAAGTCCCGCACCTCTTTGGAAACAGCACAACAATGACTAAAAGTAGAAAGAACTCAAAAATGTCTTTGTGCAGAATGACACAGATGTAAGGTCATACTCACTTTTACAAAAAAATGTTAAAATCTGTCCAACATTTTTCCAAAGTGACTATTTTGATTTGTAAGCATAATTACAGTTTTTACTTAAAAGCCTTGAAATATGCAATCGGGTTTAAAAGACATGTTAAAAAAAAATAAAAAAATCTGCAAAATAATAGCATTTAACAGAGCCAGAAACTGTAAAAATGGAGAGAATCATCAGATTTCTGACTTTCCAATGGTCCTGGAACTACTCATTTGTGATGTTTCATTCAACAGAAAAATTAATAATTAAAAATATGCTGAAAATACAAGGTTTGCAACAAAACCTCGATTTCTTTGATTACTTTTTTTAAAAACAAAAATGAAAAAAAAAACTGAAATCAAAATTTTCAATATTTTTGCATGCCCACAGGTGTTATCAAATGGAAAAAGAGATGTAGTGACTCTACATGCTATCAGCATTTACTACTTAGATTTTGAATTCATCCTTACTCTCTGCTGTTTGTATACACAGCCTGCAGTTCAGCTGAAACTCTTTTAATTTAAAATTTTGTGACTGTTGGTGAGTCAGTAGTGGTTTTAGGGTTCTGCCGTTTTGACAGAATCTGGTGCAAAATGTTTATTCTTTAGCAAGTTTTAAAATTATTTGTTTTTCTGTGGAATAAAGCATCATGGATGAGTAGTTCAAGGACCAACAGAAGGTCAAAAATCTGATGATTCTGCAGTTTCTGGCTCTGATTAATGTTGTCATTTTGCTGATTTATTTTATTTTTATTTTTTTAAAAGATAGCATGCCTTTTAAAACCGGATAGAATATTTAGAACATTTTAAATAAAATACTGCAATTCTGCCAACAAATCAAGATAATCATTTTGGAAAAATGTTGGACAGATTTTAACTTTTTTTTTTTGTAAAACAAGTAATCAAAG
This sequence comes from Amphiprion ocellaris, assembly GCF_022539595.1. NCBI lineage: Eukaryota > Metazoa > Chordata > Actinopteri > Pomacentridae > Amphiprion > Amphiprion ocellaris. Next base: position 26,014,322 of record NC_072780.1, on the reverse strand, counting down.
CCATTTAATGTTATGGTCTTAAATCTGTCACACTGCACAGATGTTATATTATGATGAAAAATTAACACAGTGGGTAAAAATGTGACAGGAGCAAAAACATTTAGAAAGTACTCGATGTTCAGAGGGTTTAGTATCAAAAAGTAATTCCTAACCTGGCTCTGTAACACATGGAGCTCACTGTGTTGAGGATGGCAGCTTGGATTTACAACAAAACCTCACAGCAAAATGTTAATCTGCATGTGTGGCATGGATAAAACACTGGTCCATGTGCAAGTAAATACATAACAATGGTGGGACGTTGGCTTCAGCCAGTGGAGCTGTGAAACTACAATGGTATCATATGGAGGTCGTCTGTTGTGGAAAAAAAATATGCGTTTGAAATATTCACATTTGAATGTTTTGTACCTAATTGTGTCTCACTCGCACAATTCTTGCCATTCTCCTTTGACCCCTTTTATATACAGGCTGTTTTCATCCACCGTTTTGTTCAGTCAGTGATTCAAACAGGTCTGTTCCTGGGCTCAATAATTGCTGTCTCCACGGTTGGAGGAAGAAAAATCAAGCCAATTAGAAAAAGAAAGAGGAGAAAAATTGTGTCAAAAGTGGTGAGGAAGTGTGGATGAGATCGCCGCAGCTGTGTAGGTTGTTGTAATCTGACTTGTAGAGTAACAACTCTGCAATCAACATCGTTTATTTTTTGTCTTTCACATGAATAACATGGACCACAAAGGCAGCTTCTGTGTCCGCTGAAAGTGATGCTGGTGAGATGAATACGAAAGTCAGTGCTGATTGGTGGCAGCAAACGGAAAACTCCTAAAATGATCATTACAGCAGCTGTTTTTACACTTAATAGCAGAGTTTGACTATCTGGAATTAAAATTACATGTATGAACAACCAGGGCTACAGATTTCTTGACTGAAATTCGACAACCTTATCAACCAGTTATTGATTAATCGATTCCTTTGCTCACAGTCATGCTGCTCTAACACCTTATGTCACATGGCATGACTGCTCCTTTGGCAATGATTATCAGCCACTATGCCACAGTAACGCAGTCTTAGTAAGCTCTGGCTGGTAGGCATTAAGCGTCGCAGAAGACTTACTCATGGTGCCCCTTTACTAGCTAAATTACCACACAAAACTACTACCATTCCTTGGGTGGCTTTTGTGTAAAACAGTAAGAGCCAGGTGGCATAACCTGGTACTACTGGTACTGATGTACAATACATTTTCAGACATATATGTACCATGATTGGTTCCTTGTCATTTACCATGTTTTTGATTGGGTTAAACTGTTAACAGCATTTATTAATCTACAAACATCCCTAGCACTAACATCACCTTAGTTTAAATGCTAATTTAAGATATGTCATGGTGAATGTATGCACACTTTCTCTCAAAAAAATATCTACTTGAGTCATAAAAAACATTTAATGTTCTCAGTGGTGCAGTGACTATACAGTCATACTAGTTATGTCACTTTTAGTACAGCAAATGTTTTCCATTTCACTCTGGATTTTAGCACATTTCTCACTCATGCATCTGTGAACATGAGCACATATAGGATAATGGTTGTGCATGGCTTGTGGTTGAAAGACATAATCCACCATTAAGCCACAGAATAAGCAAGTAGTGAAGATTATGTTTACCAAAAAGAGACATCAAGGTGTATTCTTTGCAGCATATTCCAGAGTGGAAATCAGGATCTAACAAGTAGAGGTAAATGTGAGATGTTTTCGTTTAAGAACAAGAGATTATGTGACTTATTAAGTTAAATACAGTTTCCTCTCAGGACCTCCATTCAGGAGGTGGTGGTGCTCACAAGCGAAGGCTTCCACAAAGCCAGCCAATCAGAAGACATTGTTCTTTTAGGGAACGGTGGATTAGAGAAACAGTAGCTAAAACATCTTCTTTCCGACTGGGTGAACTGAGGGACTGCATAAAGGCCCATTGTAAGATCCTTAAGATTTTTAACTGCAAATAATAAAAAAAAAATCTGGTAGAGTCCCAGACAACATCTCCTGAATTGTGTTCAGCCAACAAACAACATTAAATTAAGGGAATTAGCTTTTCCTCTACAGGCAAAGGTATTTTCAATTCCTAGTCTGAACTGTCTGAAATTGTCCAGGCATGTTAAGCGAGATGAGAGGACTTCAAATCTTGTACTGAAGGTAAAGAAAATTCAGTAATCAAGCCAATTTTATCAAGCTACCTCAACCTGAGTATAGTTTTAAATTAGCTAAACAGAAATTTGGGGTAAAATAACACACAATACTAAGCTGATGCAACTAACAACATCATGCCAACCCAACCTATCAAAAAAGGTTTATATCTGTAAATGAGATTTTTTTTTTTAGCTTGCAACCGTGCATTTACTGAAGTGGTGGGAATAGGTCCCTTTAATTACTTTTTAAAGTGTAGATCTGGAAATAAAAATATTATATCTCCTTTAATCAGCTTTCACGTTTTTCAAGCGTCTATGAGATTTTTCTAGTTGAGCACCAGCACCAAATCATAGTCGCCATTCTCAGGGTTTGCTAGTACAGAAAACCTGACCAACTGAAGCCAAATTTTACCAACAGTTGGCTGCGGTCCAGTCAGCTTTTTCAACATTTTCCTGGGAAGCAGCCAGCCTGCAGGCCGGTGCCAGCCCCACTGGGTGCTCGGGAAGGTTTGTTTTCACGGCCCTTCTGCTTTGTTGAATGGGCTGTGTGAAGCTCAAGGGGTGGAGCACCATGCTAACACTGCCAGGGTGATGGGTGCAGTTTGCACATGGGTCATCCCGGCTAAAAATATTTGCATCCAAGGTGCTATGAAGCACCAAACGGCACATTGCTGCGGTTGCAGAAACAGCTCTGCACCTGATAATTCGGTGGGTTTTTCTCCTCGTCCTTATTTGCATGGAGATGCTCCTCGGTTGTTTTTCACGCTGAATGAGTTTCATGGCCCTCAGGCCGTTGAAACCTGATTAAAAAAGACTGTACAATTTCAAAAATGAAAGGGATTTATCACCGCTGAGACGTATGTCTGTATGTATGGCTGCACAGTTATTGCTCAATGCTATTTTGTTTCCTGTTGTCAGTGAGATCATTAATCTTAATTATGCAAAGGATCAAAAGATTTAACTGCACTTCACATCGTCATCATCAGCAGCAGATCTAAATGTTTGAATGTTCCTGGTATGTCTGTTTATTAATTGTGGGAAACAAAGACTGCGCGATTAATGTGATGCCCTAATGTTGTGTCACTCTCTGATCATACTGTTGTTCATAAAATCGCCATCTGTTACCTCCAAATGCTGTGCGCTTGCCTTAAAATCTGCACGGCGGCGGGAATCTGAACCAGCGGTGGGAGAGTGAGGAGCAGTGCAGGTAGTGCGCGAGGGCTGATGGGATCTCCACAACCGCTGCTGGAGGTATTGACTACGTGGGAGAGGAATGACTCACCCGAAAAATCCACACACAGATATACACACCTGTGGAGGAGGTGTGTGTGGGCAGCTAGTGTGGCCGGGCAGATTGCTGCTCGCCTCTTTCACTATGAAGCTGTAGCCCTGCTGCTGCTGCTGCTGCTGCTACTGCTGCTGCTAAACTTCACCAACACAACACCTTTCGTCTTTCCTTTTTTTTTTTTTTTAGTTCTTTTTTTATTTCGGAGTGTGTTTTCCACCAACACACCAGCGCCGGAGCCGTTGCGGTGGCTGGTTGTTGTAGCAGAAGACATTTTACTCGTTGATGATTCACTTGTTTTGCTTGGTGGTTGTCTGTGATTTCAGCTCTTCCTCTGAGGTCTCGGGTGTTAAGTTTTTAACTTTTTAGGTTTTTTTTTTCTCTCTCTCCCTTCTCTCCTTCTTCCCTCTGCTGTGAAATGTTGTGTGGTTGTGGGTGTTCTGAGTTGAGAAATGTGTCATCCGAAATCTGTGTACGGATCCAAACTCCCCCCGTTGTTGTTGTTCTTATTTTGCAAATTGCCATCTAGATCCTGAATTTCTAGAAGCGTGCGCTGAAGAAGCAACAGACACAAATGACAGAGTTAATTTCAAAATGCACCGAGTGACTTTATTGAAGTTGATATTTTGAGTGCAGTTATCATGCCTCACTTTACACTTTGCTTATTTAAAGTCTGAAACAATAAGAACAGATGGATCGTGTCGGTCTATATGGTGAAATAGTCAAAACATGCTTGTATTTAAAGTACAGTAGGTATAGCAGGTTTTCTACTAACAGTAGCTATTAATCTACCAGTCATTTTCTTGGTTTTATTGTTTTTGTCTAAGAAAATATCAGGAAAAAGCCAAATGTGTGTATTACAGTTTCAACTTAAGACAGCAAAAGAAAAGAAATGCACTTTTATTAATCTGAAAATGTGCTGTTTTTGCGTAAAGTTGTGAACAAGCAGTTTCCTCACTGTGAGCTCATTTTGCACTGCAATATAAAATCCAGCACCTCTATGGAAACAGCGAAAATGTAGGTTAATCATAATTGGGGAAAGAAACTAATGCGGAATTTATTTACTTCACAAAAACCTAAAAAAAAAACCTGAAATTAACATGTCTGACATTTTTCTAAGTGTTACCAATCCAGACAAAGTGCCTTCTGCTTACATTTTTACAGTTTTCACAAACAGGTTTTAACACCACTCTGTACATCAACTCAAAAAAAATATTACACTGTGCTAAATGTATCTTCCAACAACTTGCTACTATCCTGCTCCTCCTTATACTGTTTTTTAGTCATACTACATTTGTTTTATTGATAAACAAAACTTTAGAGTTGAGCTTGCAGAATAAAGGTGCAGGTCAAGTGGAAATGGAGATGAAAAGATCAATCGGTGTGTCAGCTGTGGGTTTTGTACTGGACCATCGTGGTGAGATCAACTCAATTTACCAGTCATTCTAAGTTTTAACCCTCACATATGGTCATGAACTGTGCGTAGTGACTGAGAGAATAAGATACAAGCTGCTAAAATGAGTTTCCTCTGTTGGGTGGCTGAGCTGAGCTTTAGAAATAGCATAAGGAGCTGGAAACATCCAGAGGGAGCTCAGAAGTAGAGTTCCAAAAGGAGCCTGTTGAGGTTGTTCAGGCATCTGATTAGGATGCCTCCTGGGCACATTCCTTTGGAGGTTTGTCAGGCTAATCCAGCGGGGGGACGGGGGGGGGCACCTCGAGGTAGACCCTGAACTCTGTAGGGAATAAATATCTCATCTGGCCTGGGAACAGCTTAGGATCCCCCAGGAGGAACTGGAAAACATTGCTGGGGAGAGAAACATCTGGAAAGCCTTGCTTAGCCTGCTGCCACAGAGACCCGACCCTGGATAAGTGGAAGAAAATAGAAGGATGGATGCTGTAGCAAAGATAAAAAACAATATCTGCCTTCTGTCTCTTCCTGTAATCCAGACTGACTCCATGGTGTTGAGATCAGGACTCTGTGGGTTCTGAGCATCACTTTCAGGGACCATTGTTCTTCTTGCGGCTGTTGTCTTGCTTCAAAATGAATCAACAACCTTCCTGAAAACCTTTGCACAGCATTGCATATTAGCAGGACTTTTCATCTGAGCTTCTAGAATAACTCATAAGAGACAGTTGCTGTGTGAGTTCTTGTGGGTGTCTCTCTGACTCAAAGACACTCAGGAATCTTGTCTATAAACGATAACGAGGTCAGGATTTAAGCTGCACAAGCACACACTTTCCTTCCAGACACAGCTTTTGGATTTCGAACAAACACCCCACCCACCGCCGTCCGGTGATAGCAGCTCAGTAACACTGCAGTTTATCCACCACCACATAATTGAGGCCATGATGAAGTCAAGTGTTTTTCAGAGTAATGAGTGTTAGACTGTTTTAGTCTGGAAGGTAGATCTGCCTCACAGCTTCCCACCCATCCATCCACACACCCACCCACCTACCCAACCACCCACCCACCAACCCATCCATCTGCAACACATTTGTTCAATTTTGTTAAGTGCCACTCAAGAGATATTCCTCAAAAATAAAAAAAATATTTTCAAAATTGATTTTTTTTTCCCTTTTTTTCAAGGGAGGTGTCAGGAAAGTGCACATTTTGCACGTTTTTAAAAGCTCAAGTGACAGCAGAAGTGGAGATTTTAAAGGTAACTAATCCAATTACAGTTGAAGAAAATGTGGTTGCTCTGTGCAAAATGAAGAAGGGAAACAAGCTAATTGCAGCAGAAGAAAGCACCCAAATGACCCATGTTTAGCCCTCCTGCTAATGATCAACAAAGTACTCCATTTTTAGATGCATTTGTCAGAAATTGCAGGAGAAATTCCATTTGAAATTGATAGAAATTGGTTTTACAGTTTCAGATAGTAGGACACAAAGTTTGGCAGTGGTGGGGAGAGAAGTTTTCAAGGATGCAGATTTGGTCCGAGACACAATAGTTAAAACATATTATTGTTACATGTATGATATAAATGAAATTGGCAGTTGTACTATCTATAATTATTGCAGTATAACAAGACATGCATTCCATTGATATTTTTTGACATGAAGATCAGCTTATTGATCAAAATTGTTCTTTCATTTGTTGTGTGGTTCTGAAGAAGTTTTGTCGAGTCTGAAAAAAATATCTGTGATGATGTCTACATCTAGGCCAGAGGGGGTCTAATGAAAGGTGCTGTGGGAAATCAAGAATGCAGTGTTTTCGGAGTTTGACTCATACTAGAGAGTAAAATTAAAATGTCTGAGTCCCTGCTGCCCTGATTTTTAACAGGCCTTTTTAAAACCTGTCTTCTGGAAATCTTCGACTATGGAAATGCAGTAATAAAGCACTTGGCATGTGCACTTCCTTGAGGTTTTGATAGGTAGGTGAGCAGAAGTCGCTGGCTAGATGTGGTTTGTTCAGTCCATTGTGCCACAGCATAACCCTGTGAACTCTGTATTTTAACCCTTTGAACTCCAAAACCCACTGGTGGGCTTGAAAGGTCTGTTATTTTCACGAATTTACCAAAATGACACAATTTATCAGAAGCAGAAACTGTAAAAAAGAAAAAAAACTGTTGTTCTGTTTCTGGTGGTCCTTGAACTGCTCATCTGTGATGTGCTGTTGAATCTGAAGATTAAAATTGTGATGTTTTATTAAAATTACTTACTGAATACTACTAAAAAAAACGCCCAGAAATTGCTTGACTTTCAGAGGGATGATTACAACGCACAGTGTAAGCCTCTTTTTAGATTGATGAATACAAACAAGCAGATTAAACAATTATTTTTTGACATTTTACATGCTTGCAGTAGAGAAGGTGGGTTTTAGACCACTGATTGAACTATTGACTGCACTTTTGCTTTTCCATTGCGGTGTGAGAAGTCAGTCTTTATGTGTTTATTGGCACCAGGATGGCCAGCAATGTTTTAACGGGAGAGACTCAACTGCACTACCATGAATACATGGCCAGGCCCACTCTAAAACAAAGAACATAGAAGCTCAGATCAATGGCTAAAGATCCATTCCACTGGGTCTTTACAAAGCAGGTGGTTGTTTGCTGCTATACTAATAATGTATTTCTGTTCAAACTCTTGCATATTCAACTGTGAAACTCAAAACGTCCTTTGCTGCAGTGAAAATGATGAAACTGACACCACTGGAAGTTGTGATCGGCATGTTGTCAGTTTAATTGTAGTAATATACTGCTATTAGAAAACAAGATGAGACTAACTCTGCTCTGTGCTGATATCTGACCAAAAGAGCTGGATTATCTTGTGCTTGTAATTCTGTTCTGTCAGTGCAGGTCAAAGCAGTGTCCGCATTTATATGACATGGATGAAATCATGTTAAGGCGTTAAGTGCCCTGAGTGAATGAGGAAGGAGAAACCTTGGTGCTCTACCTGGGTTATGAATAAAAACAGATTTTAATGTGCTCAGGTGCGTGTTTGGTTTCACAAAGCTGAGATCATATTTCTGCTCTTCAGAGGCGGTCTTCAGTCAAAGCTGCGATACTCCACTGATATCAAACAGTACTCCCAGTGAAGGCCAATTGGAGATAGACTGCTGGGAAATTTCTAAAATTGCTATTCCAAATTTACAAGGTGGAGCGCTGCCACTGTTAGACAGTTTAGGGAGAGCTGCGGTGCGTAAACCGTTTTAGTTCGTCTCCTGCTGTGATGCAATCTGTTACGAGCATCAGTCAAATCACCCTCTCTGTTAGAGGATAAGAAAACACAGCCGTCAGCCAAGTCGGTAAACTCGGTAAACATTATGGAAGATTCCCCAACCTGCATTTACACTGCAGACCAAGCTGAAGCATTTCTGCTCTTTCAGAGTGCGGCTGAGGCAGCACGGCAGCATTTACGCAATACCTGCAAGTGCTTTTAATATAAGCAGAGGTCCTTAACATCTAGAATTAAAGATGAGTACGCACTCTAAGATGTTCTAATTAGAGATGTTGTTTTTCCCCACGTAATTGGTGGTTTCTTTCCTCTTTATGTCCACTCTGATTCATTCAGAAGCACAATCTGCTTACTGCCTGCTTTAGTGAACACAGATGGGCTTTTCATTCTCAAATATTTAATTTCCTGGTGTTCTTTTTTTTCTCCTTATTCTGCCCATTTATGGTTTCACAACTTTCATAATAACTGCAGCAGACAGCAGGAAATATTGAGAGTAATGGATGACAAACCAGAGAAAAAATGTAAATAAATGCGATGGCTCTCTGAATGGTTATGGGAATGATGAACTGAACACTTGTGGGATATTTTAGAGCCAAGTGTTAACCCTCTCCATCACAGTCGTCTCTTGGAGGAACGTTCCTCGTCTCTTGTGACGAGCAGCACTGAAGCTGTTTGGAGATTAATGGTGGAACAATAGGTGCTGCATTATGTGCATATTTTCCAACTGTGTCTCCTGCAGGGCATTCACAGTGATGTTTGCATTAAAAGTGACCCCAAATATAACTTGAGCCTGATTGGAAGAGGACATTCTCTTTACACGTGTCTTGTGTCTGAGGAAAAGACTTTCAGAGGACTTCACTGTATTCTGTCACCATCATATCATCTGTGGCAGTCATCATTCTTGGCTGTTTGACAGATTTTCTTCCTACTTTATTTCGGCAGTGAAGACGTCATGAGACTCGGAGAACTTGTTACACAACCTTCAAATAAAACTCCTGCAGGTTAAACTGGGCTAACCAAGACTTGTGGTACTAACAAACCTGAAAACACTGGCTAATCAAGGCAACCAACATTAAGGCAAGACCATGTAGAAGGACCATGTAGAAGGCCGTGTTTGTGGTATTGCTGGTTTCAGTTGTTCCTATCACATTTTTGATCACTGTGGGCTCATTTTTCACTGCAATATAAAGTTCTGCACCTCTATGGAAACACCACCACCATGGATAGAAGTAGAGAGACACTCCTCTGTCAATACAACTGTGCAGTATAATAGTTACAGTGCCATAAATCATTACAAAACAGACCAATCAAAAAGGTGTCAGTATGCAAAAATGTCATATCACGGGTGTTACAATACTGGGAAAGAAAACTGACTCTAAATACCATAGATATTTTACTTACATTTGCAATTTGTTCCCATACTTGTCTCCTAATTGCTCTGTGAAAACACTGCCTGCAGTTAAGCCTAGAAGTCTCTGAAATGTCATCATGTGACTGTTGGTCTGAGCTGAGTCAGTTGTGGCTTCATGGTTCCAACCAAAAGCGTTAAATTTTTTGTTTTTTTACAGAAGCTGGTTTGTTCCAACAGTTTAAATTCTTAATTGAGCGAATGTAGAATAAAGGGATTTTGATGAAATGACTCAATTTTAAGGTTAGATAAATGGTAAATGGTCTGCACTACCTTCTCATTCATTCATTTACACACACCAATGGCAATACAGCTGCCATGAAAGATACTTGAACGTGATCAGGAGCAACTTTGGGTTCGGTGTCTTGCACAAGGACACTTCAAAGACTGATGAAAAGGAGCTTGGGATCAAACCACCAACCTTGCACTTAGTGGACAACCAGCTCCACCACCTGAGTTGATTAAATGTCCTGAAAAAACCGAAAGTCCCGCAAGATTAGATCAACAACTATCCGAAAGTAGAAAATCCAATTTTTCTACACGCTCCTACACTTTCTGTCTGATAAACTGTTTTATTTTGGTGATTTTTTGGGGGGGGTTGTAATTGCAACGGGTTCAGAACACACTTCCTGTCATGTTATAGCAGCGATGCCACCATGGTAAAAGTTAGGTTAGTTGCAGGCTATACTTAATAACTGCAGACTCTATGTGGCAGCAGAGAGTCTGAGTCCTGCATTAGGAAAATACACCCTTCGACCATAATGTGCATTCCAATTGCTTGTGGACACCATTAAAAGTGCGTCGACTGCTCGCTCGTTCCACCTGCTGGTTGTTGTCCACACTGCAGCTACTCCTGGATACAAAATTATAAATTGTTCACCAACCTCTACTGTTCACACCTTTTTTCCCATTGCCACCACAGCAAAACAGTTCATTTTGTGAGCAACAAATTTCCTCGCAAGATTTTTCTTATTCACATCCTAGAAGCTCAAGTTCTGTCACAAAGAATGGGGAGGATTTCATTAAAGTTATTGACTTTCACGTCATTGCGTAGAGCAGAAAACAGTTCTGTGCTTCAATTATTCCAGGAAATCAATAGAAGTGTGATCAGTTGTCTGCTGTAGAGCTTGACAGAGGAGAATTACATAGAGCTAAAGCTGTCATAGCTTCCCAATGAATAAGAAATTACAATATGCAGTGTATACAAATCGGATAATAGACTGGTATATGTCGAGGCTGGTTTGATTTTTTACCAAATTCAGATTATCTCTGTAATTTTGTGCTTCCTGCTCCTGTCTAAGAGGTCAGACATAGTGTGACAGTGAAGATTGATTGTAGAAACTGGACACGGATTTTCTACAACATGTATTCCTTTTTGTTCAGGGAGCATCAATTCAACGAGACAAACGTGGGAAATCATAGCACTCCTGTACAGTTTGCTCTGACGTCCCTTGACTCTCTGTTTGGGTTCTGCCTCAGTGTTTCTGTATTTTGACTGAGAGTAGTGTCTAAAAAAGGTCTTTTTAGAACAGTTAAATTTGGCTTCTTGAATCCTGAGAGGTCCCGCTGAGGGACTGCAGACGGGGAGTTTAGGGCGGAGGAGGGTTGAGTATGGATGGAGAGATGAGAGAAAGGATAGGAGGAGCACGGAGACACTTCTGATTTAAAAAAGAATCCTCCAACAATTCATTTGTACTGCAGGATTTTCCAAACAATTCCCCGATGACAGAGGTGGTGTAACAGAGAGGAAAGAGTGCAGCCCATAAAATCTTCTATCACAGCAACGCTGCATTTGTTGATTTTTCTTGTAACAATACGGCGGTGCTTTCTTCCTGACACCACTTCAACATGGTTTTCATCACAGTACCAGTATGGGTTGTATAATCCTGTGAAGATTGGAGCTTGTTTGGGTTGACACTGAATTCGACTCCCCTCCCAATTGCTTGGTTTTTCTGTCAAAGCATGAAACAATATCAATGTAGAGAGCGCAGTGAAGTGGGATTTGGACCATGGCTCCATCTGTACAGTATTACCCTTGTTCATTCTCCCTTTGTGTGTTTGATTTTTGAGAGTCTATTTTGCATTAGTGCTGCATGAATTTTCCACAAAAATCCTCCTCAAGGGTCAAAACAAGCAGACCTGGACCGAGTATTTGTGTGTATGCCTGAAGGAGAAATCCACCCTGAACGCTGTTACACAACTATTGGCAGCACATTTCACATGTTTAGGTTCTTTTAGCAGTCTGACGTATATTTATTCTTGCTGTGGAAAATTGGTGAAATGTATCCAATGTGTCGACCCGAGTACTGAACCTCAGACTCTCAACTATCCAGAGCCAGCATTGAATGTTGAATGGTTTTGTAAGATTGTTTACTTTGAACACTTAGTTGCAAATTTACATCAAATTTTTGGCACTTTAGACGAATTTTATTCACGTTGAAATTTTGTATTTTGCTAATGCATTCAACATGTCAGAACTTTGTAGGGGGAAAGAAAACATGTTTACATATCTCAAAGACAGTGAGAAAGTAACTTTCTGTTCTGGTACAAAAGTGGGATACAGATTCTTAACGCCTGGTTCATAGTTCATAGAGGTGCTGGAGGTCAGAGTTCACCCAAACTCTTCTACACCAAACTGGAAAAAACATTTCTGTATGGGACAGTGGTGGGTGGTTGCCATAATGAGGCAGCAAAGGGCCAAACACAAACTACTGACACAAAAGTGGAAGCACACTATTGTTGTCAGTCGATGCTGTAGCATTAGGAGTTACCCTCTGAACCACTGGAGTAGCCAGAGGGTTTGTACGACCTGTTGTCTTTTAAAAATTGCCAAAATGATTTCTATTTATCAGCCAGAAACTGTAAAAATGGAAAGAATTTTCAACTTTCCACTCGATAACAAACTTTTGTCAGGAAAAATAACCAAATCTTATGTTTAAATTGTGATATTTAAACAAAAACACATTATTTTACATTTCTTATACTAAGTAGCTGTTTACATAAAATGTGATTTGCACCAAATCATCTTTAAAACAACATTTTTGCTCTCCTTAGCACAGATGAGAAGACCTGCCTGACTGAGCTGCAACCAACAGTAACAAAAATTCAAATGAACAGGCTGTGTGTATGCAAAGCAAAGAGGAGATGAAAAGAGAGACAGTGAGGAAAATAAAGCATACTTGATCAATGAAGTAAATGCAGCATGACTCATAAACTGTACACAGAGGAGTAAGTTGCCAACCTGTTGTTAGAAGATACATTCAGCATGGTGAAACATCTTTTACGAGTAGATGAGCAGAGTAGAGTGAAAAGCATCAAGTTTGTAGAGATTCTAACAATGTAAAACATTAAACACCTACTACTTTTTTCCCAGTGTTGGTAACATCTGTGGGCACTTAGAGAAATGTAAATTCCAGTATTTTTTCCAATTCAATTAAAAAATTCCACTTCTTTTTCTTTCTTTTTTATGACTTGCAGCATTGCGACTTTGTTATATTGGAGTTCTCTCTACTTCTAGCCATGCTGTTTCCATAGAGGTGCAGGAGTTTGTGTTGTAGTAAAAAATGAGAACACAGTGGTAAAAATGTGACAGGAGCAGGGAAAAAAAACTGCTAGAGGTTCTGAGGGTCAAGTTGTCAAACCAACTAGCTCCAAACCAACTATATTGGAAGGTATAGGACATCCACTTCCTCCTGGTTTTATCATGTAGTTTAAAATTTGTAGAATATTTTTTTTTTGGTTCATGTTGGATTTTGCATTTGTTACATCAGTTATACTGAAGTGTTTTGTTAGAGACCACAACCACCAAACTTTTTGAATTTTCTGCAACTTCATTCACGGCTCTTACTTGGCTTCTTTTCCAAAAAAACTGTTCAATAATCTGGTAGGCTCCGAGACTTCTCTGTTGAGCAGCACTGAGGTTATTCAGTTGGTACTTTGCAGAGGTAAGAAATATTTCTCTCAGCTGAAGGATTCACGCACTAGTCTCTGCATTTGATGAAAGGAATTCTGGGAAATGCAGTAAATCACGAGCAGAAGTAGAATTCGCCAGAATAAAATAAATAATCCTTAATGATGTGCTCTGAGAGGCAGCGGTGCAGTGTGATTGTGTACACCGACTGATGGGTCACTGTTTGTATATGTTACCTTCATGCTGCCACACTCTCCCAGCTGCTCCTTCAGCAGAGCGGCGAGCAGAGTGTGGGAGTTGCACCGAGCCTACATCTGTGCAGCATTACACTTGTTAATCTTCTCTGAGAGGCCAGCGCTTGTTTTCTTTGTAAAAACATCTTGATTCTTTCCAAGTAATTCTTCCCTGGAGGGGGGTGAGAGGAGTTACAGCGGAGCAGCGGTGCATGTGTAGAAACTTATCTTCCAGAGTGCTTCCTCTGAGGTCGATGGGTTCAACCTTTCAACCTCTTTAGTAACTGTAGACCTGGCGGATTGTGGCAGTGATTCAATAAATCCCTCTGTAACTAGACAGCACTAGTGTCGGTCTGTAGGCAGGGTGTGTGCTCCTTCTTGAGCAGGACAAATCTGTGACGACTGTACTTTGCAGCAAATTCAGTAAGGTATCCATGAGAGTCTTGTGGGTTTTGAAATGCAAGAACTTCATTACTGTAAGCTTGGCAACTTTTAAAGTCATGTCAAAGTGTAAAATACACAAAATTGCACCATTTACTAGAACCAGGAACTGTAAAAAACAAAACAAAACAAGAAGCATCTGATGTTTAACTTTCCAACAGTCCAACTACTCATCTGCCATATCCTATAAAGTAAGGAAATTTAAGCAAACCCAAGCTAAAAATCATATTTTGTCATAATCATTTGATTCTACATGTTTTGCAACTGGTGCAACTGGAATGAATTAGTGACAGCTGGAACAAAAATTTGGTTTGTCAACTGAATTGCAGGCTGTGTTTCCTCAGGTTGTGGTAGTTTTCCATAGCAAACAGGATTTTGAAGATGCAGAAATTATAGTTTTTGCATGAAGTCTGCATTAGGTGAGTCACAGTAACATGCAGGTGATTTAACTGCATTCTGTCTAACAGCCAGCAGGTTGCAGCTGACTTAGTTTCGAAAAGAATTTCAATTGTATGAACACATAAGAAAATTCTCCATTAATCTGTTACCTCAGTACACATTTTCCTGATGGTTGTATAGTCTCAACCAGTGATGCACGATATTAAAATTTCTGGCCAATACCTATATTAACATTTCTGATATCGCCAATAAGCGATATTACCAATGTTGATATTCAAATTTTGTCCACACTGAAAAATGAGTATAAGTAAGCACTGTGAGAACCTGAAAACTACTCAAAAGAAGACCATACCAAATTAGACCCCATAGTCTTCTTTATTATGTAACACAAGTAAAACATATTTCAACGTGTTTAACATCAAGTCCAGGACCATTGAAGTAAAACCATCTGTGAAATAGCAGCAATATCAAATATAAAGGAAATGCATCCTGACTATATTTTGAGAAGAGATGTGCAAATTTTGTGCTACAGTCTGTGCACATTTCTCAAGCTGCATAGGCCTAATATTGTCAAACTATGGCAAGTGTCCCAAACACTGAAACGGTCATACTCCTCCCCACTGTAAGATTAAATCTTGGCCTACTTAAGCAGAGGTAGGTTTTTCTTTACAAAGATTTCAGGTTTTTCGCATGTGATCCTATTTCTTTTTTCATCTGCGGCATTTGATGCAGCAAAGAAGAAGTGCTCGCTGTCCACACTTGTACATGGAGCTGAGAGGTACTTGCGTGTTGCCCGGGCCAGGGAAGGGCATGTTGGCCCTCCAGTATTGCAGTGGGCTCTCAGTTCTAGTGATGGGATGCTCACTCAGATAGCTGTGCACCTACAGGAATATTGAGATGTATGTAACTATACAGATCATGAAGATTATGTCATTATTAGGACATTATAACATTAAAGACAATAAATCTAGAGAATGAATGTTAATGTGGGCTGCACAGTGGTGTAGTGGTTAGCACTTTCGTCTTGCAGCGAGAAGATCCCTGGTTCGCGTCCCGGCTTTCCCGGGATCTTTCTGCATGGAGTTTGCATGTTCTCCCTGTGCATGCGTGGGTTTTCTCCGGGTACTCCGGCTTCCTCCCACAGTCCAAAAATATGCTGAGGTTAATTGATCATTCTAAATTGCCCGTAGGTGTGAATGCAGGTGTGATTGTTTGTCTGTATATGTAGCCCTGTGGCAGACTGGCAACCTGTCCAGGGTGTCCCCTGCAAGTCAGCTGGGATAGACTCCAGCCCCCCCACGACCCTAATGAGGATTAAGCGGTGTATAGATGATGGATGGATGAATGTTAATGTTTCACACACAGAATTTACAGACTTGATTATTTGAATACAAATTTGGGTATGAACATACTTGTACAACTGTTAGGCTTGTCAGGCCTCCCTGTCCTCCTGTATCTTCCTCCTCCTCCTCCTCCTCCAGAATTTCATCATACATGTCCAGCAACGAATGCTCACCCCCATCACTTTCTGCACGCATCTTCTTTTGTTGTGGCTGTTCACCTGTGTCTTCCTGTTTAGGTTTCTCTATGGCAGTTGCTACACATCATCCTCTCCGCTTCCTTCTGTAGAATGCCATGCAGCCCAAGCTATTAACGCCACACTGGTCCATAGCCTTCTTCATATTTCGTGCATTATCACAAAGCACGACGTGCACATTCTCTTTCGGTATTTTCCATAGTGCTAACATAATGTCACACACAGTAGCGATGGCAGTCCCTGTGTGTGAACTGGGGAATTCTTTTGCCTTCAACACAACTTTTTTATTTTGAAGTCATCAATCATTCAGCAGTGAGGCTTAACATCCTCATCTAACTGACGTCAGAGCTCTAGATGTCCGAAGTAAAGCTTATGTGATCCACACTGGTCTCCAACATCTTGTGGATGTGTGCGGCTACCACATTGTGCAGAGCTAGGAGAGCAACATCCGAAAAGTACCGCCGGCTTGGAAGGTCATAGCGGGGTTCAATGTGCTTCATTAACTGTCGAAAGCCTTGATTTTCCACTATTGTAAACGGCGGGCCACAACATTGTCACATAACAGCACACCGCATGTTGCATGCTGGTCTGGTTGCGGTGCGTTTCCAGCTGCGATCCGGTGTGTTTACCTGGAGCTCATTTGCATAAAGTAGACTTGACTTCTACTTTATGCAAATTTGATGCAGCGTGCGGAGATCCCACGCATCATGAAACTGTCCTCAAACATCTAAACTAGCCGTCGCTGACCTAAAATGAGGACAGATTCAGCTACTGCACAAGTTATTTCTCGCGTCAAATGCTTTCAGAAATACTTTTTGCTAACATATTTTTGAAATAAAAGAGAAAAGTTGCGGCCGAGCCGCTTTGTTTATCCGACTCCTCCACCGGACCTTCAAGCTGAAGGCGCTGTCATGTGACCACATAGTGGCCTGCTGAAGCTTGAGCGCTGTCATGTGACAGTGTTGTGGCCCGCTAGTGACCGCCCGCCATCCATATGATTTTCAGATGCGGCGCGTTTACATGCGGGAAAATCGCACCGATGTGATTGCCGATATATTGTGCATCCCTAGTCTGAACTACTACTTTCAAGTCTGTCATTACAGAATGGTGGTAATTTTGTATATTATGGTACCATTTAGAGTAAAATAGAGCACAGTATTTTGGGGGGATGCGGCTACATTGTGATTGGTATTAGCATGTGCTTTATCCTCAAGTCCTCGGTCAGATCTACTGCTTGCTTGTTACATCCAATTTCCAAGGTCCAAGATAGAGCAAAATTCCAAAATCGAGTCTTTAAAACAGTAGTCTGCAAACAAATAGGTGATATTTACATATTTTATATACAGTCTGTGGCAGCAAAATTGGAGCAAGGCCTCCGATGTTAACAGCTACATCTCATTGAATCCATTAATAACATTAATTTAGGCAGTTTAGCTTATTAAAAATGAACTATACACAATTTTCCTGTTGGTTTCTAGTCGTTGTTTTTCATTGAAGCTTTACAGCTATGTTACATGATAAAAACAGGTTATTTAAGGGGTGGCTTCTATTTATGTGGTGTGACTACAAGGCCAGTTATAGTCATGTGTGAATACTCCCACACTGCACTAGCTTTAACATTAGCATCTGCAAAAGCCTGATGGGAACATAAGAATCTTTCTTTTTGTTGTTGTTATTGTTGTTGTTGTCGGGAAATATGCTTCAGTAAATGAGGAAATATGCTTCTTCATTTACTTCTTTCTGCTAAACAAGTAAATGAGGAAACCCATTGAGCTACAAATGCTAGTGAAACAGATGCTAACTTGACTCATGCTTCGGCTTTTGAGTTTTTTAATTCCTGTGTTTGCGAAGCCCAAACTGCTAGACTGAGCTAGCAGCTTCCGGCGTGACAACTGGTTTCCAGAGATCACAACTGAAAAATCAAACACCAAGAACATGTGAGAGCCACTGCGGGTTTTTCAGCTGATTTTCTGGTTGAGGGGAAGGTGACCACACTGACTTGTATCCAATATTTGTCACAGAGCAAACATGTCTATATCAGCAGAGCAGCATTGAAAGCAAAGGCCTCCGATCAACCCTACATCTGTGCTGCATTAGCTTGTTTTCTGCTCGTCTCTGTCCGAATCCGATGCCTCTGTATGTGTGTGTGGGTGTGGGTGTGGGTGTGTGTGTGTGGGGGACTCAGAGGAGTTATGTTCGACGTCGTCGCAGGAATTAACAGGATGTTAGACGACAAGAAGTTACACCGACATACAGTGGTCTCTCTGTCTGCTTCTTCGAATGGTTTGTGTTTGTTTATGGCAACAGGAGATTAAGACCCATCTGGTGTGTGTGTGTGTGTGTGTCTATGTGTGTGTGTGTGTGTGTGTGTGTGTGTGGGTGGGTTGTTGTTGGTTTGGTTTTGTTGAGAGGGTGTGCAGAGAGAAGAAGAATAGGACTGGAGAACGAGTGTTTTTATTGCTTCACGTGTGTAAATGAGAGAGGAAGTAGCAGCAAAAAAAAAAAAAAACAACCAAAAAAAAAAAACGATAGCGCACTATGAATATCAAGACAAAAGCGGTGTGTGTGTCAGTGTAACAGAATCTGACATGTGTGTGTCCCGTGCGTGTCTCTGTGTGTGTAGGACATGCTGCAGATTAAGCGTTGGGCACTGCGAGTGTGTGTGTTGTGCGTGTGTGTGTGTGTTGTGTTCGGCGGTGTGTGAATGATAATGACCTCTGACTCTGTCAGTTCTCTGTTACTTTACTGGATTAGCTCCCCTCCACTGCACTCCTTCTGGACACACACACACACACACACACACACACAAACACACACACACACACATTGGGTAAATATATAATATAATATTAAGCAGCGTATTGGTCGGCACTACAGCTCCGTGACAATAGATACTACACAAGAAATACTTCTGCTGTGTGGATGAAGTATTTTTACTGCAACACTACTACAACAACAGTTACAGCCAAAATACAGATATTTATTTGACACTAAAAAGAAGTGTCATATGGCGCTTTTCCACTAGCACCTACTTGGCTCGACTCAACTTGACTCGGTTTAGGTCGTTTTCCATTACAATTGAATACCACCTCATCGTGGGTGGAGTTGTCATAGCATGGCGGCCCAAAAGTCCCTTAACGTCATTTGTGTGAAACAAATGCAACACCAAAGACAGAAAAATCTTGACCTCTTCATTCGCCCATGGTACAGGTCTGGTTGCCATATTCAAATTTTGCCAAGTTCTGTGAAGAGCAATGCGCACCGTCGCTGTTGCCAGTTTTTTTTTTTAAATAAATGGTGGATTTGGTTTTCGTGAAGGAGTCGCTCTCGTGTGTCACCACTCTCTGTCCAATCAGTGGCCTGCACTCTGTAGATGTCACATTATTGGCTCGACTCAGCTTGCTTGGAACCCCGGCCGAGTAGGTACTAAAATAGTACCTGGTTCCAGGTACTACGTCCTAATGGAAAACCTCACAAACCGAGTCGAGTCGAACCGAGTAGGTGCTAGTGGAAAAGCACCAATAGATACTCAGTAAGTGCCATATATTACAGTCAGTGATTAGCTTATTTAATGATTAACCATAACAACTCACCAATACTGAATCATATCTTCCTATATTGATACATTATCAATTTTAAAATCATATCAGTACTTGACATTGAATATTGGTGGAGGTACTGAATCATATTTTGACTTACTGTATTGATACTTAGTCATATATGAATCACTGTACTGAATCATGCTGAATCATTCTCTGAATCATGACATGCTCATATTCTGACTCACCGCATTGACACTGAATCACACCGTGCCTCACTGTATCCATCATAATTTAATCTGTGACTCACCACTGATATTAAATTATGCTGTGACTCATTGTATTTACACTAAGTCATGTTGGGACTCACTGTAATGACATTAAATCATGTTTTGACTCAGTGTATTGATGCTGAGTTGTGTTGTTACTCACTGTATTAAGTCTTGTTTTGGCTCACTGTATTGAAACTGAGCCAGGGTGTGACTCAGTGTATTGATAATGAGTCATGTTTTGGCTCACCTATTCATAGTGAGTCATATTTTGGCTCACTGTAGTGAAACTGAGTCATGCTGTGACTTACTGTATTGATACTGAGTCAGTTTTGACTCAGTGTATTAATACTGAGGTCTATTGATACTGAGTCATGCTTTTACTCACTGTATTGATACTGACTTATGTTATGACTCAATGTATTAATAATGACTCATGTTTTGACTTGCCGTATTGATACTGAGTCGTGTTGTGACTAAAGGTATTGATACTAGGTCATGTTGTGACTCACCGTATTAACACCGAATCATGTTGTAACTCACTGTATTGGCATTGAGTCATGCTTTGACTCGCCGTATTATTACTGAGTCATGTTGTGACTCACTGTATTGACAATGAGTCTTGTTTTGACTCAGTATTGATACTGAGTCGTGTTGTGTTTCACTGTTGACACTGAGTCACGCTTTGATCTGCTGCATTAATACTTACTCATGTTGTGACTCACCGTATTGACACAGAGTAATGGTGTGATTCAGTGTTGATGCTGAGTCATGTTGTGACTCAATATATGGATACTGAGACATGTTTTCACTAACTACATTGACTCTGAACCATGTTTCGATTCACCGTATTGACGCTGATTTGTGTTGTGACTTGCTGTATGGATACTGAGTCATGTATTGACTCTGTATTGATACTGAATCATGTTTGGACTCACTATATTGATAAAGTGTCAGTTGTAACTTACCGTATTGATACTGTGACATTCAAACTCACTGGATTAATACTGAAACATGCTGTGACTGGCTGCATTGATACAGAACCTATTATTTTCTCATTGTACTGATAGTGAATTGCTTTTGGCTCATGTTTTAGATGCATACTGATGTATCGTGTTGTCTACATTGTATTGATAGTAAATCGCATTCTGGCCCAGTGTACTAATGCAGAATAATGACTTGAGTCTTGTCTGCAGTAGAATGTGACTGTGACTCACCATATTTTAACTGTGTGTTCATAATTAATTGTATTGTGACACTCTCAATTGCTAAGGTATCGTGCTGTGTACTGTACCATGATTCACTGTATTGATACTGAGTGGTTGAATAAACACATATACAAATAAACTGACTCATACATACTTAACACATTCATAACACACCCACCAACTGGCAGGCTCTTTATAAACGCACACTGGTGGATACGCATTACCAACAGACACACACACACACTCCAGGCAGGGATCCTCTGTAGGATGTAGTGGGTCTCTCTGCTGGAGTCCCTGGCTTTGTAGGACGTGTCCACATGTGGAACACCAGCTGGTCAACACACACACACACACACACACATACATATACATGCATTCATCTCCCCCTGCTGCGCTAACAAGCCTCCTGCTAAGAATTTTTCCTTTTTGCATGTGTAATAGTATGCAGTCACACACACACACAGTCTTTGTCTTTCACACTTGTTTAGACACTCGCTCACGTACCAACAGTACACACATTTGCAGTAGTACAGTACTCCCTCTCCCACACACACACACATCCCCCGTGCCACTATATCTGTTTATTGGAGTACGTAGCTGCTTTCTGCTGGCTACTCTGCAGGCTCATTGCATCATGCTCCACACACACACACACACACACACATACACACACACATGCACACACACACACACACATGCGTACACACTGTACGTATACACAGACACAATCTATAGACGCACTCTGGCACTCACATTTAATTCATAATTGCATCATGTTTAAAAGCTGTATGTAGATGCATGCACACACTTACCCACAGATTGCATCATTATCTGGCAGTAAACGTTGTGTATTGTTCTCTCAACTTTCATCAGAGACACAAACAGGCAGCAAAGGCAGCCAGTAAAACTTAGAAATAGTCTGCCGCAGCCAACCAGCTGGTAAACGTTAGAAACAGTCAACAAACTGGTCCCTGTGTAACTCCGAGCCACCAAACTTCAACAACACCTCTGTTTGAAAAATCCTCAAACTGCGGTTGTCAGAAAAACAGTTAAGAAAGTAAACATGACAAGTGATCCATCAAAACTTACCAGAAACATTAGTCAGGCAATGTTAAAAGCAAAACTCAAAATAAATCAGTCACACAAGCTTAATATAGTCAACAAAGCAAAGCCTTAAAGTTAGTAAGTGATCTTAGCCAAAAAAAAAAAAACCATCAATATTTTAAAACAGGTTTGAAAAAATATGTCATTAAATCCAGTCACCTGCCAATCAACCTGCAATACAACTTAACCCTCTGAACCCCAAAAACAAATTGTTTTCTGCTCCTGTCACATTTTTACTCACAGTGGGCTCAGTTTTTATCTCAATATAAAGTCCTGCACCTCTCTGAAAGCAGGAAAACCATGATTAGAAGTAGATAGATCTCAAAAAAGTCTTTAGTGCAGTGTAATACAGTTGTGACGCCATAAATCCTGAAAAAAGGGAAAATATGAAAGTCGAATTTCTTCATAACAGTTGAAATATTACAAATTTAAGCTTTTCAGACAGAACACCAGTTCAGAGATAAGCAGTTCAAGGACCATGTGAAAGTTGAAAATCCAATGATTCTTTAAATTTTCAGTTTTTGAATCTCACAAATTTTAGCTGTAAAAAAAAAAAAGTACAACCTGACTTTTAAACCCAGATGTGTGTTTCCTTTTAGAGGGTTAAACCTTAAATTCTTCACCAAATTATATAAATGCTGAATTATACATCTATGTATTGAAATTTGTGAGAAGACCAGTTTAAAACTATGGAGTTTCAATTAGCTGGTCTTTGTCTAATAACTCAGCTAGACTGGAACGTGAAACCCTAAAAACTGTTGCCAAAACAGTAGTTAAAATTGCAAACTGGAGAACCAGTAAACCAAGCAACCTAAAAATCAGCATCTTTAACATTTCAACAACTAGTGAACCAAGCAATAAATGCAATAAAAATCTGAAGGGAATGGACAGAAATGTAGTTAGGCAACCAATTCTGACTCATTTTTACCCATGAAATCCGTCATCCATATAGTGAAAGTGGCTGGCTGGGCCTGAAGCCTGTATGAAGCAGGGTTTAGGGTTAGTGGGATACCTTCAGGTTCAATACTGGGTTTTCAGGACTACGGTGGTGGCTTGTTTTTACAGAGTACATCACAATGAAAACTTACACTGTACGCCTAATATGCTCAGCGCTAAGCTGAGAGACCCTGAGTTGATTTAATGAGCTTAATGTGAATGCAGATGTTACGATTATTAAAGCCAGATAAATAAATCCTGGATATGTTGCAGTTGCTTCCAAATATAGGCCTAAAAAATAGCCAGTAAACCTGAAAACACAGAGCCAAACTCAAAATAAAGTCAATTAAAGTCAATAATAATCAGCTAACCCAGGAAAACAACATACACATACACATCTGAAAAAACACCCTTTAAGTATAAATAACTAGTTTTGTGTCAAATAGAAAAGACAAAATATCTCCAAAAATACAGATATCAGCTATACATACAGTGAAAAGTGGTTTGCCAAATTAAAGGAGAATTTAGAAAACCTGAAAAACTTAAGAGAAAAGTCTAAAACTAGTGACTCATATTTTAAAAAATGGATCTGTCTAAGTTAAATCTTTAAACAAGGCCGTGTAACACAAAAATATAAGAAAGTAGTTGTAAAAATCAGCGGCCTGAACCAAAACATTACCATCTGTTCCTCTAAATAGATGAGTTTGCCGATCAAAACAAAAATAATAATCATAATTGCTGAGTCACACCTAAAAATCACTTAACCATCAGGACATGACAGAACGAGTCAGCCCGGTTTTAAAACAAGTCGACCAAAACACTCCAAACAAGACAGTCAGCCAGGTGAACACCTAATCCTGCCTGGGTTAAAAAAAACAAACATACCAGAACTAAACGATAAACATTCTTCAAACCGCATATAAAAAAACAGTTGGTCAGATCTGGATCAGCTCCTCAGTTTCACCAGCAGGCCGAGCCGCTTGACCAAAACCTGCACTGAATGAAGGCTTTGTCCACATGGAGAGCAGTGTGTGTGTGTGACAGAGAAAGTAAAGTGTGTGAAAGAAAGAGGGACAAAGAGAACAAAATAGAGTGAAAAAGAGACAGTGAGACAAAGAAACAGAGAGAGAGAGTTTGGTGTTTCTCAGTGTGGAGCTTAAACAAGCAGTACAGGATGTGCAGCCAAACTATTTTCTCTGCTTGGCTGCCGTTTCTCTGTGTGTGTGTGTGCGCGCGTGTGTGTGTGTGTGTGTGTGTGCGTGTGTGTGTGTGTGTGTGGGCTGAATGGATGTCACTTGTTCTCTTTACCATCACAATTGGGAGGGACACACACACATGCTCGCAAACAACTTTACAGTTTAATGATACACAACGTTGGAACAATCGGCCAAAACCACCGACGGGCGAAGTGAAATAAGCTGACTTTCTTGTTCAGGTCACACCTGTCAAGAAGTGGTTGGATATATAAGGCAGCGAGCAAACAGTCTGTTCTTGAAATTCAGACAAACTGTGAGCTGCAGGTTGTTGTACAGCTGTTCCCAGTATGCAGTGGTTGGTATCTACTGGTCAACTAGTCATGAGAATACATTGAAAAAAAGTCCTCCTCACTGAAGACTTTCCTCTCATGGAAGTAAAACATGAAATACGGTGATAGGTACATTGGTGTTTCTTTACTTGGCCACACTGTCACCTGTCCGGCTCTTCTCCCAGTTATTTCCTCTGACATTTCACCGATTGTTTTTTATGGCTCGTCCTCGATGGCTGAACTGTAATTCTCAGCTGTTTGACAGATTTTTCTATCTGCTGCATTTCAGCGGGAAAAACGTTCAAAAGAATAAGGTAGTGATGACAGCTGACTGGAAAAACTCATGATAAACACATTGATTTTGCACAGGGGTGTCAAACTCATTTTAATTCAGCGGCCAAGTGTAGCCCAATTTGATCTGAAGTGAGCCAGACCAGTAAAATCATAACATAACAAGAAACGCACTCAGAGAGCACAGTACCCCGCCAAGGCTGCTCAGCTGATGTATGATTTCCGACGGATAAGTCCCAATAAGTCCGCAACGGTGGATTTGTAGTAGGATCGCAATCATGTGATCGTTAGCAAGTAGCTGACATAGTTTTCACTTGATGTCATAGTTCCAGTCACGCCATGCCGCTATCCTGCAATGATACAGAAATCTTTAACAAATCCATGAATCCAGACTATAAACTGCATCACTGCCAAAATCCTGAAACTTTCATTCAAGTTCATCAGTCCATTTTTGAGTAATGTTGTGCACAGAAAGACAGACAGTCAAACAGAAGGACAAGCGTACTCCGATCATCACATAACTCTGCCGTGTTCCTTGACAGAGTAATAAACCTATAAATAACTACAAATTTTTCCCTTTGTTTTAGCACAAAAAGAGTATGTTCTGAAAATGTCTTTATTGAAATCTATTTTTACAAAACATTATGAACAACCTAAAATTTCTGAAGAAAAACAAGTGAAATTTCAAAAATATGTATTATGCCTCAGTTTATCATTTGTGCATTACAACAGATCATAGTGTATCTATAAAGACACAAAACATTTAGTCACAGGCATCTGGAACTGAACAATCTAATATTTTACAACTTGTCAAGGTCTAGAAATTATTTTAAATTTACTTTCATTTCCACATCTGTGTAGTAATCGTGACCACCTGAACTGAAACACCACACAAACTAAAGTGGGGTCTATTACGGAAGAAAGTTAAGTTGTCCCCCTGCCTTGTAAATGTGTAAAATTTCTACATGAAAAACCATATAAAAGTTGTGGCAGTGCATCAACAATAGGGTTCCACCAAACCAAACACTTTTGTACTGAAGCTGCTGACACATTATATTGCACAATATTCAATGTCTTTAACTGTTTTCAAAGGAAGTATTCATTTTCACCTCTGTAGTTTTTACACTTTGCAATGTCATCCTGTGGGCTGGATTGGACCATCTGGTGGGCCGGTTTTGACCCATGGGCCGCATGTTTGACACCCGTGATTTAGCAGCATTTACCCTCCAAACTCCAAGCATTTTCATCATATTTTTCAGCATCAAAAAAAATAAATGTCATGTGATTCGTGATTGCAGTTGACGACACAGTTGTAATGTTATAACTCATAAAGTTGGATTTCTGTTTTTATTTATGTGACATTTTACTGAATTTTTGTCACATCACTGTTGGTCACAGTTGAGCCATTCATGGCTTCATGGTTATGCCAAGGAGCACCAAATAAAAAAATTTTTTTTTCCAAATCTGCTTAAGACAAATGGTTTGTTTTTGATGAATTTGTAAATGCGACATTGATTTTCATGAAATATCCCAATTTTACGCTTAGATTTGGTTACATTTTCTGATGGAACGACATGTAAGAGATGAATAATTAAAGAACCATTGGAAAAATGAAAATCTGATGATTCCTGTTTTTGACAATTTCCGGCTGATAAATGGAATTGTTTTGACGCTTTTTATTTTATTTTTAAAGATAACATGCTTGTCAAACCTGCTAGCAGGTTTTGGAGTTCGGATTATTAAGTCAGAATACAATACTCTTTATAGACATTTCACTGGTACACCATGCCCACTTTTCAGACCTTAGAGTTTTATATTTGGGCCAGTAGGATAACTTGTTGTTCATCTAGTTTGGCAGAAACTACGCATGTGGAGGTTGGGACGGTGGACGTATGAGCAGTGAATCAAGCTTTCATGCAGTACACTGAAGTTTGTGCACTCTTGCTAAGCTGTGGTTTACATTTGCCTTCGTATGAAGTGCTTGACAAGTTCCAATGCTGCTTTGATTAAAAGCAAAAATTGTCCCTGATTTGAATATTCATTTTGAAATACTCTTGTTGTGCACTGGTACACTGCTCCCAGTGCTCCTGCAACATTTGGAGCGTGTAAGAACATCACGCACAGAATCAAGCACACATTATGCCGACGTTACAGTCTTTGCACCTGACTACTCTGAAAAGCTCTTAGTCTATGAACCAGAAAGACTCATAGATGCCCCAGTTCTCCTCTTTAAGTTGCTCCTCAAAGGAGAACAAAAACATCCGCTTTCTGCCATCAAACCCTATAATTTTATGTTTTCTGGATTTCTACTTATATGAACGTAAAGCACTTTGAACTGCACTTGATTTTGATTGAAAAGTGCTCTATAAATATAGTTTGAAGGATTGATCGATTGAAGCGTCATGTGTTACCTCCTGCTATCCCCACCCCCCTCATCTCCCTTATGCCCACCCTCACCCAACCAGTTGAGGCAGATGGCTACTTTCCCTGAGCCTGGCTCTGTCTGAGATTTTTTTTTTTCTCCTCCCCCTCCGAGGGTTTTATACGTTCCTTCCCACTATCGCTTCTGGGGAATCCAAAGGTATTTTTAGATTGTTGGGTTTTCTGTTGTCTGTCTATAATTTATACGATCTATACCTTACTATGCTCGGCGCTTTGCGGAGGCATAAGTTGTGAATCTGCCGTGTATAAATAAAATTGAAATGAATTGTTACTGTGCCCTGGATCTCTTCCACTGTGTCAAAACAGCAACCCTTCAACTTGATATTCATTTTGGGGAGGAACAAAAAGAAGTCACGGGGCCGAATCTAGTGAAAATGATAGGTGGAGAGCAGTGATTGTGTTGTTGCAGCTAAAACAAAAAAGCACTCGCAGAGCACAGTACTCCACCAAGGCTGCTCATTCGTATCATTTCTGACGGCTGAAATCTTGAAAAAAATAGTGGCGTAAATCACAGCAACATAGAATGTGGTCATTTAATATAGATGTACCCACGAACAAAATGACCTTGCGCTGAGCACAGGCATGTGTTATACATGTGTACGTTATGTACATATACCGAATCGCATGACCTAATTATGTAGCGGGCGGCGGGAATTGATGGAACTCGGAAACACCTCCACAATTTAATCAATTGTTCCTTATATCATTTCCGATGGATAAGTCCTGATAAGTCTGCGGCGGTGGATTTGTAGTTGGATCGCAATCATGTGATCATCAGCAAGCAGCTGACATAGTGTTCACTTGTTGTCATAGTTACAATGACGCCGTGCCACTATCTCACAATGATACAGAAATCTTTAACAAATCCGTGGATC
Organism: Amphiprion ocellaris; assembly: GCF_022539595.1. NCBI lineage: Eukaryota > Metazoa > Chordata > Actinopteri > Pomacentridae > Amphiprion > Amphiprion ocellaris. The sequence continues at coordinate 25,986,080 of NC_072780.1, read as the reverse complement.
CAGACTATAAGCTGCATCACTGCCAAAATCTAATGAGGTATTCCTTGTGTCATTTCCGACCTTCCGTGAAAATTTCATCCATATCCGTTTTTGAGTAATGTTGCACACAGACAGACAGACAGAAAAGCAGATTAACAGAAGGACAAACATACGCCGATCATCACACAACTCCGCCACGTTCCTTGGCGGAGTAAAGATCCTGAAAATTCAGGATGTTCGCGCCAAATGTGCTTCCTCAGATACCTCAGGACAATACAGTGAGAGTTTGGCTGTGGAGAATCTCAAACTGAATACGTGAAAACTCAACATGATGACTGGATCAATTTGAAATTTACTTTTTGCTTTCTGCACAAGTTCATGCTCCATGGTGAAATCACAAATGCACCTGTAAGAGGTCGGGGAGCATTCTAAACGTTGCAGGAGCACTGGGAGCAGAGTACACTCGGAAACTAGTTTGAAAGCAATCGAAGCCAAATATAAATCAGTTGTTGCTCATCGTAGGCACAGATTTTACTGATCTCACCTTGTTTTAACTGCCATCTTTCCATAACCATAACTGTTTTATAGTTACCGTGCACTGTATGGTATTTTAAAAAAGGCACATTCTGTTTTCTTTTTGTCCTCAACATGTTGCCTTTATTGTCCAAATAAAGCCACATTAAAAACACACATGGCCTCGCTCACACATCTTCACTCTTTTTCACTGCGCTTGTTTCAGACAACTTTTAAAAGTTATTTTATGTAATTAATGTTATTTATTGATTTATTATTTTTATTTTATTCTCATTTTCCACAGAGCAGTCCAGTGTTTTTTTTTATTTTTTATTCTTTGTCTGATGTATCTTTTTTTGGGAGAGGGGAGGAGTATATTTATCTTACCAGACAACAGAAGAAAGGAACTTGACATCTACCTGTCGAAGCGACCGCTCACTCCGCAAAAGAAGAAGAAAAAAGGAAGGAAAAGAAAGCAGACGAGAGGAGCGAAAATGAAAAGAAATAAGAAAGTGACTGTGTCAGGCTTCAGGTTGGCATGTGAGCGATGAAAAGGCCGCCGTTTGTCACCAGAAATTATTGATGTACAAACAAATAGACGCTGCGGGAGGACGCAGGAGTTTGGGAGGCTTTTGAAAGACAAATCAAAGAGGGAGGGAGGGAGGGAGGAAAAGAGGGAGGGAGGGAGGAAAATAAATGGGTGAAGATTATGAGACAAAGGTAGCAGGAAAGTGACGAAACGGTGAGACGAGAAAGTTGGAGGAAAATGCAAAAATCGGTAGAATGTTTTCTATCTTTCTTCTCCATCCGTCTCATCTGTTCTTCATCTTTCCTAATCCATCATTCATTCTCCTCCTTTTTTCTGTCCTTTCTTTTGTCTTCACCTTCTCTTCTTTCGTTTTCTTTCTCTGCCACTCTTTCTTGTCGTTTTCCTCCCTCTTTCTCATTGTTGCCTGTATTTCTTATCTTCCTCTTCCCTCCTTTCCTCTTCTTGTCAGCTGTTCTTCATCTTTTCTTTTTCTGACCGGTCTTTCTCCCCTTTAATTCCCATTGTTCCTCTTCACCTTTTTTTCTTCTCACTTTTTCTCTCTTTCACTCTTCCTTATCCTCCCTCTTCCTCCCCTTTTTCTTTCTATTTCTTATCCTTCTACCCCTTTTCTTTCTCCTCTTCACTACTCTCTTGTTCTTATCATCTGTTCTTCATCTTTTCTTTTTCTGACCCATCATTCGTTCATTCTCTTCTCTTCTCTTTTTCTTCCCTTTCTTTCGTCTTCACCTTCTCTTTAATTTTCTTGCTTTCTCTTTCACTCTTCTTTGTCCTGCTTCTTCCTCCTCCTCCTTTTGTAGTTCTTATCCTTCTATCCCCCTTTTTCTTTCTCCTCTTCCTCTGCCCTTCTCTCTTCTTCTTGTCATCTGTTCTTCTTCTTTTCTTTTTCTGATCGATCTTTCTCCTCCTTTTCTTTTATTTCTTTTCTTTCTCTTTGTCCTTGACTTAATCTTTTTATTCATTTTCTTTCTTTCTTTGACACTATTATTTGTTGTTTTCCTTCCTTGTCCTTTTTCTTTTGTCTATTTCATATCCTCCTCTTCCGCTCTTTCTTTGGCCTTTTCCCTCTTCTTTTTATTGTCATCTTTTCTTCGTCTTTTTGTATCTGACCAATCTTTCTTCCCTTGATTTCCACCCTCTCTTTTCATTTTCTTCCTCTTCTTTTCTTCCACTTGTGCTCCTATTTCTTATCCCCCTCTTCCTCTTCCCTCCTTTCTTTTTCTTGTCATTTGTTCTTCATTTTTTCTTTATCGGACCCATCATTTGTCCTTTTCTTCTTTCCATCCTCTCTTTCATCTTCACCTTCTTCTCTTTTTATTTTCTTTCTCTTACACTACTTCTTGTTGTTTTCGTCTCTCTCTTTCTTCTCATTTTTTGTCTATTCTTATCCTACTATCCCCTTCTTCCTTTCTCCTCTTCCCTCCTCTCTTTTTCTTGTCATCTGTTCTTCATTTTATCTTTTTCAGACCGATCTTCCCCTCTTTTCTCCATCCTCTCTGTCGTCTTCGCCTTCTTTTCCCTTATTTTCTTTTTCTTCCACTCTTCCTCCTTCTTTTCTGACTGTTTCTTATCCTACTCTTCCCCCTCCTCTTTCTCCTCTTCTTCTTTCTCCCTGTCGCACTTCTTCCTCATCCTATTTCATTTTTATTCTTTTCTCCCATTTCTCTTTCTCAATCTCTTCTTTTTCTTTCCCTTCTTACACCTTTTCCATCTTCACCTTTCTTCTTCTTCTCTCTGTCTTCCTTCTATTTGTCTTGGCATCTTTCCATTTTCTTGTGTTTTAGCCTCACTTTTCCTCCTTTCTTTCATTTCTCTTTTGCTCTCTTTCTTTTATTTTTTTCCCATTTTTAGGTTTTTATGCTCCTTTTCTTTCATTTTATTCTCTTTCTTTACACTTTCTTATCCTCCACATTGTTCTTTCATTCTTTTTCTTTCTACTTCAGTCTCATGTTTTTTACTTCTTCCTCCATCTCCTTTCTTTCTCCTTTTTTTCATTTTCCTCCTCCACCTTTAACCTGCCTTTTTTATCTCCACTTCCATCCTCACCACCTTTTTAAAAATATTCTCCCTCACTGAATTTCAACCCTCTTCCTCCTTCTTCGTTTTCATCACTTCTTCCTCCTCTCCTCCGACCACACGTCTAATCTTCAGCTTTCTTCCACCCTCATCCGACTCTTCATCCCTCCTTTTTCATTTTCTTCACCCCTTTACTCTCCTCCTCTCTGGCTGCCTGTTGAATGAATGAACAAATAAAAATGAAACGGCACACACAATCTCTTCTTTTTCTTTTCTGTGTGGCCAGAAAAAGAAAACAATACCTGTGATTTACTTAAAGATGTGCCTAATACACACACAGATATTGATTGTTAATAATAAAATAAGGAGCTGATTTTGATTTTTACAGACACATATTGACTTTTTCTGTAACTATGCTGCATTTGGATGATATTTTGCTCATGTATTTGTCCTATGTCATAAAATTTGACCGTTTTCATGCTGAATTTTTCTCCAGAATCCTGTTATTGTCAGGATGTTAAATCCATCATGTGGCCCTGAGCAAAAACACACACCAATTACAACAAATTCATACATAAACATGTGAAATTAGATCCAGATTTTCACTGGAATCAGTTCAGAGAGGCTCCTCTAATAACACACACGATCAGCTTCCCACTAAATACTAATAATCAATCAAACCGCTTCGAATCGGACTGTTCCGTGTGTTGTGATTAAAAAATTCTGCGTGAATCTATAATCTATAATCATTAACATCTATCACTGCACAGGAATCTTGTTTTTGTGTCTCACAAAGACAAAGACTCAGACAGACACAGACAGAAATTGGTGTGTTTTTTTTTTTTTTTTTTCTCTTTTTGGTGGCCACTCCAATCATTTGGGAAAAATAAAACACACACACCCTGATAAAACACACACACACATACACACCCACACAAACACACACACTCATGTAGAGATTGAAGTCCACAGTTTGAAGGAGTGTTTAGCAGATTTTTTTTTTTTTTTTTTTTTTGGGCAGGACGAGCGGGGTAGCGCTCTCTCCCTCCAGCGACCATGGGACTCGGCGAGTTGCCATGGCAACAGCCCAAACTGCACCGGAGGAGTGATTGAGGGGAGGGGGGGGAGGTAGACAAAGATAGAGGGAGTCAAAGAAAGAGAGGGGGAGATATTTTGCTCCGAGAAGAAGAAGAAGACGAAGGCCTTCTGAAGGCGACTGTTGTTCTCCTCCACTCAATGTGAACACGTGTGTGTGTGTGTGTGTGTGTGTGGGTGTGTGTGTGTGTGGGTGTGTGTGTGTTGAAGAATGAGACGAGACAGCAGCTAGACGACGAAATGCAGGTGTGTGTGAGTGTGGGTGTGTGTGTGTGTGTGTGTGCGACTGTCTGCATTAGTGGGATTTTTTTGTGTGTGTGTGTGTGTCCTGTCTGAGTTTCGGTGTGTTCTTCTTTTTTTCTGTGTTTAAGCAGAAAAAACAGCATTAGCGAGGACATTTTCCTGCGTCGTGACAACGTTTCAGCTGCTTCCCGTAACTTCAGAGGCGTGTTTCAAGGTTAAGGCGAGAATAAGGGATTTTAACAACCCACAACTAAACTGCGGTCTCCTTTATTTCACATTCTTTATTTAAGATTTTTGTGTTAGGCAAGAACCAAAACAGACTTCTGCAAAATTCAGTTTCAACTTTAAAGAAGCACAGTAGCATATAAGGACCATCGCAGTGAATAAATTTACTAATAAAATAAGAAAGAGGAAAAAAAACACCCCTAGAAAGTAGAAAACCAGTCTTAATAAACCCTAAATATTCACTTTTTCCATTTTTCCAAAAACGTGCTGTTGTAGCTTGAGAATCTCGAAGATGTCATAAACAATATCAATTCAGACCTTTAGTTATAGGTATCTCAACTCTCTCCTGCTAGCTGCACTTAAAATGTTGAATGGATAGCTAATATTAGAGGCAACCTCATCTGATCGCATGTCTCCAGAGATCTGTAGTTCAAATGAAATGTTCAAACAAAATGCTTTTTGCAAAGTCCTTTGAACCTTCAGCCAGAAATGACATTGATAATGGACAAAGACCAAAATATATTACAGTGATTTTCCTCCAGCACTTAGAGGATTTGGTATAATGTCTCTTTTGAGTTGTGGTCATGAAATATCTGTTTTCTCAGCTGACTCTATCCATAAAGCTACAGTTTTTTCATAGAGCGCACACATCGCCTCCCATTCCTCTCCAGTTGCAGTTTTCCCTCCTTTTCATATTTTTGTTTCACTTTCAGTGCATTGCATTTTGTTTTTTGTTGATCTTTATGTAAGTTTAAGATGGTTTTGTGAACTGATTTTGATTCATGTAACTTTATGAAGACTTTCAGCAAAATATTGTGCGCATACTTTTATTTTTCTTCCTTCATTCATTAGTAAGTTTAAAGCCGGACTTTAAGAAATTTGTAAAAATCATTATTATTTACATTGTGTCTTCAAACTGTGGGAACTGGACCAGTGTGAGGAATACTGTAATATGCTGTTAAACTTCAGCTGATCCAACCATAAACTTTTCTTGTTTGCATCCCAACTACATCTCAAATCAGGTTATCTTTGCTGCGTATTTGTTTGCTTCACTGTCGCTCCTTTTCAGCCAACCAATTGTATGTTAGATAGGGTAGGACTCATCACCCTGACAACCCAAAAAATGGAGAAAAAGCACAAAATGTGTTGTTAAAGAGTCATATTTTAACCAAAACTATGACATTTACCTAAACCTAACCTAAGGTAGTTTTTGTGTCTAAACCAATTCAAACGGCGAGTGAAAACTGGCAGTAAATTGGTGAAAATTAAACTGAAGAAAATTGGCCCCACATGGGATGCAAAGCCCATTGTCCTGTTCAAAGTCTGTTTGGTTCGTTCAAAAATTATCAGTGGACCCATTTCCACCATTTAATTAAACAAAAAGCTGCATTTTTTTTAAAATCCAATTTTCTGATTTCAATAAACCTTTTAAGTTGCAATGTATTTTGATGAGGTGTGTTGACATAATAATGCTGCTAATTACATCAGTTTAATATTGTGTGTATTTTTTTTTGCATTAGTTGAAACTGAATTCAAGTTGAGATAACTTAATAAAATTGGCTTGATAAGTGAATTTTTCTTCGCCTTGAAGTCAGAATTTCAAGTCATCTCTAACCCTAACCCTAAAAGTTGGTGTCACAACTATAGAAATACCAACAACATATAGACTCCTGTTCAAAAGCTTGGGGTCACCCAAACAATTTCATGTTTTCCATGAAAACTCTCACTTTTATTCATGTGCTAACATAATTGCCCAAGGGTTTTCTAATCATCAATGAGCTTTTCAACACCATTAGCTAACACAATGTAGCATTAGAACACAGGAGTGATGGTTGCTGGAAATGTTCCTCTGTACCTCTATGTAGATATTTCATTAAAAATCAGCTGTTTCCAGCTACAATAGTCATTTACCACATTATGAAAGTCTAGACTGTATTTCTGATTAATTTAATGTTATCTTCATTGAAAAAAATGTTTTTCTTTCAAAAATAAGGACATTTTTGAGTGACCCCAAACTTTTGAACGGTAGTGTATATACGTCTCTCTCTCTCTCTCTCTCGCACACACACACACACACACACACACACACACACACACACACACACACACACACACACACACACACACACAGAGTGTTGTAATTACACACAGTGGGTTGTTTTGTGTGTGTGTGTGTGTGTGTGTGTGCGTGTGTAACTGTGCATGTGTAATAACAACATGTTTATATGTGTGCGTGTAGGCGATTGTGTCCGTGTGTGCGCACATGCATCACTCCTTTGGTATGTAGTGTAATTTGTTATTGTGTGTGTGTGTGTGTGTGTGTGTGTGTGTGTGTGTGTGTGTGTGTGTGTGTGTGTGTGTGTGTGTGTGTGTGTGTGTGTGTGTGTGTGCGTGCGTGCGTGCGTGCGTGCGTGCGTGCGTGCGTGCGTGCGTGCGTGCGTGTGTGTGTGTGTGCTCCTCCCTGGGCCAGTATCAGTGGTAAGCTGTGATTCAGGCTGTGAAAACACTGATTTGGCAGCCAGAGCGTCTTCCTCTGTCTCCAACCGGCTCGGCCAACAAAAATCCATCTCTTATTAACTGATGCTTTATTACAAAAGAAGTGTGTGTGTGTGTGTGTGTGTGTGTGTGTGTGTGTGTGTGTGTGCCCTTAAATCCAGAGGTTTGGAAATAAGGTGTGTCTCTAAAGCTAACTTGTGGTGGAGCTCTGCAGCCTGGTCGAGCTCATTGATTTGTCATTCTGTGTGTAAAATGTCAGCTGGAAAAGGTTCATGTTGCTGGATGTTCAGTTTTTGTGAAGCTAGACCGATTCCTAAAATCGGTATTCTCCCAAACCGCACAGGGCATACATCTTCAAAGAGTGTGTAGACTCTGAGGAAAGAGGGTGTTGGCAAGCAACGCAAGAAGCCAGTGTCTTAAAACAAGGTCATGTTCGCTGTACGTCAGTGACACTTTGCAGGTGTAGCACATCCGTGAGAAGCGGGAAACTGAATTTCATCTTGGATTTATGCTGAAGATGAACAAGATTAAGCATTCCACATGCCTACGGTATAAGTACTCACAAGGCCAAGGAAACAAATACTTTTGTGCCAAGTCAGAATAGTTTTCGGTGTTGTAAGTTTTGCAGATACAGAAAATAACACACAGAGTCGTGCACGGAAATCTTTAGTGTTTGAGTTGATGATCAGAGACAATTAGTTACAGAAGACCAGAAGTTAAAAAAAAAAAACAGTGACACACTGGAGTTCACCCTGTAAAAACCCTTTATCAACCAGAAACGGAGAGAGTCATTGGAATCTGACCCTTCCTATTGTCCACGAACTACCCATCTGTGAGCTTTCCATCAGCAAACTCAACCAAAACCAATTTTAAAATCAGAATATTCCATCAAAATCACACATATATTTAAAGTTTATAGTGTGTACCAGATTTTGGGGGGAAAAAGCTGTGTCCAATAATTGCATGATATATATATATATATATATATATATATATATATATATATATATATATATATATATATATATATATATATATATATATATATATATATATATATATATATATTAAAAAAATTTTTATTTAAACCCCCCCCCTTTTTATCAGTATACCAACACGTGAGAAGCAGAAGATGCAACAGCACATGTAACCACTGCTGTTTAAACAAAAAAGAGTTTTTTCTGACCAATAACCATCATATTCATTGTATTTTCAACCTAGGTCCTAAAACCTGAAAAGAAAACAACTAAATGTAATCAAATATTGGTGATTGTCCCCTTGTTTGTCAATATGCTGATTAGTTAGCCCAATCCTGTTGGACACACTACAGTATCTTGGTCTCATCTGAGCCAAAAATGTACTCTCAACAATCATTAGGGTTCTTTTCAAATTCTTTAGAAAAATTTCATCTTTGCAGTTTGTTGCAGAAGAGTATGAACTGCTCTTCACGATTCCTTTGCGTCTTTTTCAGAGCTAAATTGTGAGCGTAGTACACTAATCATGGCTTCATTTTCGGAGGGCGGCCACTGCAGCCCTGAGGAGTGGTACTACATGTCGTTCTATACCTCCCGATTACTGCTGCAACTGTATCCACTGATTTTTAGCTGGTCACTGATCTTACTGTATCCTTTTCCATCTTTGTAAAGTCTCACAATCCAGATTTTTCACTTCCTCTGGTGATTCATTTCCTTGTGGAGCCATGATGAAGACATGCAGCCCTTTAGCAATATAACTGTGTCATGCAGCACAGAAGACATTTCTGAGTTCTCCCTACTTTTAGCCATAGTTGTGCTGTTTCCACAGAGGTGTAGGACTTTATATTGCAGTGCAAAATGAGCCCACAGGAACAGTCAATCAAAGTTTTTAGTTTCTCTGGCAGTTCTTTTCCAGGCAGAGCCATGATGAACACATGCAGTCTGTAGGTCTACAGCTGAGAAAGTTCTTGTGTTCACAGCTCATTTTATAACCACATTCATGCAGTTTGGCTAACTGGGAATCACAGCTGTACTCAATCTTCAGTTTTTTCTACTTTTGAGTATGTGCTTTTGATTGTTCAGGCGAGAAAGTGCTCGACTCGTCAGCTCAGAAACAATACAGTCATTGAGAAGTGATGCAATTTTGAATCATTTGGCATTTTAAGTGATATTGCACAGGGGTGTCCTCCTTCTCTTTCACGCTGTACATACCGCAGTAGGAGACTATGAGCAGAAAGCAGGAACAGGCTCTGTTTTCATAGTAAAATGTCAAACATGTATTCAAACTGGAAAAAAAAAAAAAAAAAAAATGCCCGCCAACTCAAACTCCATCTGCAGTGGAAAATCATTTAATACGATTACATTGAGGTTGCATTGTGTACCAACAGATGATGGGAATTAAGAAAAAAACATGACACACTATTCCCAGTATACAGCACATACAGTTAGAAACCTGAGAGGCTGAAAGTGGGCAGTTAAAGCTCGAATCTTACGGCCAAAAACAAAGGAAGGAATAAGCCCGTGTTTTATCTTTATATTTAGCGACTAGCAGCTCCAATGTACATTTTTCATTTTAGGAAAGCATAAGCAATACTCTCCTGTGTGCTTCCTTCGTGTATCTGGTATCAGTAATTATATCGACCTCAAATCACTCTTTGATCATCAATCAAAACCAGCCATATTCTGTAACTTTAAACTGTTCAACTGTTTAATACCATTCAGGTTTATAATGAAGGAAACTCTATATGCATTCCCACCTTGCCTTTATATTGTAAAACAGCATGATGTATTTTTCAGATTGTATGTTTCTCTCCTTTGATTCTTCCTTTTCCTCAGCTGGTACAGTGATGGTAAGAGCTGAATTTCATTTTCTGGCAATGAAAAAGAACCAAACTGACATTTAATAATATTTCTGAGCCAAATCAAGTCCTTTTCATCGACATAAATGCCTTGCTTGTGGCCAAATTACAAATCAAAATGGACAGTGGCCTTTATTTCGGGGCGGGGGGCAGAAAAAAAATACATAAAATAAATTTTCAATAACGTGCAGTATTTAGTGAAAAATCCAGAGCTTTGATGGAAGCATTTTACTCTCACATAAAGACTTGCTCTCTGCGTCAAAGGTTTTTTTTTAAATGGAGCCATGAACCTACAGAAACCTCGGTGCATCCTTAAAATAACGGCGAGGGTTTGCTAGAAAAGAAACTCGAGCACACCGTGACGTTTGTCCGGCGCTTCAATGCACAGATGCCTGCCAGCAGCTTCTTGGACGGAGAAGAAACCGCAGTGAAAAACCGCACACTTTGACGAGCTTGTACACACTCGTTATTGGCTGGTTCATTAGGTCATTCACATGTGTTTCTCTGAGTGTGTGTTTGCTGCTTTCGACAGGACTCGGCGGACTCGAGGAAGAATTTGTGGGTTTTTTTACACTCCCACATGCAGTAAACAGCAGTCGGTCTCATTGCATAAGACCTTCGAAAGTTCATCTGGTTTCGATGAAAATTTTCCAGCCTCAGAATATCCTCACCTGCCAGCTTGGAGATGTGTGCTTTCTTTCTTTTTTAATATATTTTTTTCTTCTTCCTCTCTCTCTCTTTCTTGGAAACTCGTATTTACACTTGAGCCAGTGCTGAAAATATGTGCCATCTAATGTGTTTTAAATGATGCCGCCACAGGAATTTACTACTTAAATTCCAAGTGAAACAGTTTTTTTTTTCTTTCCAGAAATGATGATGTTCGGTCAGTAGAGAGACCTAAGGAAAATCTTCGTGGTGTTCATTGTTGATCAGTTATAACTGTATGGCTCAGTCTTTTAAATAGAATATCCCAAAGGCATTTGCAGTAAGTCCATAATTAACAAACTCTCTCCATAAGTGTCCTGTTGGAGCAGGTAAAATATCAAAATAATTGCAGTAGGTGTAATTTTTAATTACTGGTACTGCAGAAGGTCACTGAAAAGTATGAATAAATACCGCTACCTCTGCTACACTGTAAAAAAAATGGTAAAAAATGGTAGGTCAGAAAAAATGGTGTGTCAGAAAAATGACATTAAAAAACTGAAATACCATAATGTTCAAAATCTGTAAATATAACAACAAATACCTGGAAAATAGTTATATATAGCTGATTTAAATCTAGTAAAACTGTGTAATTGGATGGTCAAATAATAATAATATAGAACTTTTTTACAGTCAAGATGTAAATGAATGTGTTTTTCTTTTTTACTTGAGATCTGTTATTGACAGTTAAAGCAGTTTTTAAATGATTTGTCATTTTGAAATTCATCATTTAATGCACATCATTTCTCTATTGAAGAACAATAAACATCTGTAAAACAATGATATTTTTTGGTGATTAAAATTGAGTTTCAAAATGTGTATATTTACAGCTTGTCATCGTAAAAGAGCAATGTTTTATTTGTAAAAATACAGTTACAGGTTTAACCTTTTGTTTTGCAGTCAACATGTAAATTACAGTTTTTTTCAGTTGTTTTTCAAGATATCTGTAATTTACAGTTAAAATGCTTTTTAAATAATGTTTTATCATTTTTATATTCTTCATTTAATGCAAATAATTGTTCTGTCAAATAATAGCAAACATCTATAAAATGTTTTTTTCTGATTTAAATTCAACAAAGAAAATTGTAAATTTACGGTCAAACGTTGTAAAAGAACATATTTTATTTGCAAAAATACAGATACAGATTGAACCTTTTTCTACAATTAATATGTAAATTCATGCTTTTTTCTGTTATTTTACTAGATATCTGTAAATTAAAGTCAATACAGTTTAAAAATGATTTGTCATTTTGATGTACATATCTGTTCTGCCAAATAACAGTAAACATCTGGAAAATAATGAGATTTTTTGCATTAAATGCAATTAAAATAATGGGTAAATTCAGTCAAACTTTGTAAAAGAACTTGTTTTTATTTGTAGAAATGCATATTATTGATTTGTTGGCATTTTTTACAGTTTGCTTTTTTCAGTTTTTTTTTCAATACAATTATACAGTAAGTTAATACTTATTTAGTGTGATTTTACTACTATTTGTAATTTAACAAAACGGGGAAAATTGTTAAAATGACACTTTGCTGTTTTTTTTAATCCTAAATACATATTTTTATTTCTTTAAAACAGCAGCAAGTTTTAAAATTTTAGTTAAATTAATATAAGGTTGAAAATAGAATTTTTTTTTAGAGTTAACATGTAAACGAATACTGTTTTCTCTGTATTATCTATAAAGTAAAACAGGGAATTACATGAAAATGTTAAAAAAAGATTCAGTTTAAAGCTAATAAAAACATACATTTTTACAGTGTTTTCTGCACTGTAAATACTACTTGATTAAGCCCTAGTTCAGTAGTTTGTGCTTTTTTAATTTTTAAATTTTTACTCATTTTTCCTCTACTCATGCAGCCAGTCAACTATTTTTGATTTGACGAAAAGTTTTCACTTTAAACCTGACTAGCTCTGCTGCTGTTCCTTTACTGAGTGTGTTTACAGTGTACAGAATCCCTTTGTTGTCTGAGAAATTGTTTGTCCCTGTATTATGATCTCAGTGACGCTCTGATCTTCAACCTCTTCCTTGTTACTTATCGGTAAAGTTTATTGTTGAGAGATCTGTTCTGCTGCTGAACTCATGTCACACATAGTCGCTCGGGGTAATAGCTTCTGAGCTAAACTGGCGATTTCTGGAATGACCTTGACTCCCTGTTGGATTCTGCTCAGATATAAAGAAATGAAATCATTATTTTCTCCCTTAAAGATGAAAATAATTTGTTTTGAGGCCAAAAGCTGTTAATTTTTCTGCTAACCCTGCCTCGTGGCTTCATGTGACATTTCTCGGCAGATGATAATTAGCTGTAATGTACAATTTAGCTCGAGAAAATGTTTGGAAAATCTTTGCAGTGTTGGGGAGTGACCTTGTCTATTCTCGAACGTACACACCTCCTGTAGCAAAGCTGTTGTTAAAGTGAAGTTAAAGCTTTTAGGGTCACTGTCTCCACTCCGAATTGTGACAGGCTCTCTGCTGTTAGGTATTTTACATTTTTTTAAAACTTAAGAAAAATCCCCTGAGCTTTTTGCTTGTTGCTAGTTTCGGTGATTGTTTTGACACCGCTTGGGGCTGGTGTTTTTCTGAAATAGTCCCTCAGTTTGTTTACCTTCGACAACTATTTTCCTGTAAAGTAGTTTTCACTAGTCGTGGCAGTGTCGCTGTTCTAGTTGATTCCTGATTTTGTTCACACAAGTTGTCACTGTTTACTTTCCTAAAACATGTTAAAAGGTTCCATATTTAGCCAATTTTTATATTAATGTCCCAAGAACCACTGAGCTGCTGCTAACCACGCCTCCTTCAGGAAGAAGACTCTCTCTGTGTCTGCAGCTGACATAGTTGGGAACAAGTATGTGAGACTAGGACTCTCTATTGCTTTTAACTTTCTCTCTGAGCGAACATTTTATGTGAACATATCACTAACTTAACTGCTCAGTCTACGTTTTTAACTCGTGTTTGGTAAGATTGTCAAATGATGATGCGTGAACAAAATCAGGATTGTAGCAGTGAATAGCAGCTTGGAAATGACTGGTGGTTAACATGAAACGTCACCAGACTGCGTTTCAGTCACTATTCTGTACTTGTTCTGTTGTTTGGCAGCCAAAATGAAAACTATGTCAATGAGAACAGTTTAAATGGGAATTCAGCTGTATTAAATTGCAGTTTATGTGAGCATAGAGAGCTGGAGAGAAGAATAAGATGCAAACACCAGTTACTCTCCTCAAGCTTGATCAAAGCTGCTTTATAGAGACCATTTTGGGACACTTTTCATAACAAAGTCCCACATGTCCCTAGAAACACTGAGCTGCTGCTAAACATGCCTCCTTCAGGAAGAAGACTCTCTCTGCATCTGCAGCTTCCATAGTTGTGAACAAGTGTGTGAAACCAGGACTCTGTATTGCTTTTAACTTTCTCTCTGAGCGATCATTTTATGTGGAAATGCAGGTGTTCCTCAACTTAGTTGAAGTTATTTGGTTAAGAAGAAAAAAGTCGATTTTTGTCGGAACTCACATGACACGTATCACGATATTGATCAGTTCTTCGGAGGAGTCATGAATACCGTACGTGGCATACAACCAGCGAATGTAAACAAAGCCGTCTTCCTCTTATAGCGTCGCGTGACGATGTATCTATCCGCTCTGCTTGCAAACTACTCCGCGTAACTAGTTTCAACGTAACGATGAAACCCTGTAGGTCGAGGATGTCACATTGAAAAAAAGAGCCTTTTTAACTTTGTGTGTAGTTTAGGTCAGTGTTTTGACACTGTTTGTGGTTGATATTTTTCTGGAATTAAGTGGATTTCATTAGTTGTGGCAGCGTCACCATTCCAGCTTCTAATTTTGTTCGCAAAAATTGTCAGTGTCTCTTCTCCTCAAGCTCGATCAAAGCTGCTTTCCAGGCACCATATTGGGCCACTTTCATAATATTAAAGCCCCACATGTCCGCAGAAACACTGAGCTGCTGCTAAACACGCCTCCTTCAGGAGGAAGACTCTCTGCATCTGCAACTGGCATAGTTGTGAACAAGTGTGTGAGAGTAGGACTGGGAATTTAGTTGTATTTACATGCAGTTAATGTGAGCACAGACAGCAGGAGAGAAGTAAACGGAAGATTACGTTCCACTGAAGAACAACAAGCAACATGAAAGCATGTATAGATGGAGCTTTAAGAGGAAGTCATGTACCTTTACGTTAGTCTGGAATGAAAAACAAACACACCAAGATTAACTAATTTGGCAAAAGATCTCTTAAGAGAACAAAGGAAATATAAGAAAACAAGATGTCTGCTGCTCCGAGTGCCACGCTATAGTAGCTATTAGTTAAAAGTTTGTGTTTATATGAATTCAAGTTTTGATTCGTAGAGACAAACCTCACTTTGTGCAACCACAGTATACGTCACATCCTTTACATTAGTCCGGTTATCTACAAACTAATACTCTGAAAGAAGAAAGAATTTTTGGGTATCAGTCGTCGGACATGGATTGATAGACTTTCCCAGCCATCTTGTTGGGAGTGTGTGTGTTGGTTTGTGGAGCCTATAACTCGGCCGCCATCTTGTTTAAAGTGTGTATGTGTGTGTTTGGCCACGGTCGAGGCGTGTGTGTGCGCTGTAAAGCTGCTTGTCCCGCCGCAGCCAGTGTCAACAGCCGAGCACATAACTTCCCATGAGCCTTTTCCCCTAGAAGGTAACTGGAAGGCTGCTCAGCTACAGTCCAGCTCCAGTGTGCAAGAGACGTGTGTGTGTGTGTGTGTGTGTGTTGTAGCACCCATGGGTGTGTGTTTGCATGTTGTGTGTTCTGCACAGACCCCCGGTCCTCACAGGGATAGAGAGTTTTCAAAGAGCCGCTGCAGGGTTCGGGGGGTAGAAACAGGTTTATTGAGGTCAGGGTCCTCGCAGAGATAGAAGTGCAGAATGTGTTGTGTGCTTTACATGCATACTGCCGTCTTGCTGGTTTTGTCCTCACGGGGGCATTTCTTCACGCTGCATGTGTGCGTTGGTTTTAATGCATGTGCACACTCAGCGTGAAGTCGCACACAAACACACACCAGACACTCAGCAGCACTTCCAGTTTGTGTGTGTGTGTGTGTGTGTGTGTGTGTGTGTGTGTGTGTGTGTGTGTGTGTGTGTGTGTGTGTGTGTGTGTGTGTGTGTGTGTGTGTGTGTGTGTGTGTGTGTGTGTGTGTGCGTGTGTGCATGTGTGCATGTGTGCGTAGAAGCAGCTCATACCAGCACAGGTACTGTATGTGTTGATGTGTGTTAGTGTGTGTGTGCTGTATGTGTGTGTGTGTGTGTGTGTATGTGTGCGCGCAGCAGAGCAGAGTGGCGGGTCTAATGCGATTACGTCCCTTGTCTCCGTGCAGAACTGATAAGGTATTAGAGGGCGGGCTGTGATGAGATTTAAATTAATTCAGCCTCCATTCAAATTCACCATGAGATGAGCTGCTCCATTATTTGGCCTTCCAGCCCAACACTTCTCACTCTTTTCATCCCTTCTTTCTCTCTCGCTCTCCTCCCTTCCTCCTCTTTTCTTTTTACTCCGTCTCGTGACAAACCTCCTTCCTTCGTTGGCGCCCTCTAATCCTCCCTTCCTTTCCTCCTGCCTCAGTAATCTCCTTCTTTCCCTTTCCTTCATTTTTTTCTTACCTTGTCCTCTCTCTCTCCTTCTTAATTTCTCCCTTCAATCCAATTTGATCCAGCCTTTCTCTCCCTTCTCCCTCTTTCAGTCCTCTACTCGTCTCCTTCATTAATACCTCCCTTCACTCCTCATTCTCTCTTTCCTCCCTTCTTTCCTTCCTCTGATATAAAATCCTCATCCCTCCTCTTTTCATCAGACACTCTAAAGACGCTTACTGTTATTTTTACAAATATTTCCTGTTTTGAAAAATTAAACACAATAGCAAGGAAAATAACAGAAAATAAGTATTGATTTACATATTAATTCCAAAAAATTAAAGAAAAATAAAAAATACCAAAACAGTAAATAACATGTACACAAAAAAATAGAAAAAAAAAATAAAGTGCTCGAAAAATGGTAAAAATGTTTCTTTTAGCTGTAATTATACTGATTTTCTTTGTTTTGTTAAATTACAGGTAATATCTAGTAAAACCACAGAAATAAGAATTAATTTACATGTGAGTCTTTTTTAAACAAAACTGTAAATAATATTCATATCAGACAGCTTTATGTTTCTAAATGGCTCAATTTGTTGTTTGTTAAATGTGTTTGTGTTTTTAAACACATTTGATTGTAACATTTCTTTATTTTTACTATATTTAAATCTGTTTTGTAAATTTACACATAATAAACTAGTAAAATCTGAGAAAAAAGAGTTGTAATTTACACGTTAACCTTAAAAAAGCAGGTCAGTACTGTAAACAATCACATAACATCTGTATTTTCACAAACAGTAATTTGGAATTTAAAATGTGTTTACAGAAAAAATATTATTTTACTGATATTTTCTATTTGAAAGAAAAAAAATATGTATATTAAGGATAGAACAAAAATTGTTGTCTAGAACGTTATGCCACAGAATTTCCCTCTTATGTTAAATTACAAGTGATATCTAATAAAATCACAGAAAAAATATATTTGTCTTCAAAAATAAACAACAGGCCAAAAGTGTCAATAATGTCCAAATCAAAAATATGTGTTTCTAAAAATAGAAAATTTATGTTTTACAACATTGTGGCCATAAAATTACAGTTTTACTGTATTTTAATTGGCTAAAAATAATAATATTTTGCAGAAATTTGCTGTTAATTGTTTTTTTTTACTATCTTTACATTTTTGAACGTTAACAGTATTCTGAGTTTTTGAAGTTTTTTTTTCTGGGACCTTTGCTGACATATTTTTTTCTTGACACATTTTAATTTTTTTGTGTGTTTTTCCCTACATTTTGTCTCATCCATTGCTCAATATTTTCAGGAATTTATATTGAATATTTTTTGTTTCTCTTTTTACTCTCCTATTCTGCATCCCATCATTTGTTTTCTTCTTCTGGAAATCATCCTTTCCTTTTTTCCCCTCTCCTTCACTTATTTATTTAGTTTCTATTTACTTTCTTTCTTCTTTTACTCCTTCCTCACATCCTCCTTTCTTTTTCCCTTCATCCGTTTATTTCTTTCCTTGAATCTTCTCCCTACTGAACCATCTTTTCCTTCATCCTTCCTTCATTATTTCTTTTCCTTCTACTTTCTCTTCCTCCTCTGTTTAGTTCTCATTTTTTCCTTCCTTTACTCCTTTATTTCCACTTTTCTACTTTCATCCGAATCACATCCTCCGTTCCGTCTTTCCTTCATTTCTCTCTCCTGAATCTTCTCTTTCTTCCCCTCCTCAATTTAGCCCTTTTTCCCTCTTTGCTTATTTCTTCCTTGCATCCCTCCTGTTTTCCATTTTTCTTGAACCATCTCATCTTTCCTTATTAATTTCCCTTCATCCTTCGTTATTTTTTATTAAATTCCTACTTTTTGTCCTCCATCTTACATCCATCATTTCTTTTCTTCATCTGAAAGTCATCTTTTTCATAATCTTTTCCCTCATTCATTTCCTCATTCCTCTCTTCATGCTTTTTTCTTCCTTTACTCCTTTTTCATTCCCTGCATTTACCATTCCTTCTTCTGAAAATGATCTTTTTCATCATCCTTTCTTTTTTCCTCTTTTTTCCTCTCCTCCTTTCATTCCTTTCTCTCTCCTGGATCTTCTCCCTCCTTCATTTACTCCCTTTCCCTCTTTATTAATCTCCTCCTTATTTCCATTTTTCTTGAACCTTCTCCTCCTTCTTTCCTACTTTCTCTCCTCCTTCATTTCTTT
The DNA here is from genome assembly GCF_022539595.1 of Amphiprion ocellaris. Taxonomy (NCBI): domain Eukaryota; kingdom Metazoa; phylum Chordata; class Actinopteri; family Pomacentridae; genus Amphiprion; species Amphiprion ocellaris. Next base: position 25,967,620 of record NC_072780.1, on the reverse strand, counting down.
CTTCACTCATCTATCCTGCATCTATCATTTATTTTCTTCATCTGAAAGTCATCTTTTTCATCACATGTTCTTTTTATTTAGTTTCTCCCCGTGTCTTCTCTCTTTTCTTTCTTCCTTCACTCCTTTCATTTCACACCTTCATGCCTTCATCTCTCCCATTTATTTGAATTACATCTTTAGTTTTTCCATCTGTCATTCATTTCTCCCTCCAAATAATCTCAGTTTCTTTTCCTCCTCAGTTTTTCTTTTCTTCATCTTCTTCTTTCCAGTTTTCTTGAACCTAATTATTATTATTTCTTTCTTTCTTCCGCCCTCTTTTCTTTCCTCCTTTTCCTCACCTCTCCACTTGTCTGAATCACCTCCTGCTTTTGTCACATCCTTCGTCCCTTCATTTCTCTCTCCCACCATTTACCCCCCACCCGTCCCTCTCTTTCCGTCCTTTTAATTCCCACCTTCCACAAGTGTGGCTCTTCTGCAACAAAACATTTAACCAAATGGAGTAAAGCTTAGCCTATTAGAATGAGCAGCTTAGCGTGTGTGTTTGAGCCTCCCATTGCTTTTGCTTGCATATTGATGTTGCAGACGATCGTGTGTTTAAACCCAGCCGGCGTTCAGGGCCGTCCTCCGCTGCGATCGGCCAAAAATCACTCAAACGTCTCGATAAATAAAGTCGGCCAGCGTGTCTGAGCAACAGAAGACGCTCAGCGGGTTGTTGTACAGTAGATTCTTTTATCACTTCAGAGGAAAACCGCTTCATTTGGAATCCGTGATGAGGATCTCTGTTTGTTTTTGGTGGTTTTCAGGGTCAGAGGTGACACTCAAGGACACTCGGCGTGGGTTTTAGCAGTCGTCGAACCATTGACCCTCCTGACATCAGCGTGACTTGCAGCTCACCGCTTAAAGCCGGGCCTCAGACAGGGAGGGATCGGCTGCGACAATTAGCAAATGACGCCATTTGCATATTCCTAATCACTTTATTTTGATTAAAATAGCTGCAGCGGAGTCCAAAAAACCGTGAGAGCATGCGCGAGGAAAACCCTCCTCAAACCTCCAACCTCGGAAGCGGCTGGAGATCCAGGCGGGATCAGAAAGCAGCTCATCAGCGCAGACACCTGGAAATCAAACATTTCCAGAGCAGGTTAATGCTCTCATTATGTAGCGGCAGAACACCAGGTACCGCCGCTCCTCCTGAGGCACGAAAACAAACTGTACTTTCAGGGAATATTAACCTCATTAACCGGAACCCCGCGGACCCGTCACCTGGAGACAAATGCACTTTAATTGTGTTTCGCTTTTTTTGTCAAGACGTCGAGGAAAGGTGTACAAATGGAGTTTTGAAAGAATTTTCTTTTTTTTCCCATTTGGTTACGCAGGCATTGAAAACATAACACGGTGTTCTGGAGTGTTTGGGATTTCACACAGGGTTAGAAAGCAGAAGTAAGAAGTTGCATTAAGTGTGCTTCCATCCACCTGTTTGTAATGCGCATTTTCAATTTGCCCATAAATGATTTAAGAGGAAACACTTGAAATTGGGAAAAAAAAAAAGACAAAATATTGCCAAAAAACCAAACTGTTTTGGATGAGACAGGAAAGTTGGCGTATCAATAGAAGCAAAATGCGTCCGCAGAAACTGACTTCCACTTCTCTAAAATGCATAATGCATTTAATACCTGGTTTTCCACGTGTTGTTGTTTCCTTCTGCCAACTTGGTCCCCTAGAAATTCTATACAACAATGGTGACTTGAATAAAATTTCTATTAGCATTTGGAGGAAACATTGGTTACTTCACCTACAAATGTGAGTTTTCTAAACATATTTTTCCATCAGAGCATCTCATCTTGTAGTACTCCAGCACTATTCAGACGTTTTACTGTTCTGTTTTAGAATCTGATGACTTTTGGTTTCAGGTTAATGAAAGATGGTTGAATACAGACAAGTCCGCAGACACTACCTTGCATTTTGCCAAAACCTTCATCTTTAAGGTGCTTTTGTTACATAAACCCCATATAGATGTAACCCTGGTCTCTGGTATAAGGGGTTTTGTACACCCACCATCCACCCCAACCTCCTCCTGCTGGTGCAGTTAATGATGCTCATGTAACAGCAGTGGGCAAAAATGCACATTAATTTGCATTTTTATTAACAAATTTTGGAAATGTGGCTAATTTTTAAATAATGCGTTTAATACTAAATAAAAAGCATGTTCTCCACATAGTTTTACATGTGTTGTGTCATTTCCTTCTGCCAACTTCGTATCCGAAAAGTTAATTACAACAAAAATGACTGGATTAAGTTTTCTGTTTAAATAATGAGGAAACATTGGTCCCTTGAGCTGCAAATATGATGATAGTGAACATATTTTTCCATTGGAATATCAAATCTTGTAGTACTTTATCTACTTGTAGTGACTCCAGCTCTATTCACCCATTTTGCTATGGCTTTTAGTTGAAGTTAATGAAAGGTGGTTGAATACAGAAAGTCCATAGAGACCTGCGACACCACCTGTTTAATTGGATTTTGCCAAAACCTTCATCTTTAAGGTGCTTTAACAGCAGTGGGCAGAACTGTACATTAATTTGCATTTTTATTAACAAATTTTGGAAATGTGGCTAATTTTTAAATAATGCATTTAATACTAAATAAATAACATGTTTTCTACATGGTTTTCCATGTGTTGTGCCATCTCCTTCTGGCAGCTTTGTCACCAAGGAATTATATACAACAGTGCCTATTTTCTGTTAACATTTTGAGGAAACATTGGTCATTTATCCTACATATATAATGATTCTAAATAAAATCTTCCATCAGAATATCAAATCTTGTACTATTTTATGTACTTGTAGGGAGTGGAGAACTATTTAGCTGTTTGCAGTTCTGTTTTGACTCTGATGGCTTTTGGTTCAGGTTAATAAAAAGTGGTTCAATACAGAAAAGTCCACTGAGACCTGCGACACCACCTGTTTAATTTCACTTTATCTTTATAGTACTTTTGTTGCATAAACTCCATATAGATGTGACCCTGGTCTCTGATGCAAGGGGTTTTGTATGACCTCATCCTGAAAGATAATCATAAAAATTAGCATAAAGATAATCCAGCAAAAGATTTCACTGCTATTTCAATTTGCATTTTCTTTGCCTATTTTCTGGAATTTTGGTTATTTTTTTAAAGGAAGGGAGACTTTATTGTTTCCGTGTTAACAAATGTGGTCAGGTGTATCAGATGTAGGGTAGGACTGTTTCTAGCTGGACAAGTGACAAACTTAAAAGCAGGTGTTCTGAACGTTCCAGTCACAATTAAATGATGGTTATTGATTATGTGATTTAAAGTGCCAAAGCACTTGTTGGATTTAGATGCACAAATCAGTTAATCAGAAACCACAAGTGAACATTAAGTGTGGTGCTAAGGGTCAAGTTAGAAGATGTGTCAGTGCAGGCTAGTCTATAATTTTTTGATTTAGCTGTTAAAATACAACCAGAAACAAGTTTTAGTTGATTTTTAGTCCACAACAGGACAGAAGGTGAGTTTTCAAAGCCACCTGCTCAGAAGCTGAAGTCTTATGTATTGAACAGCAGCCTCCTCTGCCTCCTGCAGATCTGTTCCAGCAAGTTTGTGGGAATAAAAATCTCACTTTAATAACGATAGAGGTGTTTCCTTCAGAGCAGAATCTGACCCATCTGTCTCAAGTCTCCTTTTCCACCTGAAACATCAGCTGTAGCAGTAGGTTATCTCTATAGGCGACTGCCATAACAAGGTGTTGGGACGATAATGACATTCGGCGTCTGGAAACGATGAGAGCAGAGTTCCCACTGGGATCTGAAATTATTGCCGCATTTTGGTTTGGTAACTTTTCTCTAAAGTGGGTTAACAACCTGGTTTCTGCAGAAAAACGTGAGAGGAAGCAGTCGAACATTTCCTTCTCAATCGTGAGGATTTGTGACAAAATCTTAAGGGTTGGGGCTGTTTGTTGGTCAAAACATCATGTAAAAGCTGATTTTTTTTTCTTTTTTTAATTAGTTTTACAATTTACTTGCATTTTATAGAGGAAATCATTATTTCAGTGGAGAAAATAGTGAAAATAAACTTTAAACTTAACATTAAAGAGGTTTGACCTTGCAAACAGCAAGTTTGCCATTAACTTTAAAAAGAAAAGGTTCGGCTTGCTTATTTTTCCTGAAGCTTTCAGCCATGACCTTCGCCAGCAGTCAGTGGACTGTAGAAGAAAGGTCACCCATTGATATGGAGGCATGTTCATACTGATGGGTGAGCTGTGGCTGAAAGTTCTGGATACAAGTAAGTTGTACTTCTTTTGGGAGAAAATAAAAGTTGGAAGTTTTTTCTTCTATCAGAATAATATAGTTTGTATAATATCGATGATGAGGCAGATAGTGTTGTCCTAATATTAAAATCATTCCCAGTGTAATTTGATAAATATGCTAAAATAGTTCATTTTTTTCTCCTCCTGGTCTTCAATGAAAATAGATCATTAAAATTATCAATGCCAAATTAAACATTTTGTTGTGATGCATTTTCCGACTGTAATATTTTCTCTTACGCTTTTTAGCAAACTAAAAACACAAAAAAATGGTGCTAAATGTCTCTTCTGCTTGTTCATTTACTGTAATTTTTGATCAGATTGTTGCAGGTATAATTAGAATTTTTAAATATTTACACTGTTTTTGACTTAAACCTCTTCTATGATGGCATTTAACATTTAAGAACTTGAGCTGTTACATGAAGAAAAACTTGTATTAAGTTTAGTCGATTAATTTATGAACATGTTTAAATAAATCATAACTGTGACCAAAGTTCTGTACAACAAATAAAACTCAGTTAAAGTTTGGTAAATTACAAGACATGTCAGTAGAACCTGGAAAGCCAGCGAGTGAAAATAAGTTTTTAATTGGGATTTAAAAACTGACTGAAGTTCACAGTCTGAAGTTTTGGAGCTTCCACTGAGGAAGCTCAGTCTGGAACTACTAATAAATTTTGATCTAATGACCTAAGCAAGTGACATTTGTTGAAAAATTTTGAACAATACCTTCACTATCTTACTAATAATTTATTCAGTATATTTTGATTTAGCTATGTATTAACCTTGTGAAGAAATTTCTGATGTGCTCCTTTCACATTTTTTCTCAGTGTGAGCTCATTTTTCACAGCACTATGAAGTCCTGCCCCTCAGGAAACAGCACAACCATGGCTGGAAGTAGAGAGAACTCCGAAAAGTCTTCTGTGCGGTATGACAGTTATACTTCTATAGGGCTACATGTCTTCATCATGGCTCCACATGGAAATTAATTGCCAGAGGAACTGAAAAATCTGGATTGTGAGACTTTCCAAAGATGGATAATGATACAGGAAGATCAGTGACCATCTAACAATCTGTGGAAACACAGTTGCAGCAGTAACCAAAAGGTTTACAACAAGACACAGTACCACTAATCAGGGCTGCAGTGAAAATGAAGCTATGATTAGTGCACTATGTTCACAGTCTAGCTTTGAAAAGGGTGCAAAGGACTTGTGAAGGGACAGTTCATGTCTTCACAATTGTGCCAAGGAGCACCAAATTTTGGAGATTTTTTTTATCCAAAGAAAGAAAACAGAAGCTGAATTTCTTTATGTATTTGACAAAAATGGGAAAATAAAGGAAACATGCAACATTTGTCCAAGTGCCCACAGGAAAAAGTGACTGCCATTTGTTTCTATGCTTGTTTTTGTAAACACTGCCTGCAGTTCAACCAAAAAGTCCCTGAATTTTTGTTACATGACTGTTGATTCACTCACCACTTCACGGTTGTGCTGAGGAGGGCAGAATGTTTCAAATTTTTTTTTTGCAAAATCTGCTTAGAACGTGTGGTTTATTATTGGCATTTTTTTCAATAGGACATGTGGAATGAAGTAATTTGTGCGGTGTCACTATTTCAATCAACATTTGGTTAATTTTCTTAATTGAAACCGAATGTCAGACATGATGAATTCAAAGATGTTGAAATAAATAAATGGGGTCATTTTGGAGTAACATGTTCAGAAGGTTAAAGAAATATCTCACTGATGCTGCTTTGAGCTGCATTGAAGGATTCGGAAAATCAGAACCTGAAGGTTAACAGATGATTGCGCACTTTACTGCACCAGCTTTTCATGGACCTGTTCACGCTGAATAATCAACATTACTGATCAGTGCTGGTAAAAGTAGAATCTGCAGCCGTATGTTGCGAGCAGCCTGTCGGATGAGATCGTAATGGAGATAAAACCAAGTGGAAAAGAACAAATGCCGTGTCACCGACCTTGTGTTTCTCAAATCATCTTCCTGCTCCTCCCTGTTTCAACCTCCTCCTCCTCCTCCTCCGACTCCTAATTGCGCCCCTCTCTGCAGTTCCTCCCTCCTCTCGCCTCTCTTATACCCCAGCTTCCTACCTTGAAATCAAGATAAGCTCCGTCGAAGTGCAGCTCGGGTCACCGGTGATTATTTATTTGCCTTTCATTTTCTTTATTTAACTTTGATTTCCCCTGGTTAGCTGTTTGGGATTGAGTGGGGAGCCGGGAGAGGGTCTTCCACTGTAGTGCTCAAGATCACGGCCCTGTTATAGACATGCCTCCTTGCTCAAGGGCCCTTCAGCTAGGCTCTGAATACCTACTCTGACCTCTGACCTCTCTCTGCAAGATTAGGGTTTCGGAGAAGGAAAACGTTATCCTCTCCAGAGACGGATGAAAAGCAGCAGCATATTTGGCTACAGGCTGAGTGATGAACACAGTTTTTTTTTTAACAATAATGAATAGAGAGCCTCACAAAAAAAAAAATACAAGGGAGAAGAGAATAGATGAGGGGAGACAGGCACATAAAGCTTTTTCAGAAATCAATGCAATCAGAGCATCGGCAATATCCGATTGATTCATACATGAATAAACAATATTCAGAATATTTCAGCATGGAAAAATCCTAATATTACCATGGAAACAGAGCTTCGGCAGACTGCAGAAGACCAACAGTAAACAAGATAAGGTGTGTGCGTGCCTCGGCATCCCGGCTAATCTCAACCACGCATCTCTCCCAGGTTTCTCATAAGTGAGATAAGAGCTTGTCCAAGTTATTGCCAACGAGATACTGTGTTTACACGCAGACAATCAGAAGTGAAATACCTGAATGTCGCAGGCGATAATTGGAGATCGGAGCGCGAGTTAATGTGACAGACGATGCCTCACAAACTGAAAATTAGAAATTGTTGGACCAAATTCAATGACATTTATCCAAATGAAGTTTATCACTTATTTGTAATATTAACGTCAGTTATAAAATTAGATGTACTAAAATAATTTGATTTACATTCCTGCAACCTAATATTTTGTAAACTTGAAGTTTGCCGTTTTTCCAACTTGCGTCTTTGCTTTGCCTAACTGTAAATTGTAACAGAGGATTTTGCCATTACACTTACCACGGTTGAGTTGAAGAAGAAAAATTAAAAGAAATGCTAATGTTTGTGCTTCAAAGCAAAACTTTTTACTAGTTGAAAGAGACAAAAATTATATATTAAGTCCACAAAATCCACAAAAATACACTGACATCACCAAAGCAGAAAGAAAAATGTGATTAATTCAACAATTTACTGTTTTTTTTTTACAGTGCAACCTATTTCGAAAAAAGTTAAAGCGTGAAGTTTTAATTAAGTTCACTGTTTCTTCAGATTATTATAAACAATTAAGGTCAAGGATCAGAAGTCTTTTCAGTCTCATCTCTAAATTATTACCACAAAGTTATGGACTTTTCTGTCCTAAAGCAGAAACTTGCACTTTAATTGATCATTAACGGCTGAGAATAGTCATGAAATATAAAGTTCAGTCAAGGTGAATCATGTGGATAACTCTATCAGTAGATGTTCAGTGTATATATTGGCTTACTTTGTCCAGGATTATTCTGAATATGTGCAAAGCAAACTGATCAGAAAGAATAATTACATTATAATTTACATCCATTTTCATATGTTTTGCTTGTTAGCGCTTTTTTTTTTACCGCCAAAGTGCAAAATAAGAGGAGCAAACATCAAATTTATGCTGTACTGTACTCTGGCAAACTTCTTGTACAATGTCTGTGTTTAGATTTAGACATTCAACAGTTTTGGAAGCTAGTATAAGCACTGTAGACTGTAAATTTTACAGTCACACATTGCAAAAGAGCAAATTTGTAAAGATGCAGACTATTGATGTGGATATAATGTAGTTTCTGTCAGTCAACATGTAAATTAATTATTTTTTCTGTGATTTCACTAGTTTACTGTCTGTATTTTGACAAAACAGGGAAAATCTATGAAATAATAATTACAAATATTATTTCCTAATTTTCTGCCCTTAATATACATCATTTTTCTTCCAAGTAGCAGCACATATCTGTAAAATAATGATGTTTTTGGGTCTTTATAATACACTACAACTAGTGTAATTTTTACAATCTATCATTAAAAGAGACTGATTTACTGTTTGTAATGATATAGTAAATACAGTTTAAAAAACAGACTTTTAAGAGGTTAAATAAAGTGAATAGGGTTCTACAGACTCCATACAGGATTTACAGCCAATTTAGGAAAAAGCAGGCGTAGTTAAAACTCAGATGAATCTGTTCCTTGTGCTGAAATTGAGAACAGCCGGGCAGATTACACAAAATCCTTGTAATCTATTACAGTTTTTAAACACAGGTGTAAAAACATTTAAAGACAAGGAAAGTGTAGACACAGTTCAGTGTTCATATTTAAACTTTATCTGCATGTTACAACTGTTTGGCAGTGATATTGTATGGGGATGTATTCTCACTCTTTATTCTGTTCATTTCTGAATATTTGAACAACTGCGTTCTGTGTGGCTTGTCTCAAAACCAGCCCTGAAAATAAATCAAGCTTTAAATCGGCGCTACAACATGAAAACATTTCCAGTCATCCAGGTGATTTAGATCACATTCCTGCTCTTGTCTCACCAACGTCGTCCATAAGCAACCCTGCCCTGACATTCTTCAGATCAGACCCACAGCGGCACTATAAAAGACCGAGTGGAAATAGAGAAATGTGATGGAGTAAATCTGGTCTGGCGCAAAGCACTGTGACTGATAGAAGTTTATTAGAAGTCCTTTTGTGGAGTCTGGAGTCCTGAGCGTTTTTAGTCTCCTCAGCAGGGCTCCCTCCACGCCTGGCTCCAGAAATTTCTCTTGGCAGCCCGTAAAGACCCTCAGAGGCAGCGTTACAGTCCATGTGACAGTAAAACCCTCCACAGAAACCAACACTAATAAAATTCTCCCCGGCGAGGTGTTCCATCCTGCCCATTCACGGGAAGGTCCACCCCTTCCTCATACCACAACATGATGCAAGGCGCCCCCAGCTGCGCTTTTATACGCAAAAAACTACCGTCACTGGACGCTTATTTTTTCATTTACATTTGCATTTTAGGCAGCTTTTTTTGCAGAGCAGCTCACAATGAGAGATGAAGCTGGAATTCCTCAAACAGCAGTAGAACAAGTACGCAGCAGGAAGGAAGCAGTCAGTAATAATACTGTAATCCCTGAGCGAGTGTGTCAGAGGGAAGTCCTGGGTAAAAACAGAAGCAAAAACAGGCAAATGGATGGATTGTTCTAGATCAGAATCATAAACTACACTGACGGTGTCAGTTTGGCTCCACAACTTGTTAAATCTCTGAATTAAACCTCCCAGGCAGTGATTTTTTCCTAACAAGTGTCATTTATTGTAAGATTTTACACTATGAGGCCATCAGTTCATGGAAAACTTCATACTATACCCATATGTGATTGTAAAAATTCCATGTGCATTAACGTGCTGCTATCTCGGCTTTCTGGTTCCAGATTGTTGAAGTGTTGATGACAGGAATTCTCCCTCATTCAGGCATTAATCAGGTCTGACCAGGGTGTCTGAGAATTCTTAAAAAGTCCTAAATTATTCAGAATTAATTCCTTAGTTGTCCTTTAAAATGACTTAAACCCATCTCTCAAAGGTTGGAAAATGCTACAGGCACAGCAAATTAAATTTATGCTTTGTCTTCTTGCGTTTTAAAGGTCCCATATTATGCCCCCTTTTCAACAAATTAATGGAAGTCTCACATGTCTCCAGAATGTCTTCCAATTTTTTGGCTCAAAATACCACAAAAGCAGCTCATTTCACTGGGACTGTGTAACTCTTGGTTTCAGTCCTGTCATAAAACGGCTGTTTCAGTTTATGTAGCTTTAAATGCAGCTGACCTGTTGCCATCTATGCCCCCCTTCAGGAAGGAAACTCTCTCTGTGTTTGTAACTGACAGCATGGAGAAAAAACCACAGCAGTTGACACAGATGTGAAGGAGTTTGTGAGACTTTCTATCACTTCTAACTTTCTGCCTGAGCATCATTTTACATGGAAATATCACAGAATTCACAACACTTCTTTTATTTTTAAATTGTGTTTGGTGAGTTTGTCAGATGATGTTGAAATGAGTATTTGGAATGGCTCTAAAATGACTGTTGGTTAACAAGTTGTCTTAATAGGCTGAGTTTCAGTTACTGTTTTTTTTACTTATTCATTGGCTGACAACAGAAACAGTAAAATAAGTAAACGAGAGTAACTTTTTGTAAGTTTGGCCATATTAAGATACAGTACATGTGAGCACATAGAGCAGGAGAGAAGTAAACAGGCGACATAAAGCCACACCCAGTCCTTGTTTACTGGTTTCAAATCTTAAAGTTTCTCTCATTTCTGAATGTCTCTCTGCTCTACAGTTTCCTCAGAGCTCTGATCTGTGGGCAACAATCAAAGCTAATGGTGACGTTAGCCACATTAGCTGCACAATATGCTAACACTGAGGATTTTCCTATTGTTATGATGACATTGTCATCAAAACCAAAGATGCTGGGAGTCTATTAAGACTCTTGTGTTCCCTCTTGCAGCCAGCAGCAGAACATTTGGTGTGTTTTGAGACATTTTAGAGTTAGCAGAAGCAGCTCTAGAAAGTAAATAAACCTTTTGGACTGTGAATCAGCTGCTCATTCTGAATTTTTCACCTGGAATCAGCGAGGAGGCAGGATTATAGCGGCTGAAGAACTATTACCTTCTCTGTTGGAAGGTTGTAGTTCAGGCCATGTAGTTGAGAGGGGCTACAGTATTGGCAGCAGTAAATGTGTTCATATTTTGACAGCTTTTTTTTTTAACGTGTCCAATTTTTTAAAAACATACAAAGCACAATAAAACTGGGTTTTCACCATATGGGACTTTAAAGGCCACAGAACTCATCTCAGTTGACGATCTCAGAATGGGTTGCTGTTGGTCGTAATGGTGAGATTGAAAATATCCTAGTTGTGGATTTAACACAGCGTGCAGAACCTTTTTTTCCTTCCCCGTCTCTGAAGACACTGGCACAGTTTTTGACACTGGCACGATTTTCAAAGAAAGAGTGAGCAGTTAACAGAGGAGACAGTTTACAATTAAAAGGACTTTAATAGTGTTTCTAAAAAGGAGATTTTTTAAATCTCCTTTCAATTTTCTTCAAAGTCATCTTGAGTTTTAGGAAACACTTTAAGCTTGTAAACATGTAGGAAAAGACAGTGGGAACCCCGCTGGGTTCTCCTTTGTCAAATAGGTTTCTAACTTTAAAGAAACTTGCTTTATAAAATGAAAGCAAATAGATAAACTGACTTTTGCAGAAAGTTGCTGTTGATCTGCAGCAGGAACCAATACATGTATATAGAGCCATATTATACTGATGAAGAGGGAGAATTCAGCACTGAGAGTGATCTAAAGAAGAAAAAATCTGCCTGTGAGGCATAACACAGGGATTATAGCCCATAAAGTCAGCTTCAGAGTAATGGTGAAATTCTATTTGTGCAATAAGACGTTGAGGTGACAGTTAACAGTTGTGATTGTTGGTTTCAGATGTCACAAGAAGTCAATATTGTGACAGTTTGAACTGCTGCCAGATAACATTTAAGACAACACATGCCGGTGTTTTACAATACAAGTGAAGAAGCTGACATTTCCCTCACTGCTCATAATCATGGCTGTTATATAATACAACAGAAATGAGGGAAATACCTCAAGAATGTACTTTACCGTCAGAAGAAACTGCAGGCTGCCTATGGCTAAGCTTATCCTATAAAAGACAGGCCAAAAATAAAATATGATTTTTTTAAATAGAAAGTTTTAAGTCCTTTCACTAAATCCCCATAAAGGATTTAACTTGCCATTAAAATATGCCATTTGGTGGAACCTTTTATCCAAAGCGCCTTACAGGAGACTGAGTGCATACGTTCTTAGCTGTGGTTGCTCCGGCTGAGTGAAGCTCTGGTGTTCATACAGTTCACTGGAAGCTGGAAGGTGAAACTTTCTGACCTTATTCATATTGTGTGTTCTTATCTGTGTCGTCTGACTCACCGGATCTAGACTATGGGTCTAAGCCCGTCATTGGCAACTTGTTTTACATGGCTTTGTCTTCCCCTTCTGCAATCTGATTGTTAACGTTTTCAAAATCCCCTTCAGTACGCTAAAGTAACCTCCCACGCCACAAAAATGCTGTTTTTGTTAAGTGAATTAGCCATTTTATTCACCAGAACAATCAATATTTAGTGTCAACGCCATTGCTGCGTCTTGTTCTTAGCAACACCCAAAATGATTGTGATTGATTTAAAGAAATACAAACACAGTACTAATACTAACCCAGTCAGACCATTCTACACAGCACTAGAGAATGTTCTGACTATGCAAGATCAGTTTGACCTGTTGTACTGCCATTAATGAAGAAGCTGCTAACAGTAACATGTCAGGCACTAAGGCCATATAAACTTATATGGCAGTTCGTGAAAGTAACCATATTTATGAACTAAATTCAGATACAAAATACAAGAAGTGGCAACAAAACAGCTGAGACAAACTACAAATCTATGTACAGCAGTTGACATTTATAAAAAGATAAGCGACCAAATGATAAAGTTCCAGGATTAGTGATGGCACTCACTCTAACGCGTCCTTCAAATTTATGATTTATAGCATCATAGCTGCATCATACAGCAGAGAAAAAACTTCCAAATTCTCTCCATTTCTTTAATCAGAAAACCTAGCCAAATCTAGGCTTGAACTTGTAATATTTAGTCAAAATCTATGCCTCATTTAAACGTTTACTAACAATGAACAGTTTTCACTAAGAAAATGATGTGAAAAACAAAAGAATCTGTTCAACTCAGCTGTGACCAACAGTGATGTAACAAAAATTCAGGGATTTTTCGATTGAACTGCAGCCTGTGTTTGCAGATCAATAAGTAAACTACCTATAGTTGCTATTTTTGCCAGTACTGGTGACACTTGGAAAAATGTTAGACATGTTGATTAGTCTTCTTCATCTTTGGTAAGATAAGTGATCAAATAATTTGAATTTTTTTTTCTGTTTTATGGCATTGTAATTGTGTCATATTGCATCGAAGAAATTTCCAAGTTCTACCTTTTTTAAGCCGAACCAAATCTAAGCTTAAAACTATTTAACAAATTCTGTAAAAAAAATAAAAATTCTGTTCTTCTCACAGCAACTGTTAAGCCATGACTGACTCCGTTGCAGCCAACAGTTATGTAGCAAAATTTCTGTGATTTTTTTCGATTGAACTACAGGCTGTGTTTGCACAGACGAGATAGAAGACAAGCAGTAAAATCCAGTGAAATTCAGCATTGGTAATACCTCTTGACACTTGGAAAAATGATGAACACATTGATTTGAGATTTTTCTGTCATATTTTTTTTTTTTTTACATAAACAACAAAAAAAAATATTTTTTCAGATTTATGGTATTATAACTATTATACTGCAAAAAAAGAATTTTTGAGTTCTTTCTACTTCTTCTATCGGAAAATTTAACCAAATCAAAACGTCAAACTATTTGACAAATTCTGTGAAAAACTAAAAAAATTCTGCTCGCTTCAATGCAACTGTTAAGACATAAGCAACTCAGCTGCGGCCAACAGTTATGTAACAACAAATATTTTCTTTTCAATTGAACTGCAGGCTGTATTTACACAGACGAGATAGGAGACAAGCAGTAAGATCCAGTACTAGTAACACTCGTTGACACTTGGAAAAATGTTGGACAAGTTGATTCAAAGTTGTTGTTTTTTTTATTTCTGTAACATAAATAATCCCATAAATTAAGCATTTTTGTAATGATTTATTACACTGAAACTCTGTTTTGCTGCAAAGGCCTTTTTTAAGATCTATGTAGCTGCTGTTTCCACAGAGGCACAGGACTTTATTGTGGCAAAAACTACTTGTAGTTCAGAGTGTTAAGACACCAATAAGAAACAGCTGGACAACACGACATACAGCAATCATCTTGAATTTTCTGATGAACGCACAAAAGTCGTAAACGTAAGAATATTTCCCATCATTACCTGTGAATCTTTTCTGTTCTCTAGCGTTGGAGAACAGATTATTTTTTCACGTGTATGCTGCCCCGCCTCCTTCAAACTTTTCTGGACCTTTTAATGCACCTTTTCCAGTCTTTCTAATCATGGCGTCTATGGTTAAATGATGTGTAGAGGAAGCTGCGAGGCTCGGCGGCGGCTGTTAGCATGGACGGGCTGCGCTGACCTATATACAAGCGAATGTAAGTGTGTGTCGGAGCAGCCAGTCTCCCAGGCTTATAGCAGCTCATGGCTGGATGGAGACATGTGATCTGAGGACGTTGCGCTCACGTGAAGACACGCACATATGGAAACGCCCGTGCACTAATATGTACACGTGACACGAGGACACGCATGTGCACGAGAGGCAAACCAGGACGTATAGACGAGGACACGTGAAGCAGCGTGCTCATGCAAATGAGAGTCAGATGTACACAGAGCGACGACAGTCTCATGCATGTTTTATTGACCCGGCTTTCCACACCTCCTCTGTCTCGCCTCCTCTCAACCCTCCATACCTCTGGAAGCCACTCGTTTCATCTGCTGATCCCTCTCTCCCTTTAATCTTCCTCCCATCCTTTGTTTTCTCCCTCTTTCACCTCCTCTGTCCTCCGTTGACCTCTCAGAGCAGAACTGATCAAGCTGACAGGCCGAGCAAACATCAAACTCCAGTTACACATCCACGTTTCCTTACCTCCTCATCTCCTTCCTCTCCTTCTTATCTCCTCTCCTTTCTCCTTATCTCCTCCACTCCTCCTCATTTCCTCGCCTTTCTCCTTATCTCCTTCTCTCCTCATTTCCTTCCTCTCCTCCTTTCCTCACTTCCTTATCTCTTTCCTCTGCTTCTTTTTCCTCATCTCATTCCTCTCTTTTGTATCTCCTTCCTCTCATCTCACCTTCTTATCTCCTTCCTCACCTCCTTACACCCTTACCTCCTCTCTCTCCTCCTTATATCCTTATCTCCTTTGTCTCCTCCTTATATCCTTATCTCCTTTCTCTCCTTGTATCCTTATGTCCTTCCTTTTCTCCTTTCCTCACTTCCTTGTCTCTCTCCTCTGCTCCTTTTTCCTCATCTCCTTTATATTTCCTTCATCTCCTCCTTTCTCTTTCTTCTCGTCCAACCATCTGATCTTGTTCCTCGCCTCCTTATGTCCTTATCTCTTTCTTCCCCTCTTTATATCCTTATCTCCTTCCTCTTCTCTTTATATCCTTCAGTCCTTCCTCTCATCCTACCTTCTTGTCTCCTTCCTCACCTCTTTATGTCCTTATCTCCTTCCTTGTCTCCTTTCTCATTATCTCCTTTCACTCCTCCTTGTATCCTTACATTCTTCCTGTCCTCCTTATCCCCTTCCTCTTATTTTACTTCTTTATCTCCTTCAATCACCTCCTTACATCTTTATCTCCTTCCTCCTCACCTTTCTTCCTATCTCCTTCATTCTCGCCTCCTGTCTCCTAACCTCCTTTCTTTTCTCTAACCTCCTAACTTCCTTCTTCTCCTCCTATCGCCCCATTTCTCTCTCTTCTCCTCCTCTCTCCTTATTTTCTTGTTTCTTTAATTCCTTCCACACTTCCTTATGTCCTCACTCTGCTCTTTTTTCCTCATCTTGTATCTCCTTCGTCTCCTTTATCCTTCCTCTCATCCTACATTATTATCTCCTTCCTCGTCTTCTCATGTCCGTATCTCCTTCATTCTCTCCTCCTCTTTATAGCCCTCAAATCTTCTTCTCATCTTACCTTCTTGTCTCCTTCCTTTCTTTCTTCCTTGTATCCTGATGTTCTTCCTCTCCTCCTTATATCCTTTCTCGTATCTTACGCCCTTGTCTCCTTCCTCACCTCCTTATACCCTCCTCTCCTTACCACCTTGTTCTACCTCTTTCTCTTTCTCTCCTTTCTCTCCTCCTTATGCTCTCATCTCCTTTCTTTCCTCCTCATCTACTTCCGCCCCTCCTTTCTCCTTATCTCCTTTCTTGCCACATTCCCTCTCATGGTTCCTCCCTATCCTCATTTTTTCTTCCTCTCCTTATCTCCAGTCTTCCTTCCTTTCTCGTTATTTTCTGTCCTCTCCTCATATCTTCTCATTTCCTTAATTTCAACCTTTTCTCCTTTTTCTTTCTCCTCATTTTCTTATTTTCCTTAACTCCTTCAACTCTTCCTCCCCTCCTTTCTCCTTATTTCTTTCCCTAGTCTCTTGTCATTCCTCTTCTATGTCCGCGTCTCCTTCTTCTCCTCCTTTGTCCTTCATCTTCTCCTCTCTGTAGCTTTATCCTATCTCTTTATCTCCTGCCTCTTCTACTACCTCATTTACATCTTCTCCACCTTTCTTCTTCTCCTACTCCTATCTCCTTCCATTCCTCCTTATCTCCTTCCTCTCCTTTCACCTTGTCTCCTTCTTTTCACCTCATCTCCTCCCTCTCCTTCTTTCTCTTTCTCTCATTCGCTCTTTATCTTTTTTCTTGTCTCTCCTTCCTCCTCTCCTCATCGCTTCCCACACCTCCATTTCTTTTTATCTCTCTTTTAACACTCCCCGTTCTCCCCCTCTGTGACCTCCTTCCCCTCTCCTCTTTCCATCACCTCCTTTTACCTTCTCTCTCCCTCCTCCTCTTTCATCCTCCAACCTCCTGCTTCCTTTTTCCTCACCCTCCTCTCTCCCTCCCCTCTTAGTCCTGCTCCTCTTCATCCCTTTGCCCTCTCCTGACCTCCTCCCTCCACCTCTCTCCTATGTCATTTTTTCCTCCTGCTCCTGCTCCCCTAGCCTCCTGACCTCTCCTCTCACCCTCTTCATCCTCCCTCCTGACCTCCCTCCTCCTCACGCCCCTCCTCCTCTCCTAATTAGCACCTGAGCGTACAGGCCTGGTTAATATTCGGCGGCGAGGCGCTGCGACGGCAGAAGGGCACCTCGCCGTCTCTCCTGCGCTGCTGTTGCCATGGTGACGCCATGGAAATGAAGCACCGCTCGCTCCCTCTCTATCTCTCTCCTAATTTTTTTGCCCCCCCCCCCTTCACTTTTTAATGAGTCACTGCATCCATTAAATTTTAGGATGGAGGGATGGCAGCAGGGGACTCGCGAGGGCAAAGCGGCGTGATCCGAGGCACAAAACTCGAATTTAAGAGGCGACGATAAACTTTTTATTGGTGTGTTTTTCTTTTTTTATTCAAAAAATTAAAATAACCGCACAAATGTCGCGAGGTGTGATTATTTACCCGTCACCCTGACACGTTTGTGACTGGTCGCTCGGTCCAAGGACAATGTTGTTTTTTTGGGGTTTTTTTTCTTGTCTGAGTTCACAAAGGTTTGTGTGTGTGTGTGTGTGTGTGTGTGTGTGTACATGTGTGTGTATTTGGACGGAGGCCTTGGCCTTGATGAAGTTCTTTAAAGCTGCTAATTGTGTTTCATTCATATTTCATGGTCGCAGGGGACAGACAGTTTGCTGAGGGAGAATTGATAGAATGTCAGGTGTGTGTGTGTGTGTGTGTGTGTGTGTGTGTGTGTGAGAGAGAGAGAGAGCGTGCACGCTGCATTGGTAAATCATGGCCATGTGAAGCCGATGGGCATTTGTGTGACTGAGTGTGTGTGTGTGCATTTGTCCAGCGTGACAGCTGGAGGTCACGGGGATTTTGTATGCCTGAGAATCGGCATACTTGTGTGTATCTTCATAGATATTCATACAGTGTGTGTGTGTGTGTGTGTGTGTGTGTATGTATGTTAGAGAATGTTAGTGTGTGTGCATGTGCACTAACAAATCAGTAATTTTAACAAAAACACTCAGTAAAACTCAAATTTTTCAGACGTGTTCCGTTTGTCACCCTTCTCGACCTCTGACCTCCCTGTGAATTCAGTGTGTGTGTGTGTGTGTGTGTGTGTGTGTGTGTGTGTGTGTGTGTGTGTGTGTGTGTGTGTCTGTGGCACGAATATATTGAAAGTAATTGTCAAATTCTTAGTTTTATTTTTGGCATCAAGTGATAGGATGGAGTATCTGCTATGTTTTTCTGTTATTTAAATGTCACCATATTCACAGCTGAAATAAAAGCTAATGTGAATGAAAATGACATCCAGGCATCAGCGCTTCATAAAATCACAGATTTAGAATGTCAGATGTATTCTTGTTTATATTGTATTTATATTAGAGGTGTCCTGAGCCAATCATGTTGCTGCTGTTTTTTGTAATGACAGTCAACTCAATGCTGAAGCTTTTCACTGAGAGTGAAAATTACAGTCAAACTTCTGAATTTCAAAACCCACCAGCAGAGCTGAAAAGGATGGGTTTTTTAATTCAAAAAAGGACACAATTTATTAGAGCCAGAAACTGTAGAAACAGTAAAAGAATCCTCGGATTTTCAACTTTTCAACGGTCCTTGAGCTACTCATCTGAAAACTTCACCAAATCTAAGCTTCAAATTACAATATTTCATCAAAATCACTTTATTCGACATGTCTTGTTTAGGAATTCACTACAAATTAACCATTTGCACTAAATAAATTCTGTAAAAAACTAAATATTCTGCACTCCTTAATGAAACCCTGAAGCCATGAGTGACGCAGCTACATCCAACAGTCGTGATTAAAATTGAGGTATTTTTCAGAGCCGAGCAAAGAGACGAGTATGGAAATACTGGAGTAAATTGTCCACCAATTTATTCCAGTGTTGGTAACACCTGTGGACATTTGGAAAAAATGCTGTTCATGCTGATAAAAAAAAAAAGAAATAATCAAAGAAACTGACGTTTTTTGTTTTAGATTTATCCCATTAAAACCGCAGTGTATTGTAAAACTGTGACAACAGCAATTAAATGCCCAGAAGCTGTTGAGGTGTGAGGGGGTTCATTAATAATAACGTTGATTAATATAATATAATATAATATAATATAATATAATATAATATAATATAATATAATATAATATAATATAATATAATATAATATAATATAATATAATATAATATAATTTAATATAATTAATAAATATAATTTCCCCCTCTTTTGTTTCTCATTAGAAAAGCTCAGAGTAGGATGCAGGGGTGGTAGCATCTCACTTTAGCCGCCACTGATCGTAACTTTCACAGTTTAAAATGACAAACGTGGCCGGTGGCAGCTCAGATCAGCTGTCGCTCACTGACAGTAATTCCATAAGTAAATTGATGGTGGACCAAAATACAACTGGCCTATGGTTGGGTTTGTGTCCGTCTGCAGTCTGAACTCCTGAACTCTTGCCAAACGCTGTCTGTAAGGACAAAATATCAACCAATAACATGAAACACACATCATTAGGAGTCCACATTTGGAGTAAATTGGCTTATTTTGCTTTTTTGGAGGTGTCTTTGCTTTTTTTAATCATTTAATTGAATTTGTTTTATTTTTTTTGTGGAGAAGTGGCAATAAACAGAAAGATACCCATTGTACACTGTACAAAATCTTAAAAAATAAATAAATAAATAGAACCAACGTGCATTATTCTTGTGCACCCATGTGTTACCACTACTGGAACAACTGGAGTGACTCTACATACCGAGTCAGTCATGGTCTTATGGTTGTTTCTTTTCACAGAATCCGATTAGTAGCAGTTTGTTTTTGACAAAGGTGGCATATAGAATAAAGCAATTCTGATGAAATATCAAGATTTTGAACTTACATTTTGGATAATTATCTCATATTTGGATCACATAGCATCCGAAAGTTGTGATAAACGATGTTCTGGTTAACAAAGTGGAAATTTTTTTTACTAAATTGTTTCATCATTTTAGTCTATAAAATGAAAAAATCTAATGATTTTTTAAAAAATGCAGTTTGTATTTCCCTGAGCTCGAGATGATGTCATCATTGCTTTGTTTTTGTCCGACCAGCCCCAAATTTTCTGCCATTTTTAACTGAAAGCTTTCAGTACTTTTTGCCGCTCTTTTATCAAATGCACGTATTAATGTAGAAATTGCGTTAAAACCTGCAAAAACACAGATGTTAACCTTTAAAAGAGCCACCTTTCTGCCACTAAAAATGCAAATAAACATTCACAGATGATATTCCATGCATCCATTTGGTTTCTATACATTGCTTTATCCTATGTGTTGAGGGTCACAGGAGAGCAGCACTTTATCCCAGCTGACTTAGAGGGCAGCAGGCGGGGTACAGCCTGGACAGATCGTCAGTCCATCACCAGAAAATACTCCACTAAAAGTAGTTCATATCTCCTATTGTGACTGTTTTTATCAGTGAGAGAGAAGTCTCGCCTGCTGCTCACTAAAGAGAACAGAAACCTCAGTCAGGACTGATGGAAGAAAAGTGGGCATATGATAAGACATTAGATTATTGATGGAGGGATGAATAGATTGATTGATGTCATTCATATTCAGCTCCGCAGGCTCGACCTTGAGATACTGAGCGATACAAGAGTTTGGCCAACTCCGTGCACACCGCCGGCGCGAGGTAGAGAGCGGCGCTCCAATCATCCAGCCAATCACCCGAAACCTAAAACTCTCTCAAGGTTCTCTGCCAATGAAAAGTCAGCTTTGTTCTCATCAGCACATCGAATTGCCTCACAAGATCCATGAGTCATTAAGGTGCTCTCCACTTCAGAGTTATCCAGTGCCGTTTGGCCGTGGTCTGCGGTTTCCAGCATGGGGCGCTGGGGCCCACTAAGGGACCTTGTAGAGGGTCCTTGGCAAAATGAAATGTGCTGCTGCTTGTTGCTGCTTTTCTGCAGCTGCCAGGTAGCAGAATTTTTAATACTTAGTCGCTGCTTTTACTCCATTGGCATGTGGTTGTCATGTTTAAATCTACAGCAACCTCATGATCAGATTATATTGCAACTGGTGTTTGTCATTTTGTATTAAAGTACATATGTTACCATTGCTTTTAAGCAACATATTGGTGCTTTGTTGATTATTTTAAAGCACTTTTTAACCCTCTCACTGTAGCTTCTATAGCTTTACACTGTTTCTTTACAGCCCCACAGTCTGTGGGGCTGTAAAGAAACATCAACTTTTACCCTCCTGAACCCCAGTGAAGCAGTTTCTGGGCGTTTTTTTCTTTGCTCCTGTCACATTTTCCCTCGCTATTGGCTCATATTTCACTGCAACATAAAGGGCATGTTTTCTCTGTATAAATACAGCCTGCTGTTCAACCAAAAAGTTTCTGAATTTTTGTCACGACTGTTGGTAGCAGCTGAGTCACAAATAGATTCTCAATTGTGTTGAAAGTACAGAATATTAATTTTTTTACAGAATCCTGTTCATGTATGTGGTTTATTTTTAGCTCATTTTTAAATGAAACATGTAAAATAAAGTCATTTTGTTGAAAATGTTAAACTTAGTCACACAAAGTTTGTCGGACAGTTGAAAACCCATTGGTTCTTTTTGTTTTTACAGTTTCTGGCTTTGGAAAAAGGTATAATTTTATAACTTCTTAATGATACAATGCATTTCAAACCATATTCTACGACTACTCGGCCAGAATTCGGAACATATTCGAATTTACAGGTGCTTAATCTAGAGTTATCTGGACGCTATTAACACTTTCAGTTATGTGTTTTGATACTTCATATCAATAAGCTTTAATTAGGATTTTACTGAGGGAAAACTCTGAGTTAATGGCCTAGTAGTTGCACAATTAGATCATGCTGAAAACAGCATTAATAAGTGCTGGTGTTGAACAGGAGTACCTAAATTTCAAGTGTTACTGTTTGCCCAAATTACTTAGCAGCAAATGACTATAAGCAGTTAATGATTTTCAAATGATTTGAGTCTGTACAGCTGTGTTGACCTCCACGCTCGTTATCACTTTCATGGCAGAAGAAGATGATGTCTTAATTCTTAATCCTGCATATAAACCTTTGATTGGCTCGCTTGTTTTTCCAGCCAGGGCCATCATTAGCACTCAACAGCACACACGCTCTGGCAGCAGTTCAGAGCAGTATTGCAGAAACCTTTGAAACCTAAATCCTGTCTCAGCAGGAAATTTGAATTTGGGTCTCAAATTTGGACAATAATTTGAGAAGAAAAACAGATAAACAGGGCAGCTCAG
The DNA here is from genome assembly GCF_022539595.1 of Amphiprion ocellaris. Lineage (NCBI taxonomy): Eukaryota > Metazoa > Chordata > Actinopteri > Pomacentridae > Amphiprion > Amphiprion ocellaris. Next base: position 25,945,211 of record NC_072780.1, on the reverse strand, counting down.
TGGTCAACAAGAATCCAGTGCACTTCAGCGCTCACCCACTGTGAACTGGTGAAACTTCCTGGTGTCGACCAGGAAGTTTTATATCCTAATAACTTTTGGGAAATTGGAATTGCAAAAACTCCACTGAATAACATGGAGAGGCATCTTATCTTTTTAAAAAAAAAATCACCGTTTATGGGAATAAGGAAAGGTAAAAACTGAAATAAACAATCAGATTTTTTACTTTCCAACAGTCTAGTCAACTTCAACTAGTCACTTGTGGTTCCATTGAGAAAGTAAACCAAATCTGAGCTTAACATTGTGATATTTCATTAAAAAATGACCAAAAAAAGTGTTTTCCCCAGATACTGTAAAAAACAAAAAATTCTGTGCTCTTCAGGGCAACAAAAAGCCACAAATGACTCAGATGTGATCAACAGTCGTGACGAAAGAGAGTTTTCAGGTTGAACTTTAGGCAGAGAGACAAGAGAGACTGAGGGGGAAATATAACATACTGGATCAAAAAAATACTAAATGCAACTTGGCTCAAAATTGGTAAACAGAGAAGCAAGTTGTTGGAAGATTCATTCAGCATGGTGAAACATCTTTGTAAAAGTGATGTGCAGAGTAATGTAAAAAAGTTTGTAGAGGTTGTAAAATTGTTAATAGTTATATCTATAGCATGTGGAGCCACTGTTTTTTTCCAGAATTGGTCATGTCTGTGAGACCCTGGAAAAATTGTAGACATGTTGATTCCAGATTTTCTTCCATTTTTATAGAACAAAAAAATGAAATAAATTCAGCTTCATTTTTGTCTTTTTTTTCATGTTTTATGACATTGTGTTGCACTGAGAGCATTTGTTGTTTCCATTGAGATGCAGGTCTTTATACTGCAGTGAAAAATTAGCCCACAGTGATGGAAAATGTGACCGGAGCAAAGAAAAATGCTTCACTGGGTTTCAGAAAGTTAAAAGATTATGCCTTGTATTCTTTACAGCCCCACCAACTCTTAATTATACACAAAAACATTGTGAAGCTACAGATATCCTCACTGTTGAGCCTTGTTAAGGAGTCACTTGCAGAAAAGTCATAATCTCATCAATAATTGATCCTCCACGGAGCATAAAAGTTCTCAATGAAGTTCATCCCAGTTCACCTAAAGGCGGCGCTGGTGGGAAACAACTGGAGGTTCATCTTCCAGTGATGGTGTCTCACTTTTTAAATGACTGCTACATTATCAAGGTAAAACTACCACTGTATTTGATTTTGCTTGTGTCGCCCAGATGTACTTCGAGCCACATTAGGGCGGATTATGTTTCAGGAGGGAGTGCTGTTTTCTGTCTGTAATTTCATCATGTTAGACTGCAGTTACCGGTGAAAATTCAGGCCTCTCCTCTCTTGTGTAAAAAGGGCCAGCTAAAATGACCTGAAGTAAAACTAGTCATGACGTCCTTTTAGGTTACATGGAATTCTTATATAACACAAGCGAGATTTGGTTCTCTATAAGCTTAGAGGAAGCGGCTGGAAATAGCCTGGGCCTCTCAGAAGAGCTGGGTCATACTACCAGCTGTGTTAATGATGCATTAGCACCACGAGGTGCCCACACAAAGGCATCCTTTGATCAATCATTTAGCATCCGCACACACTTATATCGAAACACGAACACACACACGCAGTTTTTGTGCCGCATGATGATTGTGCGCCTGAGGAGGAGGGTCACGCGGACGCCGAAACCAGGACGCTTTTAGTTTCTAAGCAACACCGCCTTAAAAGAAAGTGGACCTTTGAGTCGTTCCTTCGGTCCTCATGGATCTTCCTGTTGATTCATTTACACGATCCTCTCCTGGCTTTTAGTCGAGCCACCCGAGAGGACGACTGAGCGGTGGGAGGATCCCGTGTCCTAGTGGGAAGAGCAGCAAGTCAGGTGTTTGAAATAATATGTTGGAGAAGCACCGATCCAGTCTGTCCAATCAATATCAGTGCCAATACTGACCTAACTGAGTTGATCACATATTGGCCAGATGTGACGATTCTAGACTGAAGAGCAGGGATGTCACTTGTTATTCAAAATTTAAACAGACTGATTTAAGTAGTCATCTTCATCTACACTGTAAAAACAAACAAAAAATGTACTGTATTTTTTTTTTAACAATTTACTGTTATTTTACAGATTTTTGCCATTTTGCCAAATTACAGATAAGTAGTAAAATTTAATAGTAAAAAGTTGCACATTAACTAGAAGACAAACCAGGCCAAAACTGTAAATAAAGCCCGATTCAAAAGTCTGAATTTTTACAAATGGTATTTCGTTTTTTTATAGCTTGTTTTATAGTAAATTGCTTTTTTTTGCAGTAATTAAATCAGCAAAAATATAATTTTATAGATGTTTATCATTATTTTAAAGAGCAGTTATGTATATTAAGATTTATATATTACAATTTATTGTATTAACTTTTTACAGTGTTTTCCCTGTTTTGTTGAATTACAGATTATAAGTTTTAAAAAAGTATTAATCCACACATTAACCATAAAAAAAATCCAAGGGCGTGCCGGTAGCTGAACAGGTTGAGCGGATGACCCATAAACAGGGGCTATGGGTTCATTTTCCAGCCCATGGCCTTTTGCTGCAGGTCCTTCCCCCAGTCTTCTGCCCGCTTTCTTGTCAATAAAGCTGAAGAAGGCCAAAAAAATAACTTAAAAAAAAACAGGTCCAAACTGTAAATAACGTCCACGTCAAAAATCTGAATTTTTAAAGAAAAATTACATAATTGTTTCAGTATTTAAATTTGCAAAAATATTTTATTTTTGCGAATTACAGATAACATCTCGTTAAATCACAGAAAAAAAGTATTCATTTATTAACAACCATTAAATAACATGCCCAAACTATAAACAGCATATGCATCAAAAATCAGAATTTTCACAAATGGCATGCTGTCCTTTTACAACATTTACAGCAAAATGACGCTATTTTTACCATATTTAAATCAGCACACAGTGAGTAAAAATGTGGTGGCAGCAGAAACCACTCTGAAACTAGGTTAAAAGGTTTAAAAACAAAACAACAACCTAAAAAGTACCCCATTGAAGTTTGCTCCTTTGGCGAGCCATCCATCCACCCCAACCTTCTCCATATATGGATGCTCTATAGCAGATGTTGGTACAGAGTTTGTACATTTTCTACTGTAATATAAACTCCTTCACCTCTATGGAAACACAACAACCATGACTAGAAGTAGAGAGAACTCAACAATGTCTTCTATGCAGTATGACACCATTATAATGCCATGAATCTTCAAAAAAATACAAAATGAAAAAAAAAATACACTCATGAAAGCAACTGATGCTGTTGTGTTATTTTGTCTCAGGAGGTCATTTTGAAAATTATGTGCATGAACAGGACTGATGTAAATATATTACATTTACTTCACAATAAAGTTTTAGCAACTGGAGTTACAAAGTGTCATTAAGTAGAAAAATTTGTGAGGAAAGGTCAGCTGGAGTGGTTTGGTGAAGCCTAAAGGTATTTTGATGGAAGTTTCAGCCTCATGCTACATATGAGAAGGATCTTTAGGCTTCATTTGCACTTTTACAAGCCAATAACCTGAGTTTGGCTCTCAGAATTGTTTTTCGGAAAGTAAAAGTCATATCAGAACATCCTTAAAGAATGAGCTTTTGGTTGAATGAGTGAATTGGAAACTGCCGGGCCTCCTGCAGATCCCCCACCAGCCACAAAGTGAACGTTGGAGTTTGTTTTCCACCCAGCTTCTTGAGCCCCCACCTCCCTGTGAGCCCTCGTCCCTTCCAGTTTGCCCTTGTTCCAGTAAAACGTCTTTAACCCCTCCTATTAGCACACTTGGCTCCCTCCAATCTGCCTGCCGTCCTCCTAATTTGTCATTTCATTTCCCATGATATCTCCTCATTAGCTTCTTTTTCGTCTCAGAGTCGCTTTATGGCTTCCTCGACACCCTTTTCTCTCCAGTTTGCCCTTCGTTGTTTCGACATGCGAGCTGAATTGCAGCGAGATGGATTGATGGATACAGTTTGTGGTTAGACAGATGGTTTGCTTTGCCCTTGATGGAGGTGAAAATGTGATCTCTTTTCTGCTCGTCGGTGTCTGTAAGAGCTGCAGTGGAGCCGGCCTCGTCCTGCAAACCCACTCAAATTACTTTGGTGTCACTTTCAGCGGAAAGTTTTGGGTCCCATTCTGGTTTGAATTTGGTTCGGAAAAAGGGAAATCCTGGGAGACAAGCTTTTTCTGGCACAGTTTTAGTGGCACAAAATGCTGCCTCCATGTAAAACTGATACTGACCTCCGATATCTGAGTGAAAGGAAGTAACAAAGGTTTGTTTGTTTTTGATTGAGCTAGAGCTGAGCTCACCTGCCTCTCAAAGGGGAAATTTGCCGCTCTCTGCAATTTGCAAATCACTGTTGTCACCGCTGCAGTTTTATTATTTCCTCCATAATTACAGAGCGCTGCCGTGCTCCAAACAATCCCCTGCACACAAATACTGTACAAGTAATTACAAGGATGCACGGAGGCGAGCTGAGCCCAACAAAATGGGACGCAGCCAAGCGGCATATGACTCCCCTCGTCAGAAGTTGGCCCGGAGTCCTCAAGGCCCATCCAGTGATGCAGCAAAACATGACACTGTTGTGTTTTTAGTTGTTTTTTTTTCTTTCTTTCTTTCTTTTTCTGGCGCTGCTCCTCGTCTGTCCGGCCTGCAGCTCCGTCTGCCTTTTTCTCATCCAGTCCGTTTTTTCCAGCTCTGTTTTCCCTCTCGATCACCTTTCCTCCTTCACTCCTTCAGTCTCCCGCTCTCGTCTTTCCTCTCCATCCATCTCCTCTTCGTCGGTGTGGTTTCTGTCTCTCCTCCCACACTCTCGTGTCCTTTCTCCTCAACATCTTTACGGTTTTGCGCTTTCTTCTCGTTTTCTTTGGCTCCTCCACACTCTCCATCTCCCTCCACCTCTTCCTATACATGCGACCTCTGCCTGCCTCTCCTCTGCTCATCCTTCACTTGCTTCTGTTTCCTGCTGTTTCATCTCTTTTCCCAATTCACCTCTGGCAGCAGCTGGATCTCTGGCAAAGTGTTATAAGCAAACCTTCATGTAGAAAGGGAGAAAAGAAATCAACAAAGGCTTAAGTATTTGTCAGAATTTGGCCAAGAACAATACTGTCTATGGATTGATTTCCATCAGTTTTGGGCATTTCTTGCCTGGCCCATTTTTACTCACTGTGTGCTCATTTTTCACTACAGTATAAAGTTCTGCACCTCTGTGGAAACAGCAAAACCATGACTAAAAGTAGAGAGAACTCAGAAATGCCTTCTTTGAAGAATGACATAGTTATAATGTCATAAAGGATTAAAGGCGCGGGGGGAGAGGGATTTTTTTGTCTCCCCTCTGCCCTGTGTAAATGCAGCCATCTCATATCATCAAATGTTTTCTGTGAAAGCAACAAGCATCTCTGATTTACCCAAAATCTGCATAGCATAAAACAAATATTTATGAAGCTATTTGTGTAATTTTAGCTTGGTATATCAAATGTTCTCTGACATAATTGAGCAACAATATCTCAGGAACTATTAAAAATAAAATCCTGAAATATTCAGTGTTATTTCTATTTGAGTCGTTGGTTCAGAATCTCTAAGATTGGACAAGTAGATCAACTAATCTCTGATTATGAGTGAGTTAATACATGAAAAATATTGAAGCTGTCATTAAAAGTTCTATGTTTGAGCAGAAATTTACAAAAACATTGATAATGCAGCAGTTAACTGGGGATATTTTCTGAAAAACATGTAGCTGCATTTTAGAATATTACAAAACAAAACATATAGAATGCTTTCAATTGGAAATATTTTATGAAAATGAAGTTATTTTCACTTAACTTTGATAACTAATTTAGCAGGTATGGCAAGTTGTACCATAAAAACAAAATATTGCTAGAATATCTATAGCTTCAAAATGATCTATCAATATAAAAATGTAGCAATAGCATTATAAATATCCATAGTTTATGATGAAAAAGTTTCAAGCAAGTCAGAGATAGTTGAGTACAAGGCCACTGGTGGTGTGAGATTTACCAACACATCCTGCAGTTGAACTGAAAACTGTCTGAATTTTTGTTACATGTATGTTGGTCACGTCAGAATCAGTCATGGCTTCTCAGTCGTGTTAAGAAGTGAAGAATTTTTTGTGTTTAACATAATCTGTTAAGTCAGAACGGGCCATTTTTGGTAAAGCATGTAGAATAAAGTGATTTTAATGACTTGTCATGATTTTATGCTGGGATTTTGGACCCAGGACCTGAGCCCGGCTGGGTCGGTCATGTTTTATTGCAGCAGGTTTTGGTAGGCAGGTAGAGAACACACATTTACCTGCGCTCTTCATGCTGCTGCCAGTGTCGCTGTTCTCTCCACCTGCGGCGACTTCGCTTCAGATCGCATCTAATTATCCCGCAGCCTATCTGGATCCAGTGTGTTCGTCCTCGGGTTCTGGTTGACATCACTGGTTTGTTTTGTTTTCTTAAAAAGTAATTTCCGAACGGTTTTTCTATCAATTGATTCATTGACTAATTCTTCAGACTCTGTAGTATTTTTATGAGGAAATCTCATTAGCTGGAGCATGTTGTAAGCAGCAATGTAAATGCATGAGATTTATAATAACATAGGATTAGTTCAGTCTCATTGCACAGTGCAACAATTCAAAGCGATCTCCGGATACTCTGCAACTATAAAATATATCTCCTGTGCAGGCGATGAGGAGCTGATCAAGGCTGCGAGAGCATGAAATATGTCCAACATTAAGTGACACATGGGACAAATAACAGCTTGCCCAATACTAATTAAGTGCTGAAATACCCACTTTTTTTTTTCTTTCCTGGCAAATGTGTTTTTCTCCCCAACTGATTGGGGCACCTTTTCAAAGCTTTAACTTTACTGATAGAAAATGCACCAAAACCTCATTTTATTATCCGTTAAAATTTCCTGTCAAATGGAAATGTTTTCCTCCTCCTCTCATCTCGCTCATTCGCTTCATCTGCATTCGATTCTGCCTCTTTTCTCCTTTTCTTCCTGTCTCTGTTGTCCCTCTCTCCTCCTCCCTCTTTATGTTTATCTGCTTCTCACTTCTTCTCCATTCTTTCGCTGTCTTCTCTCTCTTTCTGGCTGCCAGGCCGTGGCCTAGTTAAAACGTCTTCTGCTTTGTGCTTGTTCTCTTTCATTAGCGCCGAAGTTTTCAGACTCTCCTCTCTTTTCTGTTTCCCTTTATCTCTGCTCTCCTTTGCCACTGTCTCTTATTCTTTTTACATCACTCTTCCTCCCTCTCTCCTGCCATTTACCTTTTATTTCTTCTCTCCTCTCCCCCCACTTCTTGCGTTTATTCCTACCTGTCTTCCCCCGTCTCTCCCTTCTTTCTGTCCTCATCTGCTTTTACCTCCCTCCCTCTGTTCCATTGTGTGGATGATAGCTGTCAAGAGATCTCATCACTGAGTCTCTCTTATTACATGATTACAGGGTAATTATCCTGTGAAGTTGTCTTTGCCCGAATCTATGAAAGACGCTTAATGTCTTTTTAATGGGGTTTGGAGTTTGGAGACTTTTTTTTGTCTTTTGTAGTTGCTGTGGACTCTTCAGTTTATTGCATTTACATGTGATTGGCCTGGAACAGCGAGTCCTGATTAAGTGGCACTCTGATTCATCGTAATTTTCACCTCGCTCCGCATCAGACTCCTTTTATTTTTAACTTCTGGCCTTGTGGCTTTGTCGCCTGCCAGCGTCTGATTAGACCGGACCTGACGAAAGCTTGCTGTGATGTTTAGACGAGCGCCGACACAGAATCCTGGCTCGGACTTTAGAGGGGACGGAGGACGGAGGACAGCGAAAATGTCACGCTGCTCATCAAGATGAAACCTCCCATCTTTGATGTGCAGCTGTGAAATGACCAGATCTGCTCTAGAGGGTGCTACAGTCAGTTTTATAGGTGTACCTTCTTTCCCAGATGTGACTTCTATATACCACATTCAGTTTCCGGACGAGAGAGAGATATGAGATAAGAGAATGATTAAACGGAATCAAAATGCATCTATAGTTCAGCAGTTTGAACTGATATTAAGAAATAAAATCAGTGTTATTTATACTAAATGTAGTCAAAAGAGTTCAGGTTGAATATTCTTTTGCAGTACTTTTTGGTTTTATTTACTTTATTTACAAGGCAATTTGTGAATTTACTTAGTTAGGGATCAGTAAAATTGATTTTATCTTGTTTATGTTTGTTTTTGATAATAATTTGCTCTCCATTAAGAGAGTTTTGTTTGCCCTGCCTGTATCTATTGTATGCTTAGGAGCCAAGAGCACAGAGTGATGCAAAACCCCTTTGTATCTGTAGTGATTTTTATCATTATTATTCTATATTAATAGAAGTTTTAAGGAGCTAAAAAAAAGAATTACCACTGAGGCACATGCCTTGGTTCAGAGTAGGTGTGCCAAGATGGCTCAGTAGCTCCCCCAACAAAACTTTAAAGTTCCAGCCTCCTCATTTGGTTTCACTGACATACTTGAGCAGACTACTCCCAGAGAATTAGCTACAGCAACTTAAATGCTGTTGCAACACGATCACCACCAGTCAAAATAGAAACAGTCATCAGAATTTTAACTTTACGACAGTCCTTGTCCAATCATGTGTGACGTGTCATTCCGTCAGGAAACTGAACCAAATCTAAGCTTAAGATGATGATATTTCTTTACTTTTTTATTTGAATTATGCACTCCTTGCTGCAACTAAGCCGTGACTGACGCATGACAAATATTAAGCAACTGTTTGACTGAACTGCAGGCAGTGTTCACATAGAGAAGGGAGGAGAAAGTATTGAAAAAATGTAAATTGTTTAATATCCACATTATGCAGAACCATTCGTTTTTTTTCCAGTATTGGCAACTTTTGTTGGTACTTGGAAAAATGTTGATTCCATTTTTGTTTAAAAATATGATTCATTGAACTAATTTATTATGATTGGTGGCATTAGAATTGTCATACAGCACAGAAGACATTTCAGACTTCTCATAAGTGCATGAATTTATATTGCAGTGAAAAATGAGGCCACAGTGAGGAAAAATGTGTCTTTTTTTAGTCATAAAGGCTGATACTGGTATCGGACTCTCAGGTTTTAAGTTTTATATTAAAATTTGCTTGTTATCAAATCATGATTAGACAGTGTGGCTTGTTTACATATTTAAGGAGACTGAAGCTTCGCCTTTTATAACATCACCCAGTTTCTGTCGAAAATACTGATTTCACAGGCTCTGTGCAAAAGTGTGATTAAATTGCAACTGGTTTTTAGCTTATTTAGTCATAGTTGTTTATTGTTGCACAGAAACATTTTTGATTAGAAGCTACACTTTATGTTTTTCGTTTCATAAAACCAGCCTCTGTGTCAAAGCAAATCATAGTAGCACAGTATATATATTTTCAGTTGGCTTGCTTTTTTCATCCCTGGCATTATGCTGCAATGCTCCCATTACTCAAAGAAATAGGCTTTTTCAACCGAAAGCAGCATTTACCCAAGTGCAGATTATTGTTATTGCCCATCATCCATTTTTTCTGTTCTTTGTCTTAATTTGAGTGAAGGCAGCACATCAAATCACACACAACAATATCAACTTGACTTTTTAACATATTTTTCTCAGATTTTAGTCAGCTCCCTATATTAAACTTGTTGTTTTGTTTGTCTTTGTTTGTCTCTACGCAGCCTGAGCACTGCTGATATCTGTGATGCCCTCCCATGACGCCCAGGTTGGCAGCTGACACTGCCAGTGAGCGGGAGACGCCACTGCACAACCGGTCCTGGGCCGGCGCCGTCAGCCGGTTCTTGCCCTCCCTGTCGCACGCTGGAGACTCTTCCACCTCCACCCGCCTACCAGTATACACAACCATCAGCTCCGATCCACACCAGTAAGATCCCTGTGATAACCGACACGCTGACGTCCTCAGCCAGTACCACCAGCAGCAGCAGCAGCAACAGCCAAAAACAACAATATTGTCAATCAGCAACACCAGCAAAACCACAATCATCACCACCAGCAGCAACAGACATCATGTCCAGTCGTAGAAAGTCCTCTAACCCCTGCATGGTCCGGGTCATCAGCGACCTGCCTGAAGAGCAAGATGACCCAGAGGAGGTGATGGACATGGAAGTATTTGCGAGCAACAACATGGCAGAAAAAGAACAATCAGAACCATCTGAACCTGCAGAAAAAAGTCAAGACCCCCAGCAGGAGAATCTTGTGAATCCAGGCCAGCAGGTGTTTCCAAAAAAGGTGGAAAACCAGAATCCTGAGCCGTCAGAACAAAAGGAGCAGTCTGGGAAAGAAGATCAACCCCGTGTAATTAAAGACCAAGAAACCATGGGGGAGAAGGACAAGGATGAAGCGGAATCTGACCCAGCCTCCCAGAAGAAGCAGCCTAAAGGGTACGAGTGCAAATACTGCCCGTTTTCGACGCAGAACCTGAATGACTTTAAGGAGCACGTGGACTCAAGCCATCCTAACGTCATTCTAAATCCTCTGTACCTCTGTGCTGTGTGCAACTTCAACACCAAGAAGTTTGACTCGCTCACAGAGCACAACGAGAGCCAGCACCCAGGTGAGACAAACTTCAAGTTCAAGAGGATAAAAACAAACAATCAGACTATCTTAGAGCAGACAATCGAAGGCAAGGACAATGAATGCGACATGACAAATGAGCAGGGAGAAAGCAACAGCAGCTCTGTGTTTCCACCCTGCATATCTACCATGGTGAAAACCCCGGGGAACATCCAGGCACTCTTTGGAGGGAGCGAACTGAAGAGCCAGCTGGACGGCTTGATCCAGAAGGATCAGATCACAGCAGTGAACATCAACGGAACCGTCATCATACCTGAACCCACCATCCTCCAAGGGCTCTCCCATGTCACCCCGTTGCTCCAGCGCCCACCCAACTTTAACTCTGTACCAAAAATAGCTGTTCCCTTGAACACCACCAAATATAACCCTTCTTTGGACAACAACCTGACACTGATCACCTCCTTTAATAAGTTCCCTTACCCGACACATGCAGAGCTGTCATGGCTTACGGCCGCTTCCAAGCACCCGGAGGAACAGATCAAAGTCTGGTTCACCACCCAGCGGCTGAAGCAAGGCATTACCTGGTCGCCAGAGGAGGTGGAGGAAGCCAGGAAGAAAATGTTCAATGGCTCCATCCCTCCCGCTCATCACACATTCACCGTCCTGCCGACAAGCCCCATCTCTCAGCCGTCTGCCAAAGCCTCCCAGCAGCCTGTCGTCCACACAACAGTCGAGCATCCAGGCCATGTCCGGACAACTGCGTCCAATGGGCTGAATGTCCACAACAACACCTCCCCTGGCTCCAGCCACACCCTTAAACGATCCCTGCCAACACACCTAACAACGGTGTTTGGCCCAGAGTCAAAGCGACCCATCATGGCGGTCGCCCCCCACTCTGGCGACCCTAAGGACAAGGTCCTAATGGCTCCGCCTCCACCACCTCCTCCCTACAAAGACCGCCTCCCAATGGCTCCACCTCCTGTTCCCATGGAGATGAAGAGACCTGTAGCACTTCCTCTGGTCACCACAGAGATGAAGAGGCCATCCGCTGCCGTGCCTTTAATGCCACCGCCATTGTCGTCGTTATCACCATCTTCATCATCCAAAGGGAAGATTCTCTCTGCATTAGGAAACCCCAAAACAAAGCCAGTGGTGTCTCTTCCGTCCATAGTCTTTCCAGAGTCCTTAACGAGGCCAATGATAGCGCCCCCGCCTATCTTTGCCCCTTCATTCAAAAACTCTTTACTTCTTCCTCGTGCTGCGACCGCCACTTCCAAAGAAAAGCACCCCAACACTCACACTTTGCCAGCTGCTGATCCGAATTTGCCGAACTCCCCTCCACTCATTACTTCACAGGTAAGGAGGCCACCCATTATCCAGTCTATTCGCGCTCCTGCTAAAGCCCCGGCCCAGATTCCAGGCTTCCCCTTGGATGGCAAGAAACTAAAAGAGCAGCAAGGAGTGGAGCTGAAAGCTATCTACCACAGAGGAGACAAGGTGGTCAGTCCTCTGACAGAAGCCAACGGGACATCTCGCATTGACGGTAAATGGTCCCACAATCAGACCTCCCCTTCTCACAACAACGGGATTGTACATTTGGATAGTGGGGAGACACCAACAGCACTTAAACCAGATTTTCAGCAGAAGTCATCGGTGCTGACCCAGTTCCCTCTCCTCGAGAGGATGAAAGGAAAAACAGCAAAACAGTTGAAGGTCTTGGAGGAGAACTTCCTACGGAACAGCTTCCCCAGTCACAGCGATGTGGACAATCTCTCCACCACAACCTGCCTGTCTCATCAGGAAATCGACAGCTGGTTTGTGGAGCGCCGTGCACTTCGCGACAACCTGGAACAAGCCCTGCTCAACTCCATGGGCACTAAGAGGATGGGCGTGGGTGGCATTACTGCCATCGCTGACAAACAACTGCAGCAGCAGCAGACTCTACAGCTGAATGGGGTTCACAAACCCAACACTGGTGTGGGCCATCTTAAAAGCCTCCCTCCATCTTCGCATGCTCTGTCCATGATTGGTCCTGGCACCATTGCACCCTCCGTCCCCAACCCAAACTCCTGCTCAGTGCCTCCAGACAGCCGATCCCTGGCGCTCCTCAAGGACGATTTTGCTCAAACGCGGTGGCCTTCCCCTGAGGAGTTCAGCCAGCTGGAGGGTCGGATGGGACTGGCTCGCGCCGACCTTGCACGCTGGTTCACCGACGGCCGGCTGCAGACCGGCAGCTTGGAGCTGGCAGACCTTTTTCACAACAATGGAGTGAACGGAGGGCAGGGGGTGGCCGTGTGTTCTCCCGAAAACACTCCATCCGGCATCATCCAGCGCTGTCAAGAAGGAGCCCTAACAAACAACAACAGCAGCAGTAAGGTGCTGGAGATGGAGTTGGGTTGGCTGATGGACCAACGCACCAAGAGCCAACGGCACGATGAGCTTCAAGACCGGTTTGCTGGCAGGTACTGCATTCATATATTTTTTTCAAGTTTTACCTGTACTTTGTTTTAAAGTTTCCATCACATTTTAATGATGCTTTGAACAGATTTCAGTAACCCATATAATGCATATTTACAGGTATTCAGTTTCATTTTTGGGTCTGGTAGAATATGTTTGCATGCTTAAATGTTGAAAAACACATTATTTTTCTCATGATGTACATGACATTCAGCACAGTCTGCTTTGATTTGTGGGTTGGCCATCACAAGTCTCTGTATATATGCAGAGAGACATAGCTCTAACAGAAGCCGCTCTAGTGAGGAAATGATGGACTGCTAATTGTTTGAGGCCGATGTAGCTGCTAGTCAGGTGTTATGCAAATGTATTACATGGTTACATTAGTTACATGATTTATCTGAGACAGAAACAGAAAGAACGTCTGATTTTTGACCTTTCAGACCGAACTTGTCATGTGGGATGTGCAGTTCTGTCGGTCAGAATGAAGCTTTAGATTGTGATATTTCATTTATAAAAAACAACTTTCTTGTACATTCTCACTCAGACATTCTACAAAAATAAATAATTTCTGTTATGTCCCATAAAAAATAATAATAATCTGCATATCTCATCATATTTTCATATGAAATGCAGGCTAAATATAACATACCAGATCAATTAAATAAATGCAGCATGACTTAAAAACTGTATATGGAGGAGCAAGTTGTCAGTAAGTTGTTGGAGGATACATTCAGCATGGTGAAATATTTTACAGGAGTTTGTAGATGCTGTCAGAATGTAAGTAGTTAAATGTCCATAGCATGTGGAACCAGCATTTTTCCATTCTTGTTAATATCTGTGTTAATACTTTAGGCAAATGTTGTATGAGTTTATTCCAGGTTTTTAAAACTTTTTGTAAAATAATCAAAGAAATCAAACTTTTTTCTTTTTTTTTTTTTTTGCTCATTTATGGCATTATAACTGTGTCATGCTTCACAGAAGAAAGACCTTTTTGAGTTCTTTCTACTTCTAGTCATGGTTGTGCTGTTTCTATAGAGATGCAGGACTTTATATTGCAGTGAAAAATGAGCCCACAGTGAGTAAAAATGTGACGGGAGCTAAAAACACCCCAAAACTGCTTAGAGTTCACAGGGTGAATGCCTTTTATCCATACATGATAAACTGTGGAGTCGCACATTTGCTCCTTTTCTAACACTACTAAAGACAACTTTTTTTACAGGCAGGACTTGTAATGAAGTATTTTACAATGCTGTATTGGCACATCCACTTAAAATATCTGAATAATTAACCACAATGGGCAGAGAAACAGCAAATTAAGCTGGAAAAGCATGCAAATGTAGTATCATGAGTCCTACACTGACAGCTGCTGACAGCTCTCTGTAATTTACCTGTTTCTCAGTATGACCACCTCCTTTCTTATGTAGATGAGAAGATGGAAATTAAAATAATTTACCATTAAAAGAAAGCCAGTTTTATTTATGTAGCCCAAATCATAAAATTGCACCATCCTACATCCTTTCAACCTTTCAGATCTTGATGTTTTGTGCATTAAGTGAGCAGTGCCCCTGCATCGCTTTCTACCCACTGACTTCTTTTACAGTGATCCGTGCATTCAAATGAAATGTCTGCTTCCTCTTTTTAGTTGCTGCCATAACATTGTTTTCAGGACATTAACCTAGAAATCTACAGGACTTTATTTAGTCTACCTTCCTTTCAAGGAACTGGGGATGTGTTTGGCCAAATAACACAGCCATTACGGTGAAACCAATATCTCTGCGATAATTTGGGCAAGCATTTTATTCTTCCCGTGAGTCATGTCTGGGTTCAGGCTCAGGCTTACAGTAAGAACCTGCACTGACAGCACATTGAAATCCATTTGGCAGCTGCTCAATCTTTAAACTCTACAACAAAGCATGCTTAAACAATGCTGAATGATGAGTGCAGAAGACTCATTGGGTTTTTACTTTTATTTTTGAATGTAAAATTTGATTTAATCCCCCAAACCCTAAACAGTGTCTACGCAATTTTTGGCTCTAAGCTCATTTTTTTATTGTAATATAAAGTCCTTCACCTCAGTGAAAACAGCACAAACATGACTAGAAGTAGAGAAAACTCAAAAATATCTTTTGTGCAGTGTGACAGTTGTAATGCCATAAATCCTTTTTAAAAAATGAAAGCTGAATTTCTTTAATTTTGTATTTTACAGAAAAATTGAAATAAAAATTCAACATGTGTAACATTGCTGATTTCCATAATTTTTAAACACTGAAAAAAATGTGGGTCCACTCTATAGATATTTTACAACATTTTTTTAATATAATTTTACGCACTTGTCTACTCTCTGCTCTGTGTAAACACTGCCTGCAGTTGAGCCAAAAAACATGTATTTTTTTGTCACTTGACTGTTGGTTGTAGGTGAGTTTGCCTTAATAAGGACAGAGTCTGGTTACAGCAAATATATTTTTTTAAACAAAACATGTAAAACTATGTGATTTTAATGAAACATCAAGATCTCAAGCTTAGATTTGTTTAACTTTTATAAGTGAACGTAAAGGATGATTAGTTCAAAGACTGCTAGTCACGAATCCTATGATTTCCTCTTTTTTTCTTGTTTTTACAGTTTCTGTCTGGTAAATGCAGTAATTTTGGCACTTTTTTCAAACATATTATGTCTTTGAAACCAGTTGAGAGATTTTTGTGTTTGTCCTCAGTTTTTCATCACCGTAATCAAATCTTCTTGTCTGTGAGCTCCATCATGATTGTTGTAGTTGGTTTATTATCTCATGAAGAGAATTTCCTCCTTCAGAATATAATCATACTAATGATTAGGTTCTCCTCGTTGTAATTAAAACATGTCCCACTCGACTTAATGGCTTAAATATCAAAAAAGATTGACAGTTTGCTTTGATTTCCTAAAAATATCCTGAGAAAACAGCAGATTTAAGACATGAATTTGGCGTCCAATTACTTCATCTGATCGGATTACTATTTCATGTGGGGGTTATCAGTGATGTCCATTAGTGATTCAGTAGTTTAATTTCTGTTAGTAGGTGAACTTAAAGCCCTCTCTGCACTGCGTTTCTGCCTAACTTTGCGTTAATCTGGTGATGAACCGCTTTAACAGACTGAGACAGCAGAGCGTGGCGGAGCTGAAGAACGGCGGACAGAATGGGGGAGTCCTCGGAGGAGCTCGGGACGTGTTCGGGAGCTGGCTGGAGGACGGACACTCAAGGAGAGGACGGGAGCTGCTTCTGGACAGGGAGAGGAAGATGGCAGAGGACGCATCCGGGAGGCTGACTGGATAATCGGTGAGAGTTATCAGCAGCTGTCCTTGGTTTGGTTTTCCTTCTACGACTGATCTTCACCAGCGATCACTGATTGTTTTCTTGTTTTATTTGAGCTGCTGTTGATCAGCAGGATGTTGCTGCAATAGCTCTCAGTCCTTTGAGAAATGCGTGATGAAGACCTTGAGTTCACTTGCAGCTCTCTGAAAAGGCACATTGACATCAGAAACAAACTTTTTGTCCATTTTAAAAGGGCAGTGGCTTTTAATTAAACCTGCAACTGGGTTTCATTCACTACCAGTACAAGTGTTACTGATTTTTTAGTTGGATGATTAATCGTTTGTTCTGTAGAATGTCAGATATGACAAATGTTCCCCTTTTAGGCAACTGAGTGAAGCATGAATTACATCTTTCAGTGGGACATTGCGGAATTTGATCATTCTTCTGTAGTGAGAGAAGCTTGAACTCCATAACACACTGCGTCGACCCTTGATGTCTACGAACCATGTTTCTTTACAAAACCAGGTTTTTTAGAAGTTATACACTGAACACCATTTACATCCATATTTACTTGCAGGTGCTTTTCTTTCTTCACTGCTTTTGCTGCAGCTACGTTACTTGGCACGTCATCTGTAGGTCAGTTTGAGTTCAATTTCAGGAACGAGGATCTCATCAGTGCTTCTCCACAACCACAAGCTTAACAGGGACAGGAACATGAACGTCAATAACAAATACACACTTAGACTTCTTTAAAAAAGATTTCATATTGTTTGCCAGTTCATTTTGTACTTGTGCCAACTGAAACATTTCAAACATGATCTGTCCCAAATCATCTCTAAACCACTGATTCTCTGAACCCCAAGCAGTGTCTGTGCATTTTTCACTCACTATGGGCTCATTTTTCACTGTAATATAAGGTCTTGCACCTCTATGGAAACAGAACATCCATTGCTAGAAGTAGAGAGAACTCAGAAATGTCTTCTGTGCTGTATTACACAGTTATATTGCCATAAATTACAAAAAATGGGAAAAAACACATTTTAATTTCTTTATTTGTTTTATTTTGTTTCACTAACAGCTTCACATTTGCAATTTTTGGTCGGTAGAAATGGTTTATTTTTCGCAAATGTTTAAGTGAGACATGTAGAATAAAGTGTATTTGATGAAATATGACAATTTTAAGCTAAGATTTGGTGAAGTATTTTGACAGATCGACACGTCACAGATAGGTAGTCTGAAGACCGCCTTTTTGTTTTCGCAGTTTCAGGCTGATACATGGTGTAATCGTGGCATTCTTTTTAAACATACCATGCCTTTTCCAACCCACCAGTAGATTTTGGGGTTCAGAGAGTTTTAAGTTAAATTTGAACAAACTGTGTACCATTTAGCATCATTTTTCAATGACTTCAATTGCGTTCAATAATTGACACTCTGAGTCCATATCCAAATGTTCTCTACTGGTGTTGTCACTGTCACTCCTTTTGAAACATGCAACCATGAATGATGAGGTTATTGTTGTGAAATGGAGTTCTTTAATACAAACCATAATCTTTACCCAAACTTAACCAAGCAGTTTTGGTGCT
Source organism: Amphiprion ocellaris (assembly GCF_022539595.1). Taxonomy (NCBI): domain Eukaryota; kingdom Metazoa; phylum Chordata; class Actinopteri; family Pomacentridae; genus Amphiprion; species Amphiprion ocellaris. Next base: position 25,927,304 of record NC_072780.1, on the reverse strand, counting down.
TAAAACAAACCAAAAGGCACGTAAAAAGCACAAATTAAGTATCAAACTTTAGCAAAATTAAGTAAAATGTGTGAAAGTCCTGTCACTTGCACCCTTCCAGCCCCTTTGTAAAGCTGTTTAAATGGAAAAAACTCTGATATATCAAATATTGACACCAATAAAGGACGCCTTGTACGTATCTCTGAGAGGCCAGCAGCTTTGACAAAGCAGCAGTATTTGACAGCCTGGGAATGAGAACGATTTGGGCTGCTGTTTGCTGCTTAGGACGTAGTGTACAGCAACTTTTTAGAGTGTTTTCTCCATAAACAGCTGCTTCTGAAGCCAAAATCAGACCACACAGAATGAACCAAAACTGTAAAGTTGAATCCGGGCAGCTAAATGAGCTAAAAACTCGCTGTGTGAAGTCATAGGGAGTCATTTGATGCACTGTTGTAGTAAAAATATATTGATGCTCTGCGATATCTGCCGACTGCTCTGTATAACTGAATGAGTGGATGCAAGTTTTACCACCTCGGAGGAGGGAAGTGATTTAACTGTCATTGGTCCCCAGCGTACCCCCTCATCTCCCCAGTCTGCTAGTGTTGAAGCCAACCCCTCGATCCCAGGCAACAAACAAAACCACTCCAGCCAGTCTCCATCTGTGTGTGTAGCTGTGTGAGTTTTGGCTTTAACTGTTGAGCAACAAACACTATCTTCAGGAAAATTTAGGAAGAAAAAAAATGCTATTGGAGGCCTAAAATAGCAGCAGACCCCCTGGTGTGGCAAAGTTTGATAGATAAAAGGCTCCGCCTGGGGCAAAGTGTGATGACAGAGTCTGCTGCTTGTTCCCTCCACTGTCTGTTCTGACAGAAGATTGAAAGTCTTAATGTTTCGACGCAGCTTTTTGCTTATCAAAATAGAATCTGTTCAAATGATTTCCTCAAGACAAACATCCATAAACAAGGTGGAGACTCGGCTTCTTACGCTGTTACTTTTGAAAGATTGTCACTACGTTGGGACGCCTTCAAAATCAGCTCTTGACAGCTAAAATCAATAATCAATAGGCATCATTTTGAATAACCAACAATAAATGTGGGTTTTGCACATAAAACACAACCTTTCAGCGATGTTTAAAAATGGATTTGGCCGGAATTTAACACTTTCACTGCAGTTTAAAAGACTTTTATTTGTCCCAACACAAGGTAAAAGCAGCAATAAAGTTGACTAAGACAGTAATGCAACATGTCAAAAAGTGTCAACTACAGATGTCTCAGAAAATACAGTATATTGCTGACCAAAGCTGTGATAGAAGTCCACAATGATAAAGACGGCATCCTTTGCCAATCACTTCACTTTCCGCTCTGTATTTAAAAATGAAATAATGTAAATGAAAAGACAGCTGATTTTTGAGTGCAAAACCTGTGAAACAGTGGAGGTAGAGATATCCTGACTTTTACTGACCAGTATCCATTAAACTCTGAAAATGCTGAAGCCTGCATTTCCCCTAATGCAGCTTGATGTGATGCCACATTCATTTAATAGCAGATTTGTCTAAATTACCTGTGTCGGTCGTGTAAATGGTGTTTAAGTCAATATCCAAGTTGTAATGACACCTGAATTTACATTTTTTTATGGAAAAATCTGAGTGTAACTGAGCAAAATCAATACCAGAAACTATACTTATTTATAATAATAAATTTATAATAATAATAAACTATTGTTAGATTAGTATGTTAGCATTTGTTAACAAGAAAAGCACTCTGCCAAGGGCGCAGTACTCTGCCAAGAATGTTCATTTCTCAATTTCTTTATTCAGAAGTCACGGCAACATAGAATCTGGCCAATTAATGTAGACCTACCCACAAACTAAAGAAATACATAAAAAATTACTCTGCGGTGAGCACAGGCATGTGCTATGCATGCGTACGTTACGTACGGATACCGAACTGCATGACTTAAACATGTAGCGGGCCGAGTCAATTGATGCAGGTAACTGACACAGCATTCACTTGTTGTCATGGTTATGGTGACGCCATGCCATGAAATCCTTAACAAATCCATGAATCTAGACTATAAGCTGCATCACTACCAAAATCTAATGAGGTGGACCTTCCCTGAAAATTTCATCCAAATCCGTTTTTGAATAATGTTGCACACGGACAGACAGATTCACAGATTCACAGACAAATGTACGCCAGTCGTCACATAACTCCGACGCTTTCCTTGGTGGAGTAATTAGCATAAGAGATAAGACTGGGATACAATGTATCAAACCAATACATAGTCAATCTAAAAGGACCAAAATATCAATTAATTTAATCGATTAACCATCAGCTGTAATGAGAAAGAGCAGCAATGGAAGGAGAAGACGACAAGGAAACTGATGGCAATGGAGAAGACAAAGAAGATGATGAACCAGACCAACAAGAAAGTGCTGACGAAGAAGACAGTAAATCAGGCAAAGAAGATGACAAAGAAGAAATGGAAGAAATAAACAAAGAAGACAGTAAAGAAGAGGAAGAAGACAATAAAGGCAAAGACTTTAAAGAAGATTCCAGAGATGATAAAGAAAAAGATAATGACGAAGAAGAAGACAACATGGCGACATGGAAGAAGAGAACAACAAACCCAAGAAAGACTGAGGACAAAATGATGACCAAGAAGAAGATTGAAGAGACAAAAAGGAGATGAAGAAGATGACAAAAACATAACAAAAAAGAAGATGAAACAGATGATGATGACAAAAAAGACGATGAAGAAGAAGATGATGTAGAGGAAGAAGACAAAAAATGGTGAAGATTTCAAAGAAGAGGACTACAGAGACAATAAAGGAGAAGATGAGGAAGACAAAGAAGAAGAAGACAAAGATTGCAATGTAGAAGAAGAGGGCAAGATAGATAAAGACAAAGATGGTGAAGAAGGAAAATAACAGAGCAAAAAAGATGGCAATGATGAAGACTGAAATGATGATGATGATGATGATGATGATGATGATGATGATGATGATGAGGAAGAAGACAAAAAAAACATCCAAACCTTTGAAAGACATTGCACAGACCATAAAGAAGAAGATGGAGAAGGCTACAAAAAACACAACAATGATGACAAAGACAAAAAAGAAGGTGATAGTGATCTAGAAGAAGAAGACAATAAAAACTGAAACTTGAAGAAAATGATGACCACAAAGAAGATTGCAGAAACAAAAAAGAAAATTACAAAAAAACACTACAAAGAAGAAGAAAATGGTAAAAATGATGATGATTGACAAATAGACGATAAAGAAGAAGATGGCAAAGACAACACAGATGCTGAAGATGCAAAAGAGAACCAAAAAAACAACAACAATGAAGATGTTAAAGAAGGAGAGCAACAAGATGAAGAAGAAAAAGATGTAGAAGTAGAAGATGATGCCAAGTTGAAGAAAAACAAGTCATAAAAACTCACTCAGGTCCATTTGGATCCTGACGTGATTGAACTTTTGGACCATATCAAGAGCTCCATTCCTGACAACCAAAAATCACCAGGACTCTTCCTCTGAATACCAAGAAAGTCACAAAAAATTTATTACAAGACTTTCAAGTACTTCTAAGCTGTGCAGATTTTTTTTTTTTACTGTTGTTTTGTGGAGGTTCTCCTCAGCTGCTTTAATAAACTCTGTGCTCCAACCCACACATCACACTGACGACAGCGAACAACATCTGTGTTACTCGATGTATCTGCATGGAGGTCACATTTTTACAGAATTTAGAGGATTTAACTTTTAATATTGAACATGTAAAGCCTCAGGGTGAGCTGATAACTGAACACTATCAGTACAGAGTCTCTGGTTTGATTCCTGACTAGCTGGATATCAATGTCTTTGCTGCTTCTACCAGAAATAAGCGGAAAATGCGTGGTTGTTTTGGTCCTTTGGTAGTTGTTTTGACCCAGTGTGTTGTCATTTTGCATGTCTGAGTTTAAAGTTTGTGTGTCATTGTAGTTGTTTTGACCATGTGTGTCGTCATTTTTACATCACTTTTTTGCTATTTTTTGTCATTGTAGTTGTTTTAACCCTGTTTGTTGTCATTTTGCATGCGTGAGTTGCAATTTTGTGTTTGTGTGTTTTGCCCCCTTTTTTATACCTAATTTGTGTCCCTTTGTTGTCATTTGTCTCTCTTTGTTGATGTTTTGTGTGTCTTTCTCATTTCTATACATCTCTCTATGTCCTTTTGCCTTTTTTGGTTTTTATTTTTGCATCTCTGTATCACTGTTTTCTGCCTTTTGTAGTTATGTTGACCCTTTTGTGATTATTTTGACAATTGTATTGTCATTTTTATGTCTCCTTGCTGTTTAGTGTCTTCTTGTCGTTCCTGTGCGTCTCTCTATATTCATTCTTCCTTTTTATTATCATTTTTCATCTGTTTGTTGTCACTTTAAATCTGTGCTGAAGTTATTTTTTGTCTCTTCTTTTCTGCTTTGTATCTTTTTGTAATTATTTTGCCTCTTTTGTGGTTGGTTATAGACTTTATGTCGTCATTTTTCCCCTCTTTGTTGCCATTTTGCGTCTCTTTGTTACTATTGTGTGTTTTGTTATAGTAATTTTGACCCTTTGTGTTGTCATTTTATGTTTCCATGCTGTTTTCTGTGTTGCAGTTCTCGTGCATTTTTCTGTCATCATTTTTCATCTCGTGGTCATTTTAAGTCTGTACCTGAGTTATTTTTCATCTCTTATTTACAGGTTTTGTCTTTATGTAGTTTTTTGCCTCTTTGTAGTTAATATGTGGCTTTAAAACTCATTAAAATTCAAGTTAAAACCTCCATCAAACAGACATTTTCCAGCTAATTTCATCAACCTGCAAAACGTCAGGCGGCTGTCGAGCTCGGGGAGGTGTTTTGGTGTTTTGCTGTTTGTGAATTAGTTTACGAGCGGGATGATAAATGAACATGATCCGCTTTCCAAACTCTGGCACTTTGTGACTGCGGCCGCGGACTCGCCTGCTCTGCCAGACGCTCAGTTCAGGTGCCAGTGATTATTGGAGGCTGAATCCTGCTCTCCAAATCGGTTTGGCTCACAGAGAACCGAGTGCGGCAGGTGAATGCTGGAATCCACTAAAATCTGCTGCAGACAGAAGTCACACTCCAACTCTGAAATTTCAGTATGTGGTGCTAAAAAAAATGAAGCTTTAAAAAAAAAAAAAAAAAAAAAAAACGCTGTTGGATTTGCACTGAGCTGAGCAAGCCTTCTCTTATTGAACATTATTAATAAAAAAAAATAAATAGCAATATATATGTCAGAAATAGATGAAATGTATGAAACTCTGAAAATTTTAATTACATTCCTCAGAAACGCAAACATTGGAGATATTTTAACATGAAGAATAATCGTATGATGTGCATAAACATCACCTCTGAGACATGAATGTTATTAAGAGTATTATCTGAAGCGTAGATATAGATTTTGCACAATTTATATGCATTTTTGTTTGTATATATATATTTTGGTGGTGCTGTGAGAAATCTAAGATTTGTTAACTGTCCAACTATCATCAAACTGTCTTCAGACTTCACCTTTAAATGTGACCATTTTGGAAAAAAATACAGAAAACAGCAGCCTTTATTTCTGAATCTGAATCTTAAAACCAAACAGATTCTGTGTTTTGGTGCAAATTGGGGTTAAAATTTGTCTGTTTTCCATTTTTTATGGACTAAAGCAATACTTTTCTTGGCTTCCTTCTTTTTCTGATAACTGCATTTGATTAGTTTTTAGTCGATTTCTGTTTGGAAGGTTTTGAGGGTTATTTTGCCTACATATTAGTTCCCTTCAGTGCTTTTTTTCCTACAGCAGCTACAGTTATAGTTGCTATGAATCATGGAGTCATCAATCACAGAAACTCATTTGTGGATTGTCTGCATTTCTGTGCCATTTTTTCTTGTCGGTTCTTTTGCTGTTCCTTCCCCAAATGCTTTCATTGTCATTTATAGCTACAATTACAGATGTTTTCTGTTTGCTTGGAGGCAGCAGATGAACCTATGGAAACAGTATTGTCTTATTTTATCCTTTCCTCTCCCAAACTGGTTGAGGCAGACAGCTGCCCTCCTCAAACCTGGTTCTGCTGGAGGTTTCTTCCTGTTAGCTCTGTTGACTGCAGGTAGTTTCTGGATGTTTCTTTGCTCCTGTCACATTTTTGCTCACTGTGGGCATTTTTTTTACTTCAATATAAAGTCCTGCACCTCTATGGAAACAGAACAACCATGAATAGAAGAACAGAGAACTTCCAAATGGTATTTAGGCTGTATGACACGTATGATGGCATTAAAAAAGACAACAAAAAATGCTGCATTTATTTGAAAATTAAACAACATGTACACCATTTTCCAAGTGGCCACATGTATACCACTGCTGAGAAGAAAGCGGTGACTCTACTTACCATAGATACACTGCCTGGCTAAAAAAAAAAGTCGCCACCTGGATTTAACTAAGCAAATAGGTAAGAGCCTTCAGCTGGATAATTACTGCAGTGATGAATATGTTTCAGCAGGCAACAACTTATTTAACACTAGCTGATGCAGTGAGGAGCTTCTCATTTCTTAAACAACCATGTCGGATGACGTATCCTGTGGTCATGGAAAGGATGTTAATCTGTCTCAGAAGGATCAAATTATTGGCCTGCACCAAGCAAAGAAAATGACTAAGGAGATTCCTGAAACTAGTAAAATCGAGTTAAGAATCGTCCAACGCATTATTAAAACCTGGAAGGATAGCAGTGAACCATCATCTTCCAGTAACAAATGTGGTTGGTCATGTGATCTGAGGAGTCCAGATTTACCCTGTTCCAAAGGGTGCATCAGGGTAAGAAGAGAGATGGATGAAGTGATGCACTCATCATGTCTAGTGTCTACCAGCATGTGGAGGTTAGGGTTATGATCTGGGGTTGGTCAGGTTCAGCAATGTTATGTTCCCAAAGAATGAGGTCAGCTGACTACCTGAATATACTGAATGATCAGGTCTTTCTATCAGTGGAGTTTTTCTTCCCTGATGGCATGGACATGTTCCAAGATGATGATGCCAGGATTCATGGGGCTCACATTGTGAATGAGTGGATCAGGGAGCATGAGACATCATTTTCACATATGGATTGACCTCCACAGAGTCCAGACCTCAGCCCCACTGAGAATCTTTGGGATGTGCTGGAGAAGACTTTGCGCAGTGGTCCGACTGCTATCAACAGTACAAGATCTTGGTGAAAACTTAATGCATCTCTGGATAGAAATAAATTCTGTGACATTGCAGACGCTTATCTAAACGATGCCACAGCAATGAGTGCCATTGTCAAAACTAAAGACCTAAATGCAGTCCAACAAAATATTAGAGTGTGCGGCTTTTTTTTTTTTTTTTTTTTTGGCCGGGCAGTGTATTTTTGTTTAATTCATTTCCATACTTGTCTCCTCTCTGCTCTGTGTTAGCACTACCTGCAATTCAACCAAAAAGTACCATAATTTTTCTCATTTGAATGTTGGTCACTAATGTCCTGATGGTTGCACCAAGGTATGCAGAGTTTTTAGTTTTTTACAGAATCTAGTCAATGCAAACAGTTCATTTTGGGTTAATTTATAAATAAGGCATGTAGACTGAAGTGATTTGGAGGAAATGTCATGATTTCAAGGTTAGATTTTGCTAAATTTTCAAACATCATGGCAAATCACAGCTATGATAAATGGTTTAATTTAGGCAATTTCTTAAACATAATATGATTTTCAAACCCGCTGGTGGGTATTAAGGTTCAGCAGGTTAAATAAATCATTAGAAACATCTTGACACTTTGGCCACTGAAAAAAACTGCTTAAATCCCAGCAACACAAAACAAATCAACAGTCTGCAATTAATCTAAATGCAAACGAAAGTCAAAGTACTGACAGAAAAAGACAACTAAGCACCAACTCTGTCAAAAAAAATAAATCCAAAAACAACCTGCGGGGAGAAAAAGCAGACAAAATAGATACACAAGTAATTTGGTGTTGGCGGTCAGAAATCAATCAGCGATCGTCTCATATTCAACTCTCATCACTGGAATTAAAGCGCGTCGCAAGTCATCCATATGAAAAAAGTTACTCAGCCATTAGGCGAAACATTATCGGAATGAATATGCATCCCTGATAGTATTCTGTACTAATCATAGCGTTCTTTTGGGGAGAAGGCCAAGGTAAATGGTAGATAGAGAGAATATTAAAAATAACAGCTCCGAAATTAATTTCCACAAAATGTTCCCACATTTTAAAAATGGAGAGAACGGGGGAAAAAGCCCAATTGGTTGAATTATGTTGAATCAACATGAGGCTTTAAAGTTCATTTTAACCTGTTTTTAGCATCGGTCGGGGAAACGTAAAGGTCAGAGGTCACGGCAGCAACATGATACTCATAAAGAAGGAGAGCGATGCTATCACGCACATTATTTTAATGATTGATGGAGCAAAAACAAATTCCTGCAGCTCAAATTGATGCGACGACGTCCCCGGTTTATCTTAGTGTGCGTGTGCTTCAGTGGTGTGTGTTTGTGTGTGCTCCATCCATTGTCCTGTCTCACTAATCACAGCAGCTCGGGGCTTCATTTAATCAGCCGAGCGCCGCAGCGTCCCATAATAACTTATCAACACTCGTAGCTTATAGATGAAGGCTTAATTGCCAAAATACTGTGGCGTTTCTCCCTCGCTGTCATCATTATAATGTGGAACTCTGAGGCTCAGACACTGAAAGTTACCCGTTTCCAGGAAACCGTGATCTTACAATAGAAGACATTATTTCATTTTAATTTTGCACCTTTTAAGCCTTAATGACAATCTTTTTATCCGGTGAAAAACCTTTGATTTGAAGCCAAAAAAACAAGTTACAAGGACCCAAAGCTCCCAGCACTCCCGATGTGGTAGTTGGGAGTCTCTTTGTGGTTGTTTTGACCATTTATTTATTTTTTGCACCTTTTTGTAGTTGCTTAAACCCTTTTGCAGTTGTTTTGACTCTAGGTGCTGTCAATTTGCATCTCTGTGTTGCCGTTTTGTGTCTCATTGTGGTTATTTTGACCATTTATGTATTTTTTAGCCCCTTTTGTAATTGTTTAAACTCTTTTGCAGTTGTTTTGACCATGTGTGCATCCCATTTTGCATCCCTTTGTTGCTGTTTTGTGTCCCATTGGCATTCTCTTGCCTCTTTTGTAGTTGTTTTCTATCTTTTTGCTACTGTTTTGTGGCATTGTACTTGTTTTGACTGTTTTTGTAGTTGTTTTCACCATGTGTGTGGTCATTTTGCAACTTTCTGTTGCTATATTGTGTCCGATAGTGATTATTTTGACCATGTTTGTATTTTTTTTTCCCTTTTGTGGTTCTTTTCTATCTTTTTGCTACTGTTCTGTTTGTAGTTGTTTTGATCATGCATGTTTTGCATCTATTTGTTGCTGTTTTGGTGTCTCATTGTGTTTGTTTTGACCATTTTTGTATTTTTTTGCTCTTTTTTGTATTTGTTGAAGCCCTTTTGTAGTTGTTTTGACCATTTTTGCATCCCTTTGTCGCTGTTTTGTGTCTGTATGCTGTCATTTTGCATCTTTTTGTTGCTGTTTAAACGCTTTTATAGTTGTTTTGACCCTGTCTGCTTTCATTTTGCATCGTATTGTCATTTCCTTGCCTCTTTTGTAATTGTTTTCTATCTTTTTGCTACTGTTTTGTGTCATTGTAGTTGTGTTTGCCTTCTTGGTAGTTGTTTAAACACTTGTAGTTTTGAGCATTTTTGCAGTTGTTTTTACCATGTGTGCAGTCATTTTCCATCTCACTATTGCTGTTTTGTTTCTCATTTTGATTATTTTGACTCTTTTATGGTTGTTTTCTGGATTTGCTACTGTTTTGTGTATCGTAATTGTTTTGCTCCATTTTCCCATTGTTTAAACCCTTTTTCAGTTGTGACCATTTTTCTAGTTGTTTTGATCACAATTTTGCATCTTTTTGTTGTGGGATTGTGGCTCAGTGTGGTTGTTTTGACCATTTTAGAGTTGTTTTGAACATGTGTGCTGTCATTTTACATCTCTTTGATGCTGGTTTGTGTCCTGTTTTGGTTGTTTTGTTTCTCTTTTTAACTTGAAACTTTTGGTGTTTGCATTGACCCTTTTCCTTGTTGTTTAAACCCTTCTGTAGTTGTTGTGATTCTACATGTTGTCATGCTAAATCTTTCTCTGCATCATTGTGGCCATTTTCTCCTTTTTGTAAAAAGTGTCAACAGTGAGCTCATCAGAGAAAATTTAGGAGGCTTCGACAAAAACAGTAGTGTTATTTAAGCTTTAATTGAAATATTAAGATGAACATGAACAGACAGCTCATTTATCTGACATGGTGATGTCAGACCTCTTAATTTATGAACTGACTGTGTAAAAAAGCAAACATAAAACTCGCTATAAGACCTGTTAAACCTGAGAGAAGCTGCAGATTCAAGAGGTGATTCTTTGGACTTTTCACAGTCGATGCTTCATTAGTGTAAAAATATTGATTACGGTAAATGAAAGCTTCTCAATCAGGATAAATGAGGACCAAAGCCTGGTTCTGTGCAGGTGAAATCAAGACACTGGCTTCTCTCGCACATCTGGGTATTTTATGTATGTTTTGCTGTCCATTGTCCTGTTAGTGTAATCACAGCGCCTGCAGGCCTTGTTTAATCACTTGCACACAAATCACAACTTTAACACAGTTTCCGCTCTTACATGGATTAGGAGAGCGTGGACCGGCCGGCCGCTCAGGTCCGCCCTGATTTCACGTGTCCCAATTCCCAGCAGCACCAGGCGACCATCAGCACCGGCTCCTGGCACGATTGCTTTTTAATCCCCCTCTCTTTTGTTTTTTTTTTTGGGTTTTTTTGGGGTTTTTTTTGGGGGGGGGGGGGTTCTTGTGAAACTGACATTTTCTCTTGTGCTGAGAAACGTTTGACAGTTTTTAATGCCCCTCCTCTTCTCTCTTCTGTCTATTTCAGGTGCGAATAGGATTTACCGCCATCACCGCCGCCGCTGCTGCTGCTGGAAACATACAGGAGGAAAGGAAAAAAAAAACAAAGAATGGAGCAACAAAAGAAGAGTTTTTTTAAATATATCAGATTTTTTTTTTTTTTTTTTAAATAATTTTTTGTTTTTTACCGATTTTTATCTCTTGATTGTCGCATCCCAGGTCACACACAACATCCTCCTTCCTTGCGTCGGAGCTAATTTCGACCTGAGGTGGCCCCTCCAACAAAACGAGTTTCAAGTTTTTATTTCAGGACAGGCGCAAATATGCACCCAAATTGAAATCCGAAGGAGAAATTCAGGGTCACGACGTGTGAAGATAATTGAAATTTGCCTCCCTTACAGTGGATTTAGAATTGCAGCTTTCAGTTTTTCACAGCAACATGAGTTTTCTAATAATGTTATTATCCGAGGCTTCGCTCTGCACGTGCACAGATGAGGCTCGATGCACGAACACCATCATCTTATAAGGCAGAAGCTGATTTCCAAAACGCTGTAAACAATCGTAGTTAGTGATCGACTGTGATACAGGGAGTTCTCAACATGATGAAGCTTCCCTTTCAAGTTTCTCTTCAGTAGGTCTGAGTTCAAGCTTTCCCTTAAAGAGGTCGATTAGATTTAATGTGAGTAATACTTGAAACATCTCTGATTTCCAGAGAATAAATCTAAAAAAAAAAACAAAAAACAGGCTGTGAATTCCGTCAAATTTCAATAAAATACCACATGAACCCGTCACCTCGCTGCAGTGAGGACACTCTGACCTCACAGTGGGGCGGGGCTACAGGAGGTCACCTGAGGTCAGAGGTCAACCAGAGAGAACAGCAACTTTGTAGGCTGGAGCCAAGTTACATGTTTGAATATCAGTATGGAAGCTTTCTATTCCATTATTTTCATTTAACTCAAACGTTATGACATTTCAACAATCAAATTATTGACTCTCAAAATACGACCTTTTCACTCATAATTTATACTTAAGTATGTCAAATACTGACTTTTATCACATAATTGTGATTGTAAAGCTTAAACTTTTTAATTTATAACTTTATTCACTATTGCATAATTGTGAAAGGTTAGTTCGTAATTCTGACTGACCTAATTTTGATTTTGAACTTAAAATTTAACGTTATTACTTTTACTGGTACTTCTATGTACATAGTAGTACTGTTTACTCCTTTTTTTATCTCATATTTTGACTTGCCAACTCAAAAATGTGACTTTACAAATTTAAAATTTAGATGTTTTGCTTCAGTGTTTGACTGTTTATCTCAAATTATTGACAGTCTCATAGTTACAATATCCTGATTCCTAATTTTCACTCAACTTTGTGACGTCTCAACTCACAAAAAAGTCTTTTTATCTTACAGGCTGGACTTTAAAAGGTTTGATGAAATTATTGTCATAAGTACAACTTTTTCACAGGTAACTTTGACCCCGTATGTCAAGTTTTGACTTTCCATCTCTTTAGAATATTGATTTCATTTGTCCAGATTTTTATTTAGTTATTTTCTTTCTCATGATCAGGATTTTTTTAACTGATAATTTTGACCTGAAATGTCATAATTTTTACTTTTTCTCTGATCATTTTGAGTTGTCATAATTTTAACTCACTAAGACTTTTTTGGGTTTCACTTTTTTGACACAAATGGGCTTCCATATTTGGCCTCATTGTGATGAGAAATGTTAAAATCCTTCACCTGCTATGTAAGCGGAGGCTTTGCTAGTATCTTAAAGTACATTTCCATGGACGCCTCTGTAGCTGAAGGCACATTAACTCCTCTCTCCTCATGCTTCCTGACTGTCAAGTAAACACAAATAATCTCACCCAAATATGAATAGAATGTTTCCATCCACCTGTTTTTATGTGCATGGAGAGAAAAAAAAGTGACAATTTTTTTTTTTTTAAAGAAAGATTCCTCGCATTAATACATGACACAGTCGTTTGCATGCAGAATTGGCTCCAGTGGCTGTTTATCTTCACGAGCCGGTAAACTAATATGCACACAACTGCAGCGGCTGGATGGAAACTTTGACTCATGAGCTGCACTTTGTATGTTAATGTCCAGATAACTTCCCTTTAAAAGGAATATTTACAGTCGACACAGAGGATCCAACATTCCCTAATAATATAATCAGACAGATTTGTATCTTTTAAAATGCTGTCCTCGCTTTGGTTTTGTTAGACTCCTTGTAATCATCCTGAAGTTTGCCTTTAAGAGCAAACTCAGTTCAGGATCTGCACTTTACCTTAAGTAAATCCCTGAACTTTCCCTTTAAGTGACCCCGGGGGGCGGCAGCGTTGGGGGGGATTAAGAGGCTGGGAACTCGGCGGACGGATGAGGCGATGTTGTGCGTGACCTGCGTTGCCGCGGAGACGCGATGAGGAGGGAGGTGAACCGGAGCACTGAATGTGTGCCTGCAGCAGCAGTCTGACTGTACACACCGACTGACCGACCGACAGGGTGGATTTAAAACAAACACATAAAAAAACAAACAAAAAAAAAAAACCAACACAAACGCCGAGTGCCAAAGCTGGGATCTGCTGCATTCTCACTACACTTTTGAAAAAAAGGGTTCTTCTTGTTGTTGTTGTAAATAGGATATATATGTTTGTTTATTTGTTTGTTTTGTTTTCCTGTATTGCTACAGATTTGTAAAATTTTGCGAGAAAACTTTTGTTACATTTTGTAAAATGGGAGCAACTCGTCCCCCTGAAACGCCCTCCTTTGTTTCCTTTCTTTTTTTTCTCATCTTGATGGACTTTTTCAACTTAAAAAAACGGTGCCAGCAGTGGCATACGTGTGTGCATTCACTTTAATTTTTAACCCCCCCCTCACCAATCTCTCCTCTTTCTGTACTGAAACGGAGTGGAACCACTACAGAAAAAACACACACACAAAAAAAGAAATATGACGGACCAGTTGGCAATACTTCAGTCACTTCTTCTTCATCTCACCGGCACTGGACTTCCGCCCGCCACTTCCCCGCTGAGAGGAGAGGAGAGGTGGGAGGAGAAAGGGGGAGGAAGAGGGGGGACGTCGCTTCACATCAAATCAGATTTAAAAAACAAAACACAAAAAAAGCACCTTTGGACCTTTTTTCTTTTTTTTTCTTTTTTTACTGTGCTGAAGTGAAGTCAAGTGCTATTATTATATTATTATTATATTATTATTATATTATTAATATTATTGTAGCCACTCTGTCTGGAACCCTTTTTTGAAGAAAAGCAAAAGAAAACTTAAAAAAAAGAAACTTAAGCCAATCTGCACTTCTTGTTCCGACGAACATGCTTGTATGACCAAGTGACTGTCGTGGATCTTTGTTTAAAAACCGATGAGGAACAAATAACAACAAAAAAAAAAAGAAAAGAAAAGAAACTGTCAACGTGGTGGCAAACGCAGAAGGATTCAATGGTAACGATCTTGCAAAACACACAAACTCGACAGTAAAAAATCTAGAATCATGCTGCCTGAATCATACTTTTATCTCTTTCTCTCTGTTTCTCTTACGCTTCTTCTATTCGTCTCTCTTACTTTCCACCCTTTCTTCACCTCTGTCTTTTTCCCCACTTCTTCTCTCTTCATTGATTGTTTTTATCTATCTATCTATCTATCTATCTATCTATCTATCTATCTATCTATCTATCTATCTATCTTTCTATCTATCTTTCTATCTATCTTTGTCGTCCTGCACACCATCATACACACCTGTAATAAACAAAAACAAACAAAAAAAGAGAAATAGCCTTTTATTCGATACATAACTACATGTTGGCTTGGTAGGCTTAGTTGAAACTAGTTCCATTCCGACAAAAAATAATAATAGTAAAAACAAAATATGAGCTTCTTTATGTATTGCTTCTGCCGCTGTAGTGTCCTGGTCAGATTTAAAGATGATAAGACTACATATATCTGAAATACTGTATTTACGAATGCATCCCAGGGCTGGCCTCAACAAGCAAACAGCAGGGGAGGGAGGGATTCTCAACTCCGTCCACTTCAGTCAGACGTTTTCCTGCAAAGCTCCGGCTGCTGGTGCGAGTCGATTTAAAAAAGACAAAAAAAAAAAAAAACAAATGCTTTTTTTTTCTTTGCTTGAAGTCTTTAAACATGTAGCGTTCAGCATCGTTAAAGCTCTCCGGCCCCGCAGAGAGCGCCTCCAGGTGGACGCACAGCCTTAGAAAGCTTCCTAGAGAGTTTTATTTTTGCAAGTGTATAGTTTTAATTGAATATTTTTCTGATGAATGATTGAATGTATTTGCTTTGAGGGGAGGAGAGGGGGGAGGAGTCCGTGCTGTGGATTTTACTGTCTGAATGTTGAAAGAGGAAAGAATCGAGCACACTAGTGGCAGGCTGGTAAACCAAGGACAGAAAAACAAACACAAAAAAAATGGTGCTATAATTAATTCTCTGGAAGATCAGTAGTAGCTGTTAAAGCTCTTTGCATTCACCTGAAGAAT
The DNA here is from genome assembly GCF_022539595.1 of Amphiprion ocellaris. Classification (NCBI taxonomy): domain Eukaryota; kingdom Metazoa; phylum Chordata; class Actinopteri; family Pomacentridae; genus Amphiprion; species Amphiprion ocellaris. The sequence continues at coordinate 25,911,863 of NC_072780.1, read as the reverse complement.
TCTGTTTGTTGGATCGCAAAAACATTGAGTGACTCAATAAGTAAGTGCCGTGTTTCAGTGTTAGCTTTTGAAATGTTACGAAAAACAGCAAAAAAAAAAACCCTTAAAAATTAGTTCCTGTTAGCGACTTTGGCTTATTCGTAGCAAAAATTCCAGGCTGCGTAATGTCGTCAGGAGGTGGTGCTTTAGGCTCCGTTACTCATGGCTGCATTAAAGACAGTAGAAGAAACCGCAAATAAACCATTCTTGACAACTATTAAAGGAAAAGTAAGAAAAAAAATTTTGTTTGTCTATGGAAAAAAGGAGAACAAGTCTTTAGGACCTTTCAGTCAATTTTTGGGGGGGAGGAATTAAAGCCTCAAGATTTATCCACACTACAGCAACACAAATTAAAACGCACAGTACGACTGGTGTGCTTGAGTCCTTCCTTTGGTTTCTTTTAAACTTCCTCTGTTTGCTCATGCTGAAATTTATCTTTGTGTGCACCTGGATTCCTCAAAAAAACAAGCTTTTGTGCGGTTAGATTTAAAACCCAGCGAGGTAACGATTTTCTACAGACGAGGCTGAAACACTGCGTACCCTGAAGTTTGCTCTGATTATGGACATGGTCAGTTCCAGCATCAAGAATTAAAGAATCTTTACAGTCAAAGCTTCAGAAATTATCTGTGAAATAGCGACATAGCCTGAAATTATCCTTTGTTTACAACCCTAATGCTTGCTTTTCTATCTAGACCCCAAAGCTGCAACTACAGAGGGTCATTTGTGCTGCAAAATCCTTTGCTTCAAAGTGCATTTCTTGTCTGATCCATCCTTAGTGGTCAAGTAAACTTCAAGGGTCTTTATCCGTCCTCAGCCTTCAGCTGTGTTCAGTTTTAAAATCAAAATTTTGTCAGATATTTGAACCAAGAAGAAAAATAGTAAAAGCTCTTATCTTGTTCATTTTACTTCTTTCTATGTCACTAAAGAAGCTTGAGGAAGGATCTTTCAAAGACAATCAAGACGTGACTCTCACCGAAATATTTTATTATTGGGAAAGTGTTGCAGAAATTTAAATCGTTCTGACTCTTCGGTCATTCATGCCAGATTGAATCTCTCTTAAATGGCTCAGAAATTAATGGAAACTTTCTGCAACATGTTGCATTTTCTAATCAAACTGACTCAACTCATTTGTGGAAAGAAGTAAAATAAAACAGGATAACTGCCGTCGACACCGAAACGTTTTAGACAGATTTCTAATATTTAGCGTCCAAGTTCTTTTGGTTTTACTTGTCATATCTGTGTATTTTTTTTTAAAAAGTCTCAGTGTCCCAACAAACTTCACGCAGGATGATGGTTTCTAATGACTTTTTGGGGAAACCAGGGGCTTTAAGTGTCTTTTTCCGGGGAGTTGAGGCCAGCCCTGCTTCATAACGGAGGATCTGCTTCTTCTACTACTGCTACTATCAAACAACCAGCCCTGGACACAGAAACAGGCCCCGACACTCTGTCAAATCCTCCAGCACTCGACGAGCTGTGTTCAATTTTTAACTTTGCATACCAGCATTTTCTGAAGTCAGAACCCAAAATTGATTTGGAGCACCAGCTTGCTTTTGTTCCCAACACAACGGAGACGCTACCATCGATCAGCTTGCGGCCCAAAGTCGGGCTGCGCTTTGGGCTACGGGTTCAAAAAAAGGCGTCTTTGGAGTTAAATAACAAAAGAACAGCCATCGATCTTTGTTTTAACACTGTTTGAAAAGTGTTGGAGCTCTGTTTCTGTCGCCCAGGTCAGCAAAACAACCTGTTGATGTCTGCTGTATTTCAATAAAACACAGCCTTTTTCAAAGGGTACACCTGCGCTCTTCACTGTCTTTGTTGTATGTCGTCTGATGCACCTAAACCCTGTAAAGTTTGCTATATTCTAAGATATATTCAGAATCCACACCGTTCAAGCTCGTGCTACAATTGAAATTTTTGTCAATTTTCTCCCTTATTGCTTAATAAGAGTGCAGAAAAGCTGAATTATATGCAGGACAAATAGGTTATAAGTCATCCAAAGAAGTCTCCTGGTTCCCTGCTGGACTGCAGTTAAACAAATTGGATCTGCCTATTTTTCTGCTTTGATTTCCAGTAACGTTTGTAAATCAGAAGTTTTATTCAATTTTGGGTTCACCTTTATGTTAAGGATCATCACTGGTAACTTGAAGTGGGTCTGCTCCTACCATCAACAGAAGAAACAGCAGTTTGCACAGTGGAAGAGTTTCTAACACCAGAGAAAGAGCTTTAGGTCATTAGAACCAGGATTGGTCTGGTTTCACTGAACATTCACGTGGTTGCGTACCATGAGTTTGTCCTCCAGGGTCGGACTGCCAAGACTGTTCCTTAAACAGACTGAATCTGCCTATTTTTCCAGTTTGATTGGCAGGAAAGATCATAAATCGGAAGTTTTATTTAACTTTAGATCCACCTTTATGTCAAGGATCATCACTGGTGACCATATATGGGTCTGCAGCGACCACCAAGAGAAGAAACAGCAGTTTTCACCAGTGGAAGAGTTTTAGTCTTTAACACTAGAGTCAAGATTTTATGTCAGGAGAACCAGAATCATTCCGGTGGTTTTCTTTAACATTTACATGGTTGCAATTTGTCCTCCAGGGTCAGACTGCCAAGGTTGGGTTTGTTAAACAGACTGGATCTGCCTGTTTTCCAGTTTGATTTCCAGTAAAGTTTGTAAATGTGATTTTTTTTTTTTTTTTTTTTAAATTTTAGATCCACCTTTTTGTTAAGGATCATTCCTGGTAACCTGAACACTAGAATGGCAGTTTTCACACTGGAAGAGTTTTCTAGCACCAGAGAAAGGACTTTAGGCCAGGAAAACCAGGATTATTGTGGTTGGCTTCTTTAACGTTTACATAGTTGTGCATCATGAATTTGTCCTCCACAGTCAGACTGCTGAAGCTGTGACTAGATCTCCCTAATTTTCCAGTTTGGTTTTCAGGAAAGTCCATAAATCAGACGTTTTATTTAAGATTACTGATTGTGATTGTCCATGTGGATGATCATCACTGGTGACCAGAGGAGGTCTGCAGCTACCATCTGGAGGAGAAACTGCAGTTTTTACAGTGGAAGAGCTGCAGTGTCCAAAACTGAAAGAGTGTCAGGTGAGCAGCTTGTTGTTTTTGTCAACATTCACATCATTGTACGTCAGGAATAAATCCCCCAAAGTTCTACTGTAACATCCCGAGTTGTCTGGGGCAGAGCGTTCAGTGCACCTGAACTGGTACGATGGTGTCTAGGTGCTGAAATGTCAATCATACATAGTCTTTTTGTCCATGATAACACAATCGCTGGCTTCCACCCGCCATGCTCACCAGATTTGGCTCACCATGGCTTCTTTCTCTTCCCTGTTTTGTCAGTATTTTTTAAGAAATTCAGCAGAGATGGTGCTTGACATGTTTACAGAACAGGAATTCCAGGGAGCGTTACAAGTGTTGCAGGAGCACTGGGAGATGGGATGGTCCCCAAGTTTAAATCGGGTGCAGTTATTGACTGTTATAGGCGCAGTCTCATAACTTTTTGATCAAGCCTACACTGTTCAAACCATCAGGATGAGAATGCTAATTTCTCTAGATAAAACTTTGAATTTTCTAACATTACTTATGATGGATTGGGTTGACATAATAATATTGGTAACTGCAACAACGTAATATTGTGTGTAATTTAAAGTAAATTTTTTTGTTCTAATTTTTAAAGGTAGAAATATTGAGTGTTCAAATGCACAACTACAATTCAAAATTTTAAAAAAAGGTCTATCAGACAACAATTTGTGGTTAGATGAATGATATTTTTAAAAGCCACACCGTGAAAACATGAAAAGGCCAAAAACTACTGAGGAAAATCTGATTGGAGCAACTTCATTTATTAAATGTTTGTCAGTTTTAAACATCTGGATTCATAATTATGGTCATTAAGTACATGACACTATTAAGTTCCTTTTAAATCATTCAGAAAAGCTGATTGGAACAACTTAGTTTTTATGACAAATCAACTTCAAAACTTGTGTTTATGCTACAAATCATTAAATAATTAAAAATACATTTGACTGTGGAGGAAAAGCGAATTCCCTAAACTCACTGTAGTTTGCAAAAGTTGGCAAAACTCAAAAAGATTGGCTGTGGGGTTTTTTTGTTTGTTTGTTTGTTTTGTTGTTTTTTGGGGGGGTTTTGGAGCCCAAACATTATACTTAAAGATGTATGTAAACAACCAGACAGATAAAATGAATTGTTCCAACCAATTTGGCTGTCAGACTCTGGTGAAACACAGTTCACTGGCCAAACGCTGCCGGCTGCAATCATGCCGACCAAAGTGGCAAACCGAGCCAACACTGGCCCGAGTCTGGGTGCCGACACTTTGCCAGAATCAGACCATGATCTCCCCAACAAAACCTCCAGAACTCACCATATCTAAGTCAGAAAGATTGTAAAAACTGTCACGAATGATCCTTTTATTTCACCAGGGCTGTCTATTCTGACCAACTAATTTGAAATTTAAAGAAATAAAATAAATTTAGTTTCATAGCGAGAAAAGTGGACATTTTTTTCCCAATCAAAACCTGCATTTGAAGTAAAACTAAATTCAGACACCTTTTTTGTTCAGCATATCTTTTCTTCTAATGATTTGGTTCTCAAAAACTACTAAAATTCAGGTGTAATTCAAGTGTATCATGTAAGTGTTGTTCCTTGTAGACTTTCTCCAGTTTTAAGATATATGGAAATACTTAGCCTTGAAGTTGTCAATAAGCTTAAGATGATTCCACCAAAAGTGTCATTAGCAGCTAATTTACAAGCCATTTAATATGCTAACTGCTAATCAGCATGTAGCCTGATATGTGATGCTAACAGGCCAGTGTTAGCTGCTCTGTGTTTGTTTGTTTGCCTTCCATCCATCCATTATCTATACACCGCTTAATCCTCATTAGGGTTGCAGGGGAGCTGGAGTCTATCCCAGCTGACTCAGGTGAAGGCAGGGGACACCCTAGACAGGTCACCAGTCTGTCGCAGGGCTACATACAGAGACAAACAAGCACTCACACCTATGGGCAATTTAGAATGATCAATTAATCTCAGCATATGTTTGGACTGTGGGAGGAAGCCGGAGTACCCGGAGAGAACCCACGCATGCACAGGGAGAACATGCAAACTCCATGCAGAAAGATCCCGGGAAAGCCGGGACGCGAACCAGGGATCTTCTTGCTGCAAGGCAAAAGTGCTAACCACTACACCACTGTGCAGCCCAGACATTTAACAAACCATTTAATGTGCTAGCTGCTAATTATCATGTAGCCTGAAATGTTAAGGTTTCTTCCCTGTTAAAAGGGTGTTTTTCTTGCCATTGTAGGCTTAGGTCTTGCTCTGGGGGTTCAGGCTGTAAAGGTTCTGTAAAGCGTCTTGAGACAATTTGACCTGTAATTGGCACTATATATATATATAAAATTGATTTGAATTGAATTGGGAAAAAAATTGAAATGTGATGTTAGCAGGCCGCTGTTAGCCGCTCTGTGTTCTTTCATTAGCTGCTAAGCTAACTCTGTGGAAACATGTCACCCTTCTGTTAATGGATTTAAATACATTTAATTAATTAATTATTCAGTGGGAGTCATGAAGAGACAAGAGCAGGTTAACAAACAAAACAACCTCTATCAGCTGGACTACAAACATCTGTCCTGTTTTTCTGTGTCTTTGCATTTATTTTGTGAGTTTTTGTGGTTATCCTTTGTTTCTTTCAAATCATTTTGTGAGCATTTTTGATTGTTGTGTAAGTGTCTGAGCTCGTTTTTATTAAATGTGTGTGTCGTTTCGTAGTCATTTTGTGTGGATTTGGGATCATTTTGTGTCTCTGAGATGGTTTTTATCCGTGGTCATTTAATGAATCTCTTTTTGTGTGGCTTTTGGAAATGTTTTTGTGTCTTTGTGACTGTTTTGTGTGTCATTGTGACTATTTGAGAACTTTTTGTGCAACTTCAGAATCATGTGGTGCGTTTGGTGCCTTTTTAGCATCTCTGTAATTGTTTTGTGTCTCTGTGTGACATTTTTATCTATCTGTGTAGTCATTTTATGCATCTTTGTGCCTTTTTTCTCTGTCTTGTGGTATTTTCACACCTCTTTGTGCCTGTTTTGTGTCTGCTTGTGATCCTTTTGTGTGTGTTGGTGTCATTTTATTGCCCTTTGTGATATTTTTTTGTCACGTTGTGAGAGTTGTTTTCTTTGCAACTGTTTTGTGTGTCATTTAGTTCATATTGTGTGTCTTTGCAATAGTTTTATGTGTCTTTGTATATGTGTGTCTGCTGGGTTGTTATATATATGTATATATATTATTTTTGCAACCATTTTGTGTTTGTGGAGTTGTTTTGTGTGTATTTTCTGTTCTTTTGAGTGTTATCTGTTCTGTTTATTCGTCGAGACAAAATGTTGAAGCCATTTTGTCTCTTAGTGGAAATTTGTCACTTTTCTGTTATCTTGTGCATTTTTTCAGTCATTATTTTGTGTTATTGTTTCGTGTTTGCTTTCATATTTGTATCTTTACAGTCTTTTTTTTTTTCTCGTAGTTTTCTTAGTGGTGATTTAGTGGTCTGTGGATTAGTTTTGTGTGTCTTTTGGGTGGTTTTGTATTTATTTTTAGGTGCTTTGCACATCAAAAGAGTTGTTTTGTGTGCTTAGCTGTAATTTTTTTATTCCTTTACGGTCATTTTGTGGGTCTTAAAATAATTTTACATATTTACACAATCATTTTTGTATTTTTTTGTCTTTTTAATTGGTTTATGTCTTTCTAGTCATTTGTTGTGCCATTTGAGATATTTTGACTGCTTTTGGTCCATTTGTACTTATGTTTTGTGTGTTTTTTGGGTTTTATCTGTGAGCTCTGGGAGTTTTCAACAATAAATATTAAGCTATTTCTTACAGAGAGGGCCCTTGATGCCATATTCAGATAAATCCCTTCTATTTTGGTTTCAGAAATTTTTTAAAGGACATACAGATGCCACCAAACCTTTTGTAGTGACGACAGCATGCAAAGTTGTTTCCACGTAAACCTCATGAACTTCTTTCTTTAGCAGACATCTCAGCACACTAAACCTCTCCCTGTCAGGTTTGTAGCAAAGTAAACAGATCCGATGCTCGAGCATTTAAAGAAAGCTCTTTAAGCACATTTGAACGTGCTGCTCTCTCCATCCACAATTCACGCTGATCCTGTGAAGTGAGGTGAACACTCTGGGCCTCAGCTGATTTCAACCACTTCACTCTGGAAAGAGGGAGATGATGGAGATGAGAGAACGGAAAATGCTTGAAAGAAAAAAAAAAAACTTGTGTGTCCTTGAAACTGTTGATGCAACTGTAAAAGATGAGGGAGGCGTCTCCCGCCTGTTTAGCATTTCCATCCCGCTCATTGTGGATGTTCTCCACGTCGCTGAGCCCATCCCCGGCACGCTGTAATATCTGGTCGGTATTCTCAGAGGATATCACGGTGCTGGTGTTAATTTAAGATAAGCTCTGCCTTTGGAATCACAATGAGAATGAAGGGGGCTGTAAAAAAAATTAAAAATGAACACGAACAAAGGTGAGGAATCACATTTCGGCCTGATAGCAGCACACAGCGGATTGAAAGCTGTCGTGCCCTCAGAGTGCTCAGAGTGTGTAGCTCTTCTAATGATGTGTGTGTGTGCCTAAATATTCATACTGTGCATTCGTGTCTCAGCAGATGAATCGACCTGTGAAAGATGAACATTTCTACTGAAAACACTTTTTGTGTCTGATGTTGCGTTTGGGCCCCGTGGGAAATCAGGTAAATATGAGTTCTCTACTTGAAACACTGTTTTTGTCAGCTTCCCAGCGGTAAATACTGCCAGGAATTCAAACCTTGATAAAATTTGGATTGCTTCATGTAAAGAAACTTTTTATTCTATATTCCAAAGTCTCGCAGGTGATTTTGTGCACACGAAACGTAACATTTTGTGGATGGTCAGATTAGTGGTGCAGAGGAATTGTATGTAAACAAATGCACTCAAACACGTGGATTTACAGAAAACACTGTCCAAATGAAAAGGAAAAAAAACGCTGTCAAGCTGAAGTTTTCAATTCCTCGGGTCAGTGTGCATAGATGAGAATTTAAAAAGGAACACGTGAGAAATGATTGGCGATCTCGTGAGTCTGTGCTGCTGTTTATACAAGAGGTGCAACAAATAATCAACATAGTCGGTTAAAATGTTTGACCAGATTAGAGATTTTGAAATCATATTTTCCTCTCTCATTTCAGACATGTACACGCTGCAGGATTAGAAAATAACACTCACTATCGCCATCCAACATTTGGAGCTTCACTAAGTCCATCACTTTGGCTTCAGGTTAACACAACACAGCTGGCAAGCATGTCTTCCTTACTAAATTATTACAAAAACCTTAAGAGTCCCCCTTTTTTTCCACTGGCACTCCATGTTCGCTCTTATATCCTCTCAGTTAATGAAAAGTAAACACTAGGTTACTGAAATCTAAACCACACAGCAAAAAAATAATGACTTCCTTTAAAATGGCCCGGCATAATCCAAAATACTGAACAGAGCAAACGAGCTGCAGTCTTCCTCGTTAAACAGCCTGTAATGTTGTTAGTCTCCTTACAGTAGTTTGATTTAGATGAATCCTCATAGTTGATCTACGTGATAGGTTTGTTCACTGAAGTTAATGTCAGTCCAGCTGCTGGAAACAGTCGACATGTCCACAAATACTGCACTACAGCAACTTTATCAGCCCAGTAAAATCTGTCGCTATTTATTGTCGCTTCAAAAATGGATTTATACTCAGAGCAAAGCATCACCGATATACTTCAGTCACTGTGGTTTAACTGTTGTTGGAAGCCTGTTGATCTCTGCTGACAAACAGTCATTTCCAGACCTGTTAGGATGTGAAAATCCTAGCTTAACGTTAGCATGAGCCCCAGGTGGCTAGCTAAACTGGACAGCTGCCTTGTTACACCTTTTTCACAACTTGGTGCTGCAAAGTTCATCAACACAACTGCCACAGTTAGCAGTTACATATCGGGGAGGTGAGCTTGTTTTACAGTCGGTCAGCAAACACATCTGTAACTCTATCTCATTAATCAGTAAGAGGCTCCACTTGGTGAAACAACCAGATACTAAGCTAAGTAAATGTTTTAGTATGCATGCCTCTTTTCTTCTGCCTTTAGGTACATTTTTCTTTAATTGGTTAAATGTGTGATGTCAATTAATTGATTAACAGATAATCCTCACAAACACAATAATGTGGCTTCAAGGAGATTTATAACTGCTGAAAATACCCACAAACTAATTCACAAATACACACAAAACAACTCCAAAGACCCACAAAATAGTCACAAAGACCAGGTGAAGAGACCCTAAAGACACAAGAGATGGAAAGATGCACCAAAATATCCCAAAGACGTACAAAATGGTCACATAAAAGTACATATAGAGATCCAAAAACATACACTAAATGATCTCAGGGGCACACAAATAGTCATAAAAGTACACCAAATGATCACAAAGAGATCTACAATACTGGCAGTGTCTGTTTTTTGTTATTCAGGTTGTGTATGACAGTGTGTGGTCTCAGCTTTTCATCATAGCATGATAAAGTTGGGTATCAGAAATTGCAATTCACATCAATCACAAAAAAACACATCTTAGTTCTAGATTGCAAAAGTACACAACGAGCATGTAAATTGTCATTAACAACCTCAAACTACATTTAAAAGCTGATAGATAAATAAGAGCCACTGAGTAATTGTGTGATTCATAATCTGAATAGCTGATTAGTCATTTCAATAATAGATCAAAATAGTCACTAGCTGTGGCCCTGTTTGCATATTTTAGATCTTAAAGTAATAAGTAAGGAATCTGTTTTCATCTAAATGTTGTTGTGTGTCTTTACACCTCCAGCACTGAGGCGTGTTGGGCTGCTGGACCGCTGAATTAAACCCCCCGGATGGACTCCAAGAGAGGCCTCCTCCGCCTCCAGCTTCACCTCTGAGGCCGGTTGTACTCTGCAGCTCCCAGAGGTGAACCAGTGTAAGTTGTGTGAATGTGAATCGGGGTGTTGTTGAGAAACAGAACACACACTCAGATAAGCTCCCTGGCATTAATAAAAACTATAGCGAGAGGAGGCGAGAGGTCCCGGGAGAAATCTCTGCCAAGGTTTCCCAGCTAAACTCTGAGGACTTAAAGCAGCTCCTGTGTTTCTTAAGAACTCAAACGCAGCTGATGTACAGGAGCTACGTGAGGCCTGAAAATTTGACAAAATAGGGTCGACACACCACTGGTCAAATTCACCAAACAGAAGGCGACTCGCCGGGGCTGCATCTGCTGTTGTATGGAGTAAACACCGTTACATAACACATCTGTGTCTTAATTAGCCAGCGAGACATAGCCGCCATTTTCTTTGCATGTCAGATGCACACAGGACTCCAGCAGGAGATGGACAAAAATTCTCAGAAAGGCTTATGCAATTCGTCATTGTGTAATTGTGTCTCTTAACGCCGCTGTTCGGCCCATAATTGGATGCTGCTTTTCTTTCTTCGGAGCGGCTCTGAGCTGTTGCATCACCGTTTTTTGCTTTCGCTCTGTACGTTTACAGCAGATAATCCCAAAACCTTGATGCATATTAATTCCCAGAAAAGGCTCCATGACGTTATGCAGCTACAGAATGGTGCAAAGTTTTTGTTCTGACCTTTTGACCCGAAGGGCAAACGCAAATTAGCACATAAGACACAGTTGCTTGATTTGTTGTCTGTTTAAACGTATGAAACAAGCTGTTTTTTTTCCGCTCCAAGCTCGTCGCTATTCAGCTAAAGTCGTCTTGGGCTTGTAAATGCAGAGCGAGCCGAGGTGCAGTGTGTGTGCATGTGAAGCAGGAATAAAAGCAGTCAGGTAGGTGCTGATCTTTCCACTTGCATTAACAGGGACAGAGCTTCCTCCTCGTCTCCCAGCACATCTACGCTCCGTGCAGAATAATAATGTGATGCTTCATTGATCTGCTGGTTTTTGGGTGTCTTCCAGCAGAGGTCAGAGGTCAGGATCATCGGCCCCGGAGCTCTTAAAGACCCACTGTCTTCTGTCATTTTTCTGTTTGTCTGCTGACAGGATGTTTTTACAAAAAGCATCTCAGTTCATTCTTGGCAAGAAGCAGTCGGTGAAACCTGCAGGACCTCATCATGTCTAGTCCAGTGTTTCCAGGTAGATGTCTCCATAACTTAACCCTTAGAGCCCAATGGACGCAGTTTGCTTCCAAATTCACATTGCAGTGAGGTGCATATCAAATAAAACTGCCCGACTTGACCTTTCGCCCCTGCAATCAAGTGTGGGTGATTTTAAAAAAAAGATCATGTTGAATTTTTTGAAATATTCATGAGCTTGTCATTGCATTAAAATGTTAATATCTACGTACGTTAATAACATAAGAAAGAGCAGAACTGGAGCTTTGCAAATACGTTGGTTACATATTTGTACAAACTGAAGAACCAAACATCTGTAAGTAATATGTTAACTAAATTCTTCACCCATTTTCACACTCCTGCTTCTCAGTTTAATAATTCACATTTTATTACATAAAATCTGGCTACAGCACATCAAAATGAACAGGAATGAACCTTTCTGATTAGACTTAGTTGCTGTTTTTGACCTTTTTATTGCTGACTTTGAAAGAAATTTTAAAATGTTCAAACCGTTTTGTGGTATTAGAATGAAATCAAATGTGTTTATCATGTCTTAACCCTTTGACTGACTGTTTGGAGTTAATAGTAAACTATGGGGCATCTGTATATTACCAGAAAAAAATTGAAAGGTTTTGAAAACATTTTTAACAATATCTTTATTATTTAATAATCAGTCATATATATACACACACACACACACAAAAAAAAAACAAGTTAGGGTGAAAAAAATAAAACACAGCATCAAGCCAACACTGTTACAACCAAGTTAATTATCTATCATGGCCTCAGCCTAGCCCTGCCCCCTTCTGGCCATCTGCTCCTCTGCCGGTGTGTCTCTGGTCTGTACGGCCTTCTGCAGCTCTGATCAGCCTGTATTGAGTGCAGCTGCAAGAGCTACACACCTGCAGCTCATCCCCATCATCACCTCAATAAAGACTGTCTCCCCACACCATTCCGTGTAGGATTCTACTGCCAGTCACACAAAAACTACGGTGCGTGTCACAGCCCTGAACTGCCAGAGCAGTTTTGTAACCATTCCAGCGGCACAGGAAGTGTTTATGTAAGAAGCGGTTTCTTGACATGATGAAGACTTTGCCGAAAAGTCCGCAAATTCACGTGAAGATGAAAGACAACAGTTCCACGCTGTTGCTGTCTAGCAAAGGATGTGTATAAACTTAGAAGCACCTGGCTGCAATGGGGACAAGCTCTTACAGTGTTTCCTGAAGAAAGGAGTGAAGGACAGAAAGGTGAATTTGTGTTCAAAATAAGGTTGATGGCTGAACGTAAATAAAGGCTTTGTGAAACACCAGGAGCTTCACCATTGTCTGGCTGGGGTTTGCTACATTAGGAGACCTAAATATGTAGCGTGTGGCAGGAATTGATGGGACTCAGAAACACCCCACAGTTTAATCAGTTGTTCCTTGTATGATTTCCAACGGATAATCAGTCAATTTGTAGTAGGATTGCAATCATGTGATCGTCAGCAGTAACTGACACAGTGTTCACATCATGGTTACAGCGACGCCGTGCTGGCAGCTATATCTGGCAGTGGGAAATCCTTAACAAAGCCATGGATCCAGACTTTAAGCCGCGTCACTGCCGAAATTTAATGAGGTGGTTCTTGTGTCATTTCTGACTTTCCCTGAAAATTTCATCCAAATCTGTTTTTGAGTAATGTTTCACACAGACAGACAGATTCACAGACAAACGTATGCCGATCTTCACATAACTCCGCCATTCCTTGGCAGAGTAAAAAACATAATATGAATACAAATATAATTGTTATGGTTTGAAGGGAAAACGAACCAAAAGGTGAGAGGTCCACAGAGCAGGCACGAGGCAGACTGGAAGGCAACAGGATTTATTTCACAAATTCTCAAAAAATACAACAAAAAAAGCCAACTATGGCAGAACTCACAACACATGAGGAAGAGGGAAGCAGTTGAGGGGGGGGCGGCGTGTGCCGGTGCTCTACTCCTGGGGGAGCATGGCTGCTGGGGCCAAGAACGAAGCCGAGTCCTTTGGGGAAGCGGGCCAACCGGTCAGAGCAGTCAGGGGCGGGGAAGGCTTGCACCGGCGCTCTTCTCCTGGGGGAGCACAGCTGTGGTGGCCAGGAACAGCAAGGGTCCACGTCCACTGTCTGGTGGACGGCAGGGGGGAAAACGCAGGCTGCTCTGTCAGCTCTGTTTCTGTTTCCAGCGTGGAGACGGGAAATGGAGGAGAATGATCTAGCGCTGCGTGCAGTGCAGCGCTGGATTACATAGTGGAGGAGGATGAGAGATTAGCTGCAGCTGCCCAGGTCCTGCAGCTGCAGCTCATTCTCTCATCAGCGCTGTGACAATAATAGAAAAATATGCTAAGATACCAAATGCACAATAAAGTGTAAAATATACAATTAGTAAAACATGTACTAATTTGAAAAATGCACCATAAAGTGTCGAATGCAAAAGATAAAAATAATTTGTAGCATAAACATAAGTTTTTATGGAGTTGAAATCCTGAATTCAAGGTGCAGAAAAATGAGGTTATCAAGTGAATTTAGTTAATTTATTGAAACGTTAATGTTGTTTTAAAATCAGTTAATACGGAGATTTAAATTCAAATTCTGCACAATTTTAAGTTGAACTAACTAAAAATGTAGTTATTTCAACACAACTCACCAAAACAATGTTCACAACTTCCATCTGCATGAATAAATTGTGATTTTATCTTGTAACAATGCATTTAATTAAGTGACGGTAACAGGTTGTCTCAATTAGTTTCAATAGTGCAGTGAATAAAGGGTTAAACCACTGCAGGTCCAGTCTTCTGAAATAATTTTACACTGTATATATATTAAATCAGAAAGTCTGACATTTTATTAAACCAGCATTTACCTCAAACTTTGATATCCTGTCTTTCACAACCACCTGCACTCGTATTAGTCGCTTAAAATGTTACACTGAGCCCATTCAGTGGAGATACAGTAATAGCATCTTCGTCTGAATCCGAGTCTCTGCGCAGCGTGAAGTCGGCCCTCTGTGGTTTAAATGCGTCATGGGACATCGTGCTCTCTGAGTTTCCATTTTTCAGTCTCATTCAGCTGTTTGAAGACGTGCTGGAAGCTTGAAAAAGCTTTTGTGTTGCTTTTTTTTCTTTCGCTACAAGGCCGAACCGCTCAGGAAGATGCTCCCTTTGAGCGTTTTCCTGCTGTTCCGACGGCAGAGTATCACAATTTGTGCAAAATGATGAAACACGCATCACATAAGAACAGAGTTAAGATTTAACATACAAAGAAGCAAACAGAAGAATCAGTTTGTGCAGCGCAGGAGGATAAATTAAAACAAAAACATTCATCATGCTGTGATTATCTCTGCAGAGAAAGAGATATAATATGATTTTAAAGTTTCAAAAAGCAGCAGCTCACACCCAGATGGTCCAGTTGTTCAGTGAAAAAGAAGCTTTTTAAGTAAATAAGTCGTTTCTTGTCGAGGTTTCTCAACCGCTTTGCTTTTCTTGGACGGGCAATCAAGGATGAGTGATATGAGAAATTTAATCAAAAATTGAACTGACGTGTGAATCACACTTTAATGGGCAGCTGCTCATCAACAGAGAGGCCGTTTCCGCCATCAGATGAGATATTGGGCCTCGCCCGGAAGCCTACGATGAGCCATCCTGCCGCACTTTATTATTTTATAAGCTTCATGCGCAGCAGGTATGTGAGCCACAGCCACCGGGCTCCCATTCACACAGCTCCACATTAGGAGGCTCCCATTATAACCACAGCTCCATACTGGGAGGCTTCCATTATAACCACAGCTTGGAACAGGTCAGCACTGAGCCTATCCACAGAAACAGCTGTTAGTTTATGAACCTCTGGCTCCAGTTTGACCCACCATAAATATTCAGGTAAAATATCACCTGAGAGTTGAGGATCACTGGTGTCAGATTTTAGCAGCATTTACTCAAACAGTATCTTGTTTCTGAAAGAAACAGAGGTGTTAACATTGGGATTTTATGCCCCTACATATATAAAAGGTGTTACGTTTTCTGCTTCTAGAAGACTGGTTAAAGCCATTCTAACATCAGATCTGCAACAGTTAGTCCATTAATCAATTAGTCTGCAGATTATTTTTACATCATCTGATTGTTTGGGTACTTTTTGATTAAGTTTGTTGAAATTCTCTCATTTCAGCTGCGCAAGTGTGAATATTTTCTGTGATATGAGGATTTAAGGACATCAGCTTGGGCTTTGAGAAACTGAGACAATTTCGCAACTTTCTGACATACAGTTAGTCAATTGACTGATTTATTATGCAAGAAATTATCAAATTATTAATCGATAATCTAAATTACAGCCCTAAAATGTATAGATAAACTGTCAGGGCTTGACTTTTTTTGCCTAACAAGGCTTGAGGCCATTAAGCATCACAGAACACTTTGTCATGGTGCCCTAACACTGATCTCTGCTTGCAACAGGATGATAAAAGAGTCAACAGCAAGAGGCACTACAGCGAATCCACAACTTATGAAGTGTGTATCATCTAGGAAAATGGTGTTGGATTGGCAAATACCAAATATTCAATGAGTCAGATCGGATCGGTTTACTAAACAACAGCAATATTTTAAAAGTTTAACAGCTTTATGGAAACGCGACTAATAACAGCAGCACCGAGCACTCGAGCAACACTTCAACCACAAGATGAGTACAGTTTTTTCACTTGCATTGTGGATTATTTAAATGTCTTAGATCATAAAAAAACTCAGCAGCAGCATATGAGGCACTTCAATAAATGGATGTCTTTTGTTTCTTATTTAGAGCCATTGCTTTAAGTAAAAGTAACAACACAACAGTGTAAAAACACTTGCTCATAAGCAATAAGTCCTTAAGCAAAAGAGCTTATTAAGAAAAATGTGTGTATATACAGCAAGTAAAAATTCAATTTTTTAATTCAATTTTATTTATACACTATAAGGACTAGATGTTACAATCCCTGGTGTTTGCACCACTTCTAATTCGGGAGTTCTTGATGGCTGCTATAAGGTTTTACCAGCGGGACACATCATCAGTTGTGTACCTCAGCGTCACGGGGTGTTTTGGCCAATTATCACAATACACCCTCTGCTGAGGCAGGCCCAACACAGGTTGATCAAGCCTGGGTGTGAGTCCCATGGTTAGCTGTTCACCAGAGCAGCCCAGATGGTGTCACTCCTCTTCAACCACAGCCAGTGGCTCGTCCTCTCGGTGGTGTTGGCCAGCTCTTTGATAGCTTTTCTGTGAGCCTGTCCCCTGACTCCGACCTCCCTAAGGAGTTTCGCTGTTGTGTTGGCTGCGAAACCTCTACACCCCACCTCCACCGAACACACCCTTATCTTCCAGCCTCTGTCCTCTGCCTCAGCTGCTAGGTTGGAGTAGCGCAGCTTCTTATGCTCATACGCTTCTTGGATGGCGTCCTCCCAGGGAACTGTCACTTCTATGATGTAAGTGACCCTCGGCTTGTCCCCCTCCCACACAAACGATGGTTGGTGTCGGTGCACATCCGGGTTGTTGAGAGGTTGAGCATTGATGGATGCCCTCCTACACTCGAGTTTGTCGGCCAGACACCTGAGGACCTGGTTATGTCTCCAGGTGTATCTGCCTTGAGTGAGGCTTGAACTACAGCCAACCAAGATGTGCTTGAGTGTTGCAGGGGTTGTACACAGGGGGCAAGATGGGTCCTTTCCCAGCCATAGCTGCAGATTTGTGGGAGAGGGCAGCACATCATATGTAGCTCGGACAATGAAGCTTAGCATGTTGGATTCCATGCCCCAGAGGTCGCTCCATGTGCGCTATATACAGTGAATACAAATGTAGTTAGAGAAGGGCTCAGTGCATCCAGAGAGGTCCCCCAGCAGCCTAGGCCTATAGCAGCAGAACTAGGGGCAGAACTAAGGGACGTCGAAAGAGGAAGTCAGTTGTGCAAATGAAAACACCAGCTCACCCCATCAGGGTCCCCCAGTCAGCCCTAACTATAAGCTTTGTCAAAAAGGAAGGTTTTAAGGCTGTCTTAAAAATAGAGAGGGAGTCCACCTACCAAGCCCAAACTGGGAGCTGGTTCCACAGGAGATAACCGAAGGCTCTGCCTCCCATTCTACTTTTACAAATTCTAGGAACAACAAGTAAGCCTGCAGTCTGAGAGCGAAGAGTTCTGCTAGGATAATATGGTATTATCAGGTCTTTAAGATATGATAGAAATTGGTCCTTAAGAGCTTTATATGTCAGAAGAAGGATTTTGAATTCTATTCTAGATTTTACAGGAAGCCAATGAAGAGAAACCAGTATAGGAGAAATATGATCTCTCTTGCTAACTCCTGTCAGTAATCTGGCTGCAGTATTTTGGATCAATTATAGATGTTTGCGAGAGATACTGGGACAACCTGATAGTAAGGAATTGCAATAGTCAAACCTGGAAGTAATAAATGCATGGACTAGTTTTTCTGCATCACTCTGAGACAGGATGTTCCTGATTTTCACAATATTTCTCAGGTGAAAAAAGGAATTCCTACAGATTTGTTTTATGTGCGAGTTAAAGGACATGTCCTGGTCAAAGATAACACCAAGGTTCCTCACAGTAGTACTGGAGGCCAATGTAATGCCATCCAGGGCAACTATATGCTTTGAAAGCGTTGAAATATTTCTAAGATGTTTGGGGCCAAATACAATGACTTCAGTCTTGTCTGAATTTAGTAGTAGGAAATTACAGGCCACCCAGGTCTTTATGTCCTTAAGACAATCTTGCAGTCTAGCTAGCTGATTAGTTTCATCTGGCTTCATAGATAAATACAAGTGAGTGTCTTCAGCATAACAATGGAAATTAATACAGTGCTTCCTAATAATATTGCCTAAGGGAAGCATGTATAATGTGAACAGTATTGGTCCTAAGACAGAACCCTGAGGAACTCCATGATTAACCTTAGTATGCTCCGAAGAGTCATTGTTGACATGCACAGACTGGAACCTGTCTGATAAATAGGATTTAAACCAGTCCAGTGCTGTTCCTTTAATGCCAATAGAGTGTTCTAGTCACTGTAATAAAAGTTTGTAGTAGATGGTGTCAAATGCCACACTAAATGTCAAATGCTGCAAAAAGGAGAGAGGACCACCAGGTGGGTGCAAGGTATGAGGTGTTCCGGTTAGAGAGCAGGCAGCTAGACTTTCCAGGTTAATGGAATTTATTGCTGAATAACTCAAATGGCTTCTGTACTATAGACAGCTGTGGCAGATAGCTGTGCTGTGGATAGCGGTGCTGTGATAGCTGTGGTTCTGAAATATTACAAACAGGAATAATAAATCAGTGACGCATTTGCCTTAAGTACAGTCACAACTAATAATTATTATACTGAGAAATAACATAAAATGCACATAAACACAACAGCATTTGTGTATGGCTCAGCATTTCAATCACATTAACTCACATAACATTAGCAACGCAACCAAACACTTGCTAACAATCGATAACGTGATAGGCTAATGGCTAAGCTAATGTCCGTCACATAAAGTATCAATAATGTCGCCAACAATCAACAGGTAACAATGAACCGTGAATAATCATGGTCTACACTGGGTGAACACAAGACCACTCACCTTCGGTCATTTACACACAGCAAGTAAAGGAAAAAATGCAACATGCATTCAGTCCGAACATGTTCACGGGAGAAAACTAATCAACAAACTGTGCAGCTATGGAGAAAATATGGCACACGAGGTGCGTTCAGGGACATTACAGAAAAAACATGAACATTCGATTCACTCAGTAAAAGAGGAAATGCACATATCAACACAACCCATACACCATTCCACTCAAATTATGAGTGCTTTCTAATAGTAAGTATTGTTGAATTAGTAGCACAAGACTGTTCAAAAGCTTTGCAGGTTTCAGTCTGCATGTGGGATTTGTTCACACTAATTAATGCACGCTTACACAGAATACCTGTTTGAAAGGCAAAAAATAACTAAGAGAGTTCCATAAATGTCTCAAATTGAGCATGATCGGCTAAGTTTGGATTTTTTTTCATTCCTGTCAGAGCTCAACCTTCGCCCTGAAGTTCCTCCAGATGTCGTTTGTACAGATTTAGCTCGACCTACGACGTTTCAATCATCGGGTGTTGATAAGCAAGCGTTTTGTCAAGTTTATCTGAGCGTTTTCACCCACAAAAAAGCGCCATGTCGCTGCACACCTCCATTTCCACCTCCACCCGCCTCTCGATTGTCAGCGCCCATACGGGATCCGAGTGTTACTGCATCCGTGCCGCCACGGAAACACACTCATCAACAGCCTCCAAACACACAAACATGGCCTTCTGTTAAATGGAGCAATTCACAGGAATATCTGAGGCTTGGTGAGGGGAAAACACACATAGACACACACCGAGACACACACTCTGCATGAATATGGAGCTAAAAGGCAGAATGATAAACACACTCTCGTACACTGGAAGCACTTAGTCGAACACACACACACACACACACATTCGCAGCTTTCGGGGGCACGACAGCTTTTATTCCTGACTGCAGCTCCATATCTCACGGAAATGTGATTTCACACTGAACTTTTCAACCCATTCTTTCAGGAGAAGAAGAAAGACGGAGGGGCGAGTACGAGCAGGAAAAAAACTCTCAACACATCAGTATTTTTGGCAGCTGGTGAGTGAGGCGATGCTTCGACGTGGAAACTCCCCCCAACAACAGCCTGAACTGTTTTTAAGACTCCACGCAGGATGTCAAGCAGCCAAACTGGGAGTTTTTATGAGAAAAAGTAAATACGTGTTGTATCCTAAAACTGCTTCCTGTCACCGCTGCTTTGGAGGAACAATTGAAGGGTTTTGTTCTCAAACGCGCCACTGTTTTGCAGCTTTATCAGCCGATACTGAGGGTTTTTTTTAAAGACCCACACAGCTTCTAAAATGTTGACATGCAGTCATTGAACAAACAGTAACAACTTAATAACCTATAATTTTTCAAATTTTTCCAAGAACTCTCCTCTTAAGTTGCTTTAGCGTCAGATAAAACAGCTTTAATCAAGCCACGTTGGCTTAAATTTAGTTATTTGTGACACCTGGTGGTTTAATTTACACACATTTCCCCCGTTGACTCCAAACCATTCCACTCTACTAATATTAAAAATATATTTCTGTGGGTTTTGTTTTCAGTGACTATGGGGTAGAAGTGGAGTAAAACATTGCATACAATCTTTCATGCACTAACACAGTTCAACATCTCCCACATTGTGATGATAAAACATGGGGAAAAAAGATAAAGATGCAGTGACATTTTGGGTTTGAAAGACGAGTTATCGTTTAAAAAGTGCAAAAATGCCACCATTTATGAGCCAGAGACCAGGAAAAAAAAAAACTGTAAAAAAAAAAAATCACATTATTCTATGTGCTTTATTTTGAAATATATGTATATATACATATATATATATATATATATATATATATATATATATATATATATATATATATATATATATATATATATATATATATATATATATATATATATACACACACACATATATATATATATATATATATATATATATATATATATATATATATATATATATATATTTTCATTCAGAGCAGAAAGGAAACAAGTATGGATGCAAATTTTAAATGTTTGATCAGTAAATCTCTTTATCATGTCGAGAGGGTTAAGCAAACAGAAAACATCTATAAATGTAGCTTTAAATAACAATACAAGCATTTGGGGAAGGAGAATGTCAAGGAGCAGAAAACACCCCAAAATCTGGATTTCAGGGGGTTAAAAATTCCATAGCAGGAAGTTCTTTGGGGTTAAGAGGGTTAAATTCATTCAGCCAGCTGGATCTGGAACATTTATAAACTCATTTGTCTGACATTTTCTCACTTTCTTTGAGGCACAATGAAATATTTCTGAAATAGCAACCTTGAATTATCCAAATGTGAAACTGCTCCACATGCCCCATTGTCTGTTTGTCTAAAGAACACTGAGCAGTAAAAGTTTTATTTTCAGAGAAACTTTCCTACAATTCAAGTCTTCGCCTGCTAGTTAATGTAAGTTGAGAACAAATTTTTGATCTGTGGAAGCTTTGACTGTGCCTCTCTTATCGTACAATGAAATCTGACTTATCTGTAAATAAATGAGAGAAAATGTGTGAACAACAATTTAGGACATTTTTTTGTAATTAACAAAATCATTTTCAGTATTATCTTTTTTTTTTTTTTACTGTCTCCTAACGTTGCACCATCTGGCCCCAGCCAAACTTTCTGGTTGACAGTGTGGGTGCAATTGGGAAAGAAATAGTGTATTTTTGCTTTTTATTTCTTTCTTAAATGGGATAAATTTATGTTGTTTTTGATGCCACATTTGAGGGGTTTTTTTCTCCTTCAGGAGGGTTTTGTTCTTCCTCCGCTGAGAGAAAAAGAAACAACAGCTGGAAGAGAGCAGAGAGGTAATACACACACACACACACACACACACACACACACACACACACACACACACACACACTGTCACACATGCAAACAGACACACACTTGCACGCTGTTGCATATTCACATTAACTATCTTCTTCATATTTACACATTTCCCTCTTTTCACACACACACTCAGTCACACTTTAAATTCCTTTCACACACATATTCACACATTTGTCATTTTCACATTCTTTTTCTTTTTTGCCCTCACACACACACACACACACACATTAACGGTTCCATTTTTCGCAATCTCACAACACGAACACACACACAGTCTTCTCCTCTCACTTTCTTTCTCTGCTCTGCCTCTCTGACACACACACAAATACACGCAAACACACACACACACACACACACACACACACACACACACACACAGACACACACTCATTCGCAGCGTCTCGTCAGATGCCTGGATGTCCCGGCAGGAGGAGGGTTGTGGTTGTATTGAAGATGTGAATGTCTCTCTTCTCCCTACTTCTTTACATACAAGTTGCCTGTGTGTGTCTGCAGTGTGTCGAGTTGTGTTTGGAATTTCTGTGCAGTGGCTACGTTGTGTAGTTACAGGCAAAGCTTCTGAGGAAATTCTGAGATTCTGGACCTCTGGGTCATTGGTGTGTTAAAAGACTCCCACTGCTCAAAACAACTGCACTGTTTGTAGTTATGTGACATCTCTTTGTGGTTAATTTGTGTCTCTTTGCTGTAGTTTTGTGTCTTTTTGTGGTCATTTTATGTCTTTGTGGTCAATTTGTGTCTCTTTGTGGTCATTTGGTGTCTCTTTTCTGTCATTTTTTTTTGTCTCGTGCTAATTTTGTGTCTCTTCACTGTAGTTTTGTGTCTCTTTGTGGTAATTTTGTTTCTCTTTGAAGTCATTTTGTGTATCTGGTCAATTTGTGTCTCTTTCAAATAATTTTGTGTTTCTTTGTGGTCATTTTGTGTGTCTTTGCTGTCATTTTGTGTCTACTGCCGTTTTGTGCCTCTTTGCTGTTGTTTTGTGTCTCTTTGTGGTCATTTTGTGTCTCTGTGGTCATTTTGTGTCTCTTTGTGGTCATTTTGTGTCTGTTGTTGTTTTGTCTCTCTTTGTAGTCATTTTGTGTCTGTTTGAAGTCATCTTGTGTCTCTTTGTGGTCATTTTGTGTCTCATAGTCATGTTGTGTCTCTTTGTGGTCATTTTGTGTCTGTGGTTATTTTGTTTTGTGTTTCTTTGTGGTCATTTTGTCTCTCTTTGCTGTCGTTTGGTGTCTCTTTGTGGTCATTTTGTGTCTCTTTGTTGTCATTTTGCATCTCCTTGCAGTCGTTTTGTGTATTTGCAGTCATTTTGTGTCTCTCGTGGTCATGTTGCGCACATTTCCAGTCAATTGATATCTCTTTGCAGTCAATGTGCTTTGTGCCTCTTTGTGGCCATTTTATAGTCACTTTGCACCTCTTTATGGTCATTTTGTGTGTTTTTGTAGTCATTTGCATCTCTTTGCAGTTTTGTTTTGCAGTAGTTTACTTCTCTGTGGTCTGTTTCTGACGCCAAAAATCAAATATGCATGTTTCTCAATAGATCAAATGAAATGAAACAATACAACTTTGATCTGAAGCATTTATTTATGGATTATTTCAGGTTACAGTCAGAAATTTACGAACTCACAGTGTTGATCATAGACACGAAACTAGTCAGTTTGATAAATATGTATGATTAGTGATTAAACTACAATGTAAGTTGTTGAAACATGTCAGTGAATAGGAGTTAATATTCCATTAGTTTTTATATGATGTAGATGAAGCCGTTTAGCTTCATAAGTACTGCTACTATTACTCTTTTCAGTGTATTCTGCTGATAGTATTTTTACTTTGGTGAGATTCTGAGTGCAGGACTTGTCCTCGTATGTAAGATCTGAGCTCTTCTTCCTCCACTGCTCATATGTGACCTCAGTTCAATACCTTCATGCTCTGATTGGCTCCTACAATCAGAGCCGCAGCTGTGTGTTAATTAGAGAGGGAGCCATAGAGTGAGTAATCTTTGAGTGTGTGTGTTAAACATAAAAATGCCTGCATGCGTGTGTGTGTGTGTGTGTGTGTGTGTGTGTGTGTGTGTGTGTGTGTGTGTGTGTGTGCAAATTATAGCTGAGGTGCAACTGGACGCTCTGCCAGAACAGACACCTACATTTGTACTTGAGGACACATCTGAAGTCTGAACTATCAGACAGCCCTTTGAAGCCATGGTGACCAGCCTCACCGTGGCCTCGCTGTGACTGTTTGGAAATATAATTTGTCCACACAAACACAGATACACAGACCTGTCGAAGCTCTCATTAGCTTCTCCTCACAGACGGAAACATCAAACAAACTTATGTTCCCTCTCGATCAAGGTCGTCCAGCGGCTCTTCACAGGAGGAAGAGCTAACAAGCTCCCGGATCAACAGCCGGCCTTCGTTCTCTCCAGCTGGACCCCTGCAAGTTCCCTCTATGTGACCTCTGACCTCGCCATGTGAGTTTTATATTTACGCTCAGTAATCTCATTGCTACACACAACAATTCCTTTTTAAAAGTCACATTTAAAGTTCCACTACAGGAATGTTCATCATAGGAACCTTTTGAGAGACTCAACTTCACGACTTGTATTCTCAAAGGAGAAACCAGGGTCCAAACTCACACACCAGCCGGTTTGAAAGGCATATTATCTGTTAAAAAAATGACTGAAATTACACCATTTATCAGTTAGAAACTAAAAACAGAACTAATAGTGAGATTTATGGTCCTGAAACTAATTGTGTATTTCATTCATTTCACTTTCCTCTCATCAAAGTCACTTTATACTTCATGTCTCATTAAAAAAAACACCCAAAACAAACCGTTTGTACTAACTAGATTGTGCACAAAATTTTAAAATTCTGCACTCTTAGGTGCAAAAAGTTATTCAGTTCAACTACAGGCAGTGTTTACATAGAGAGGAGAATAAAGTAAGTCATCAAACAAATTCAACGTTGTTTTTTTTAAAGGTGCATGGAGGTATAACTGTTACACTGCACGGAAACATTTTAAAGTTTTCATTACTTCTAGCTGTGGTTGTGCTGTTTCTATCAAGGAGCAGGATATTACATTACAGGAAAAATGATCTCACAGAGAGAAACTGCAACGGCATACGACAAATTCACTAAACACATTAATTAAAGACGATGGCTGTACTGTGAATTCAATTGTTTTTCACAGAATTTGAAGTTTCTCCCAAAGTCAGAGAACATTTAAAAAATACAGAGAAAAGGAATTGCTTTTGAATGCTCTGTTCTGTAAAATATCCACCGTGTCCCAAACCAGCCTGCATTTTCACAAGTTTGTCGCAAAAATGTTGGAACACCATAGAAATTTTTGTAAGAGTTTTTATTAATTACCTGCAGCTTTTATCATCTTATTGTGAATATTTACATCAGCATAACAGAGTTCCATTGCCTCTATGATGAATTATGGATTTTATACAACAAACATGTCAAAGAATAATACAATACATGAACCAACCTTTTGGGTTTGTTTTGGTGGAAATATGCAAAATGGTTTCAAATTTAGGTTCATGAACCAGAAGGGACCTGGTTCTGTGGTGAGGGAATAATTCCTTCTGTAGTACTTTCTCAAGGTTTGGGGCTATATGTCACTGACTGGTCAAGTGGGCCAGCCTTGTCTGCAGCATTGTTATGCATGTTGCATTATTTCAAAAGTTAACAGCTTTGTACCACAGGAACTCGGGCAGGTGCATGGTGGTGCATTATGACCTTGTAATTGGCTCTTTAAGCTCTTCTGTTTCCAATGGGGTGCAGGATCTGACGGCTTCGACTGCAACAGTAACTCTGAGTGCACCAAAACACAGACTAATAGTAGTTATTGGACGTAAGTCCACATCTATGTAGGAAAAGACCAATGGAGAATTTTATGTTGTTTATGGTGATATTAGAGAGGAGAAGACAACCTACTCAACGAGGACATCAAAAAGACGAAAAAGAATGGTGCTTTTTGTCTTCTCCATGTTTACCGAATCAACACCAGGACTGACCCAGCAGTTTTTCAAGGCCACTCACAAGCACCTATCTTGAAGTAGTTACTGTTTTTTCGCCCGTGAAAATGGCCTGAAAAAGACTCTACAAAGATGGTTCGCTTAAACGTACCACAAGTTTCTGCAGCACAAAACGGCTCAACCAGAATGAAGCATTGAAAAGTCTCCTTATTTCCCCAGAAACCAACCAGCACTACGAAGCCAAAGTGATTAGTTCAATAATCAATTAGTTGACTGACAGAAAATGGCAATAATTTCCATAAGTGATGAATCATTTTTAACCAAAAATGCCAAAAAATATCCAGTAAAAGCTTTTTAAATGTCAGTAGTTGCTTGTTTTCCCAGTTTTCTGTGAGTAAACTGAGGGTGTTTTGGATTTTTTGACTGTTGATCAAAAAATAAAAGAAATCTGAATGTTGACTTGGGCTTCAGGGCACATTTTACTACTTTCTGACATTTTATACAGTGAATCATGAATCGATTTATAACCATTAAACATATTAATGACGAAAATATTTGTGGGCTTATAGTACTTCTGTCATGATTAATACAGCCTTGCTTCAAATTTTCGTGATCGTAATTACTTAAAATGAAATTTCAACCAAACTATGTAACATAAGAATCTGTATACAAAGCTACCAAAAAATATTAATTTGTTCTCATCAAAATGTCAACATAAGTTATATGACGTGAATTGGTGTCTTTTTGGGATGTCTGGTGCCTCAGTCAGTTAGTGATCCAAAGCTTGGATGTGGCAGCCCAAGAGACTTTATGGCAGATGGCTTGTTAATACATAAACCAGAAAAACTAAAATAATTGTAAAAATAGTAAATATATGAATGACAAATGACATCAGTGTTCATCATTAACGCTTATTTTCCTGAGATCTTTTTGAATATCTTATGAAGATGATTAACCCATCTGAACTCCAGGCAGTTTCTGGGTGTTGGGTTGCTCCTGTCACATTTTTACTCACTGTGGACTCATTTTAAGTCCTGCATGTCTTTCCATCAATGGAGTTTTTCTTCCCTGATGGCACAGGCATGTTCCAAGATGATGATGCCAGGATTCATGGGGCTCACATTGTGAATGAGTGGTTCAGGGAGCATGAGACATCATTTTCACACATGGATTGTCCTCCACAGAGTCCAGACCTCAGCTCCATTGAGAACCTTTGGGATGTGCTAGAGAAGACTTTGCACAGCTGTCCAACTCTCCCTTCATCAATATAATCTTGGTGAAAAATTAATTAATCTCTGGACAGAAATAAATGCTGTGACATTGCAGAAGCTAATCAAAACGATGCCACAGTGAATGAGTGCCATACTCAAAGCTAAAGGCAGTCCAAGAGAATATTAGAGTATGTAACTTTTTTTTTGGCTGGGCAGTGTATTTTTGCATTTTTAATTTCCTTCCGTTTATCTGGTGTCTACCCTGTGCAAAACACTGCCTGCATTTCAGTTGAAAACTGTAAGAATTTCTGTGATGTGATCCCGTTAGTGGTCAATAATGGTTTCATGGTGCACCGAGACGTGCAGAATTTTTAGTATTTTTACAAAATACCAATGGAACAAACTACTGATTTTAGGTGACTTTTTGAAATGAAACATGTAGAATAAATAGGTGTCCAACATGACAGCATGCTGCAGTTGTCTTCGGAGTCAACTGGACGATTTTCTGGGGCGGGGGCGGGGTGAGAAGGGTTTTTTTTTTAATCTGCTGGTGGGTTTTGGGTTGTAGAGGGCAATTTTACAAACCCTATAGTCTATACACAACTGTTGGATCCTACTTTCCCCATAATGCAGCTCAGTGGTGACTTCTATCAAAACTTCCCTGTCAAACCCAAATGTTTTTCATGCCTCCAATCAGCTTGAATTAAATAATATGACAAATACTTAACTACATCCTCCCACTTATCATTTTTAAAAGGTTCTTGACCTGAAACTGTATTTACCATTCCCTGGCTGCTCTGAAGCTTTTGATTTTATCACATTATCCTCCTCAATAGACCTGATGGTAGATGTTTAAGTTTCCTTGAAGGACTTCTTGTCCATTTTAATTAGGAATTTGACAGGTGCTTAGATGAATCCAGATGTGGATCCAAAGTGGAACCAAAACTGAAAACATGGTGATGAAGGAGCTTGTTTGAAAATGTCTGTTTTAGTTAATTAGCACAAGAAGAGGCAGTAAAACATTGAACACAGGGGAAAATCTGGTAAAGGTAACGAAAAAATTAAGCAGTGCAGAGAGAAAAGAGAAATCAGGTGAAATTTTCTTTTGTTCTACCTGCAACAGCAGCAGGAGAGACAAGAAACAAAGATGTATTCAGTCCTCAGACGTATACTGTGTCATTCAACACAGCTTTTTATAAACTCTCAGTTTAATACTGTTGTCAGAACAGAAGAGATGAGCTCCACTGCATCTCAGAATAACTTTAATCATACAAACAGCAGACTAAGTGACACAAGTACACTGAGACTTAATTTTCCTGTTTTTCATATCAGGAGTCGGTCGCTCCATCGTTCCCACGAGGCTCTTCAGCTCCTTCGGCACGTTTTCCTCAAGTACCTTTGACTCGGTATTTTTATTGTTCCTCTTCTAAACTTAATTAAATCAAACTGAAACCAAATTAAAACTGAAACACAGAAATGAGACCACAGGGCGAGAAGTTTGATAAAACTTCACTTTCAGTCCCACTGAGGACTTTAACATCTCCAGCTGCAGTATCATACTTAATTTGTTTGCTTTTTGCATCAAGCAGCAAATCCATGTGTAATAGTGACAAATTAACAAAAAAACAACAACAACTGTTTGCTGCAGGGGAGTCTATATGGACGGTAGCATAAGAACTGTAGCACAGATTTGCTTTGTTTCTGACTCAGAAACCCAAGATCCTGCTTAAACTGTCCAAAACTTTATTGGAACGTCCAAATTTTGAGTGTGTAAATTCATCCAACATGCACTTAACAAGCAGTTTATTAGAAACCCCCACCACTAAACTAATATTTTAGGTGTCCAGCTTCAACTTTATTGTTTGGGTTCACTGTCAAGGCATCATCAGGAGAGCTGTTTTCAAGGAAACGTTCCAAAAATCCATCACACAGTCCATACTCAGCTAGTCTGACCGAATGTTGACTGTGGGTATAAACCCCTCACTGGTTGTTCAGCTTTCATCTTTTTTCCCCGGTATCTGTGTGTTACCATTTTCAAAATCCAATTCAGTGTTGGAAATAACAACAATAATCTCTAGGCAGCAACTTACCACAGTGTGAATTTCAGTTTGGATCATGCAGTGAGGAAGCCCTGCTAGCTTTTCTTTTTTTTTTTTCTTTTTTTTTGCGGTGGATTATCCATTTCAATCATGTTCAACCACAACAATTCTACATTCACTATATCCAGGGAACGCCAAATCCACATCTGTCGCTTAGCTCTGCTAATGACAACTGTGATTGGTTTAAAGTCATAGG
The DNA here is from genome assembly GCF_022539595.1 of Amphiprion ocellaris. Lineage (NCBI taxonomy): Eukaryota > Metazoa > Chordata > Actinopteri > Pomacentridae > Amphiprion > Amphiprion ocellaris. Next base: position 25,882,670 of record NC_072780.1, on the reverse strand, counting down.
AACAAGCCATAGCAGAATGATAATGAGGTGCAGTCAGATCATTTTGTTCTACAGAATGGTCTGACTACTCAGCAGCAAAAGCAGACAGATGCACACCATAATATAATTTCTTGTAAAGATACTGGTGACCGGGGGGCTGCACAGTGGTGTAGTGGTTAGCACTTTCGCCTTGCAACGAGAAGATCCCTGGTTCGCGTCCCGGCTTTCCCGGGATCTTTCTGCATGGAGTTTGCATGTTCTCCCTGTGCATGCGTGGGTTTTCTCCGGGTTCTCCGGCTTCCTCCCACAGTCCAAAAATATGCTGAGGTTAATTGATTACTCTAAATTGCCCGTAGGTGTGAATGTGAGAGTGATTGTTTGTCTTTGTATGTAGCCCTGCGACAGACTGGTGACCTGTCTAGGGTGTCCCCTGCCTTCACCTGAGTCAGCTGGGATAGACTCCAGCCCCCCCCCCCCGCGACCCTAGTGAGGAATAAGCGGTGTATAGATAATGGATGGATGGATACTGGTGACCACAACTACCAGTGTTTTACTGTATGTTTCCATCTTTGTATCTGAAATACATTTCCCCTAAAATGTAATTAAAAGTGCAGCTTAGTTGCATAGGGGCGTAATTTTGTGTGGACTGGGTTGCTATGCCACATTTACTTAACATTTGTTTTTCATATTGCAATTTATATAGCAGAAAAACAAAATCTTGCAATATTAGTTTTTTTTCTAATTCCATGCAGCCAAATGAGGAAATAATGTATGAGGCAACTGCTTATTCTTTGTTTGAGGGCCAAACTGGCTGCTACTCAGGTGTTAAGTAAATGTGTTACATGATGATGTAGATAAATACAGGAAGGAAAGCCTGAACTTTTAACAAGCTGTTTCAGGAAGGTGATGAGCAATGAGAGTTTTCTGTGGACTCTAGGCTTGTTTACATGCACAAAAAAGCAGAAGATGGATTCTTTAATGAAATACTTGCTTTGTTGTGAAGAGGACAACACTTGAGTTTCTGTGTGAATTAGACAAATGAAATGTAATATGTTACCCAGTGAGCTTTAGTAGCACTTTGTGGGTGGATTTTGGTACCTTTGGATACACTTGTACAGTCTCCTACACTACACTAAGCTAACCTAATCTAATCAATAGCTTATTCTTTGTTTAAGGGCCAAGATAGCTGATAATTAGGCGCTTTGTAAATGTATTTCATGATGATGAAGAAAAGCCTGAACTTTAAATGAAATGTTTCAGGAAGATGAGTAGCAATGAGAGTTTTCCGTGGACCTTAGGCTCATTTACAGACCGTTTACATGCACGAAAAAGCAGAATATGGAGTCTTTAATGAAATACTTGCTTTGTTGTCAAGAGGACGACACTTGAGTTTCTGTGTAAATTAGATAAACAAAATGTAATATGTTACCCAGTGAGGCGCTTGTAGGTGGTTCCTTTGAACAGACTTATTTCAGTCTTTTAGGCTAAGTTAAGCTAAACTAGTCAGCTGCTGGCTTTAGCTTCATATTTACTCTCAGACATTTGAGTGGTATCAGTCCTAATATCTGTCCTATATTTACCAAAATACCATTTGTTTGATTATTTTTGGGCTTTCAAAGAATGTCCTTGTTGAGATTAAATTGGTTTTAAAGGCAAATTCCCCTCTAGTTTATATTCTATTAGAAAGCATTTCCGTCTTCATCTTCCTTTGTCTTGCCTTTTCCTCTTTCTCCTTTTGTCTTTTTATTAAATCTCTTTTAACTGTTCCTGTTTTTTTTCCCTCTTTTTCAAGATCAGGTTTGTTTTCTCTTCTGTCTGCATCTCGTCTCTCACATCATTTATCCGTCTGTCTTTTTCTCTTACATGTCTCTTTACTTTCTTCCCTTCACTCTTGCCTCTCCCATTTTCTTTTCTTTTTGATCTCCTTGCAGCTGATTCCACATTTTTTAAAATTCTAAAATACACTTAAGATATTCAAGCTGCCACTCAGCAGGAGTAAATTCTTTAACCGCTAACTGACAACCAACTGTACAGAAGCCTCTGCAAAGTAATCACATATCGATCACACCTGGGACAAAAGAGAAACACGAAAGGGAGTAACTTTTTTTTTTGTCATGAAAGAGAAAATTTAAATGAGCAGAGGAGAAAGATGGAGGGAGGGATTTAATTCAGGCGACTGATCTGAGGTGGTTTTTCAAGAAATTTCTGGTTGTTTTTCTTCCTCATGTAAAGGCGTAGGAGAGTCGTATCCGGGCAGAGTGACAACAACTGGGTCAGTGTTGAGTGTCTGGTTGTGGTCTGCATATCTCGCTCGGCATCAGAAATCATATTCGACCTCCATCGACCTTCACCAACCCAGATTCGACGCCACAGGAGGAGCAGAAATGTCAGAGGCAACGCGAGGTCGCCGTGACCTCATTTGACGACTAGAATCGACAAATGAGCCGTTGTCCTGCTGCTTTCATGACTCCTGTGTTTACAAGGCTTCAGGCAGGTTGTCAGACACAAACCAAACACTGAAATGCATTGAGATCCTCAGCCGGAGCTTATCTGATGATAGACACAAAGCCACATGCACGTGGTCTGCACTCATAAAAAGAAAACAAAAAAAAAAAACAACACCCGTTTTAACTTGTCATTATTACTTGATTTTAAAGTGACAAACTGAGTCGAAAAAAGCCTCTGACAGCTTGTTGTGTCGCTGGATAATTGTTTGTTTTGACAACGTCATAAATTAACTGTTTTATATGAAATGGTTATTTTTGGACGTCGGGATAAAAGCTTGTTGTGTGGAGGTCATGTTGGTTCTCTCTTGTGATCACAAGTAAACAAAGAAAACAGACAGAATTTTTGGTCTTAAAGCATTTTTTGTTTCTTTTACAACCTCCACATTTTTGTCCATTCTTATCTGTTATGTTTAAAGAGGGATTCTTCTGGTCAGCTTGTGAAAATTGTTTTGAAATGTCCACTTACGGGACTCGGTCAAGTTTTGGCAAAGTAAGATTAACTCTAACGGAAGATGTCACTGAGTTGAATTATGGGAAATGTAGTGCCGAGCTGTTTTACAGACTGGTGTAAAGTCTCTAATCGTAACCCTCTGAACTTGAAAACCACTGGCTGATGCAAAAGAAATGTTTTGTTTTTAAAAATCGCCAAAATTACAACATTTAACCAAGTCAGAAGCTGTAAAAACAGAAAGAATTGTCAGATTTTCAACTATTTGATGGTCCTTGAACATATCATTTGGTTTCATTGGGGATAAAAAAAAAAGAACAAAACAAAACATAAATAAGCTTAAAATCATGATATTCTCATTCCAAAATTCAACAAAAATAAACCATTTGCACCAGGTCCTGCAAAATCATTTAAAATTCTGTGCTCTTCTGGCATAGAAGCTACGGTTGATTCAACTCCTAGCAATAGTCACAAGAAATAAATGGAGAGTTTTCAAGTGAACTGCAGGAAGTGTTCAATCAAAGCAGAGCAGACAACAACTGAGACTGAGAGGAAAATAAACACACTGGATCAATAAAATAAATGCAGCATGGCTCAAAAACAGCAAACAGAGGAGCAAGTCGCTGGAAGATAAATTCTCCATGGTGAAACATCTTTCCAGAGCTGATGGGCAGAACAGCGTAGAGATTGTAAAAATCCATTGATCGATGTGTAGCACACAGAGCCGCTATTTTTTTCCCAAGTTTGCTAACATCTGTTGGCACTTGAAAAATATTACACATGTTAATTTAAGTTCCTAAAATTTTTGTAAAATAAATAATCAAAGACATTGATCTTTTTTCCTTTTTTCTGTGATTCATGCCATTACAACTTTATTACTGAGGTGTCTCCTTCTCATCATGGTCGTGCTGTTTCCATAGAGGTGTAGAACTTTATATTGCAGTGAAAAATTAGCCTCAAGTGAGGTAAAATGTGACAGGAACAAAAAACAGCTGCTCACAGAGTCTGACTGACCTTCACTACTTGTGAGATATGTGAATGTGGAGACAACATGACCCACTGGTCAGGCTGCAAACAAACTGTTCAATCATAATATCTTATTTTAGTGTGATTAAAACTTTTTTTTGGTCACCAAACACAAATAATCTTTCCAAGCATCTAAGTAGTTATTGAGTTATTGACTTGTGTCAAGGTAACTGGACTTTATTTGTCACTTTTTCAGCAGCTTGGCTTTTATGTCAAAATGTTTTCTATTTTAAGAGGGAGTTGCTTGTTTAAAATTAAATCATTTAAGATAAATTTCAAGGTTGTAGAATTTTTGCTTGAACATGTTGATTTTGACATCAAGCCAAATGGAAAGACAAATATTCTGTGAAAACAAACAGCGTTCTGTGTAAAGTGAAGGCTTTTGTGACTTTGGGGATTATCATGTGACTCGGTGGCACAAAAAGCAACTTTATTCCTCAAAAAGGATAAAGTTAACAGACGCGAACAGAGTGCAACTACTTCATGTGAATGAAAGTGAATGAAATGTTGCACTTAAGTTCCATCATCAGGTAACCCTTTGATGCACAGTGTGGGTCAGGAGACCCATTTTCCATTGGATTTGGGTCACTTTTGGGTCACGTAGGTTAGCTTATTTTATCTTATATTACCATTGCTGAACATAGCTTAGCTTTTCTTACCTTTTTTTTTAGCTATGCTTATTTTAGCTTAGCTTAGCATAGCCTAGCATATCTGAGTTTATTTTTTTATGATGCATTTATGTGTGCAGCTCCCAACATAAAGCATTTCCTTTACATAATTCATGATATTTGGAAAAGAAGCAGCTGTGAGAATACAAACCTTTTCCTGAGCATCAAAACTCCCCCAAATGATTCTTTCTATTTTCAGAATTTAGTCAAGTCCATCCAGTAATACTTGCAAAGTTTAGAGGAGGCATATGCTGAAATAATTTTACACATTATTGTAAAATTCCTACACAGCCAGTTTGTGTTGTCAGGTTTTGAGGGAATCTAATTTTTTGCCTGATTACATTTGTTTTTGATGTATCCAAAATCAAATCAGCATATCTTTTGCATTTATCGCATTGCTTTGCTGTTGCTTCTTTTCAACCAACTAATCATATTTTAGACTTGGCAGAACTCATCAACCTGGTAACCCACAAAAAGGAGGATAAACTTCAAACATGTTTCAACTCAAACCATATTTTCCTAAACTGAATCTTGTAGTTTTGATGCCTAAAGGGAAAATAAACAAGTAAATTTAAGAACTGAAAGGACAGCTGCTCACTTATGCCTCTGTCAAAGATTCTATGGTTCTTTTAACCTAGGGGCTTTTCTACTATATCACAGGTGAGAAAATGCATTTGTTTCAAAGCTAAATTAAGTTTCTTTCAGAATGTAAATGAGGATCCACAGATTTCAGCAGGGAAGCTATTAGAAAAAAATGCTAAATTAAGTGTATGGTAAAAATTACATTTTCTGTCACTTTCTGTTCACTTTGTCAAAACAACCTTTCAGCAGTCAGTCCAGATGTGTCGCCGTCCTTTGTTGCAGCAGTTTTTGTGACATAACGTAGATTTTCAGACAAAACTCTTGTGCTATTCAGCGTTGAAACAAACAATTTACAAGCAAGGAGAACTCATTTCCCTTTTTAATTGCATCACAAATCGCTGCAGGAATTCATTCTTTGGTGAAGTGGGTGTATTTTAAATCAAGTATGAGCCGCATGATCACAAGATGTCATCATTTAATCTCAAGTAACACCTGAAAACAAGCCAAGCAGAATTATAAAACACAACAAATGATCACTTCTGCTGCTCACTTACTTCATAAAGGAAAGTAGGAATAAACTGACAGCGTGAACATGTTTTTTTGCAGTGCAACAAGTTATGAAAAATAGATATGTAGTTTTGGTGAGCTTATGTACAGAGATCCATGAAGGAGCTTCACTGCAGGACTCTGGAACAAAGATGGCCTTCAAATCCTCAAGGCCTCTGGGAAATCTGAGAGTATGTGACGACAGCTGGGAGGTCATGCAAAACTCACATAAACCACACACACCCTGACACAAATACATATTGTATGCATCGTACTTTATGTTCTTTGTTAACTGGCGTAATTTCCCAAACCACAAACTCTGACCCTAAATGTCCTCTGGGTTGCTTCAGCTGCAGCTTTGAACAGTAAACAGTTTGATGTGGAGTCATCTGTCTCACTAACAAAAGATCTATGAAAGCAGAAAATATCCAAAATCACCACCACTATATCCTAAATATCAGCAGAAGCTTCGTTTATGTGAATATTTATCACTCTATCGTGTAAAAATATCCAATTTGGAGACTGATGAGTATGAGACTGGATCAGTAAACTTGTCCTCCTACCCAAAACCAGTTTACCTGTTTCATACTATATGTGTAGAATGAGTCAAGCAAAGTTTCTAAACATTTATTGCTCTACCATCACATACATTTGTTCAACAGATCCTTTCATATAAAAGACAAAGCAGGTAAATTGTCAGTCTGCCCTAATCTAAAGCTCCCACCAAAGCTGTTATAAATTGGTTTATTAAAGGTCCCATATTGCCCCTTTTTTGAAACTCTCACGTCTCCAGAATGTGTCTTTCAGTTTTTCAGGCTAACATACCACAAAAATGGTTAATTTCACTGTGTAACTCCTGGTTTTGTCCTGTTCTAAACTTGCTGTTTTTAGTGTCTGTAGCTTTCAATACAGCTTGAACTGCTGCTGTCCACGCCCCCTTCAGGAAGAAGACTCTCTCTGCTTCTGTGATTGACAGCACTGAACAGACAGAGATAAGAATAAGAATGAGTGACACAGGACTTTCTATCACTTCTGTCACTCTGAGTGATCTTTAATGTGTAAATGTCACAGAATTCAGAGCAAAATAGTTGATTTTCACTCATGTGTTTGGTAAATTTGTCAGTGAATGATGAGGTAATAAAATCTGGAGCAGCACCTTGAAAATGGCTCTGAAGTGACTACTGGTTAAGATGTACTCTTAATGGGCTGTGTTTAAGATATGATGTCATACTCGTTCTGTTGTCTGACAACAAAACCAAAATAAATATGTGAATGACACCACCTTTACTGGGAGTTTAGTTGTTTTAAAATGCAATATGTGAGCACAGAGAGCAGGAGTAAAGCAAATACATGCAAACAGGCCAGGTTTAGGATGAACTGAACCACAACAAATAACATGCAGACACAGGAATCCACACAGCCCTTGTTTATTGGTCTCAAACCAGTCTTAAAGTTTCCACCATTTCTGAATGTCTCTCAGCTTTACAGTTTCCACAGAGCTCTGACCGGCAAGCCATCAAAGCTAATGCTAACGTTAGCCACATTAGCTGCAGAACACGCTCATGTTAAAGATTATATTGTTGATGTGATGACATTGTTTCCAAAAATGAAAGTAATCCACTTCAGTTCCTCAGAGGCTGGGAGTGCCTAAAGACATTTGTGTTCACCCTTGCAGCCAACAGCAAAACATTTGGTGTTTTTTGCTTGTGACTGAGACATTTTATAGTTCGCTCAAGCAACTCTAGAAAATGAATAAACCAGGTGGATTGAGAGGCAGCTGAATGGTTCACCTGGAAGCAACAGGCAGGGAGTGGGCATTAATATGCAAAGTTTGAATAGGACAACTAGTAGTTCCTTAGTTGGTCTGAAACTTGTAAAGCTGGGAGGCCATCTAGTTGAGGCATCACTTAAGAAAATGTCAGTAGTTAATGAAAAGTTGTAGGTCTCTAAACACCTATCAAGCATTAGTAGATGCCTAGTAGTGGACCTGTTAAATATCAGGAGCACTGCTGCGAAAATATTTAGTTGCACCTGACAGATTTTTGGTCATACACTGCAGCCTTATTAATGACTCATAACTAATTTATAAAGCATTAATAAATGTATTAACCATAAATAAAGCAATGAATTGTGCCCTACAAACCTATTCTAAATGGTGCCTTAACAGATTAGTGGTTCTCTGCAGTGCCATCTCTATATTAGGTGCTCTGTTGATGAGTGAGGAGGCTTGGGCAGAGATCAGCTTTTCTGTGTATTTGGTCCAATTGTATCGATACATTGTGTAATTTTCCTCATAAATCAGTAACCAGAGCAAAGCTGTACAAGTCTCAACATGTCCTGTAACTGCTTGGATGACACACTTCCGTGATTCTGCACGTTTCAACAACATATAACTTAAACAGGAGTTCCAACAACTTCATAATGATTTTTTTGTGGTTGTAACTCAGCAGGCTGCCTCATTGAAAATTTTTACAACACGTTCATGGAGGCTCGAGTTTGCTGAGAGCTCTCTATTATGGAAAAGCGAATTCATAGTTTGTATGGACTCGTATTGTAACAGGAGCTTTCAGAAGAATCCCTCTGCAGACACTGACCCAATAAATGTGTGTGCGTGTATAAATATTTGGTTGTGTTGACCTTTTTGTGGTTTAAAATCTGTCTTTTCTTACCCTGCAGGTTGTGTTTGGAAAAGTCAAAGTGCACATGAATGGGCCAAGTAACAGGTGGAAACAAGAGGTGGAAAATTGATTTCTTCTTCAGCTAAACTCTTCTGGCCTCTTTAGGCTATAGAACTGATTTAATGCAACAACTAGAGCAGTTAACTTTTCTCATTAACCCTCTGGGATCTTTGGTTAGGATGAGGATTTTCTCTGCAATATTTTTTTTTTCAGCTATCAGTTTGGCTTCTCAGTTTGTCAGTTTAACAAAATATGAAGCTGCCAGGTCCCCACAATATATGAAAAATGACAAGTCTTTGTTAATATTCACTTAAAATGTTGGGTTTTTAAAAAGCATTGTTGTACTGTTCACCTTATTCTGTCTACGCATGTCAGTAAATAAATGAAAATATTAACTTAAAATTATCGAAAACAAAAATTTTCCAGACTTAAGTGAGATATTGCTCTTCTTTACATGCTCTATAAATAAAGTTACGTTCCTATTAATAAAACGTGTGTTAAATCAACCGATGCCAGATGGTTAGCTAATAATGTCTTTAGTTAACTGGTAATCACCTTTTTTTCCCTAGAAACAAGCTAAAACTGGCTCTGCCCTGGCATGTGAACACGGATGGTGTAACACAGCTGACTGTGCTCAGAGCTCCATTAATCCAAACCTTTGGCATAAACAACTCAGTCAGTGAAATTAGACGGCAAGTCCTGAGGGACAAAATCATGAGGCGAGTGTTTGGAGATGAAGTAGTTTTGGTGAAACATTAGTCCTGTTGTATTTTTGGACGGTGCCCTATATTTCCTCTTGTTGCTTCGTCGGTTGCCAGGTGTGGAGAAGTTTCTGCCCCTTCACAGTATCCCTCGTTCGTCAAGCTCAGTCTTTATCAATACCATCATTTGTTGAACGACTCATTTTTCCCCTCTCTTTTGTAGGATGCTGGCTCCAGGCTCAAGAATTCCTTAATGACCTTCTAAACCACTAAGAACTGAGTCAAATATTTCCTTTAAATGTCTTTGGTTGACACGAACTAAATGACAAGAACAAAACACGTCATCCATGGCACATCTATCCAGCTATATAATCTGCCATAACGTAGGACCAATAAAAAAGTTTGATGAAGATGTTCTGAGACTATAAAAATGAAAAATTGTACCGGAATCAAATTTGGTTGTCATCCCATTGTAAACTTGTCAAGCACCATCTGCGATGAGTGCTGAACCCCCTAAACTGTTTCAAAACTGCAACCCTTCAACTTGAATTTCATTTCAGAAGAGAAAAAGAAGTCACAGTGAGCCAAATCTTGTTAGTATGGCAAGTTGAGAGTGAGAACTGTGTTGTAAACTTTGCATTTTCTACCTTATGTGAGCAAGCAGGTTGTCATGATGTTACATGTCACCGTTCATGTCGTTTGCGCTGGATGTTCTTCTCAGATGCTTCAGAATGTTACAGCAGAACTCCATGTTGACGAATTCATGGTGCGCAAGATGAGCACATTTCAGATGCGCTGTTGACTTGATGTTGCCTCTTCTTTCTTGGATGCTGCTGGTCCCTCCACTGTAGGCGATTGTTTGGTCTCTGGGTCATAGCCGTAGACCCACTTCTCATCACCAACGATGACCCTCGATCATGAAGGTTGGTTTGACACAGAATTTGATGCTTGCTCTCTGTGCAGCTTCGGGGCCCATGGTGAAATCCCAAATGCAGGTGGTCAAAATGTGACCTCCAAAATTGCAGGAGCACTGGTAATGGTGTCTTGCTGCACAAAGAAAACTACAAAAGGGTTTTAGTTGTTTTTTAGGTGCAGATTTTAACCCTGTAAGAACTCATTCATCTCTGTTACTAATAGCATTTTGAGCAACTTGATAAAATTCAGTTTTTCAGTAAATTTTTGATTGTTGATGATGATTGTAATCAGTGCTGGCAGTGCAACAAAAAGCTGCTTGGGTGTAATAAAGATTACCTTGACTTCATTTTTTTGTTATGTTACAAAGAGAAAATTCTTTTTTTCATCTGGTGATGTGGAGCAATGCTAAAGTATATAGAATGCATTTTTCATTTTCTGTATCAAGATTTTCATCCATCCATCCATCCATCCATCCATTTTCTTCCGCTTATCCGGGGTCGGGTCGCAGAGGCAGCAGGCGAAGCAGATCGTTCCAGACGTCCCTCCCCCCAGCAACACTTCTCAGCTCATCCTGGGGGATCCCGAGGTGTTCCCAGGCCAGACAAGATATATAATCCCTCCAGCGGGTTCTGGGTCTGCCCCGGGGTCTCCTCCCAGGCAGCCGTGTCTGGAAAACCTCCAAAGGAAGTCTTCCCGGAGGCATCCAAATCAGATGGTCAAACAACCTCAACTTGCTCCTTTGGACGCGAAGATGCAGCAGCTCTACTCCGGATGTCTGAGCTTCTCACCCTATCTCTAAGGCTGAGCTCAGCCACCCTGCGGAGGAAGCTCATTTCAGCCGCTTGTATCCGCGATCTTGTTCTTTCGGTCACTACCCAGAGCTCATGACCATAGGTGAGGGTTGGAACGTAGATGGACTGGTAAATCGAGAGCCTCGCCTTGTGGCTCAACTCCCTCTTCACCATGACGGATCGGTACAATGCCTGCATTATTGCTGATGCCGCACCAATCCGTCTGTCCATCTCTTGCTCCATTTTCCCATCACTCGTGAACAAGATCCCGAGATACTTGAACTCCTTCACTTGGGAAGCAACCCCCCCTCCAATTCAGAGGGAGCAGTCCACCGGTTTCCGGCAGAGAACCATGGGCTCAGACTTGGAGGTGCTGATCTGCATCCCCACTGCTTCACACTCGGCTGCAAACCACTCCAGTGCTTGCTGAAGGTCACGGTATGAGGAAGCCAACAGAACCACATCATCTGCAAAAAGCAGAGATGCGATCCTGAGGTCCCCAAACCGGACACCCTCCTCACCCCGAATGCGCCTTGAGATCCTGTCCATGAACACCACAAACAGGATCCGAGACAAGACGCAGCCTTGGTGGAGTCCAACACTCACTGGAAACGTGTCTGACTTTGTGCCAAGTGTCTGGACACAGCTCTCACTTTGGTTGCATAGGGACCGAATGGCTCATATCAGCGAGCCCCACAGAGCCCCTTGGGGGGCACGGTCATAGGCCTTTTCCAGATCCACAAAACACATGTAGACTGGCAGGTCGAACTCCCATGACCCCCTCTGCAGCTCCGCAAGGATTAAGAGCTGGCCCACTGTTCCACGACCGGGACGGAATCCGCATTGCTCCTCCTGAATCCAAAGTTTGACAATCGGTCAGAGCCTCCCTTCCAGCACCCTAGAGTAAACTTTCCCAGGGAGGCTGAGAAGTGTGATATCCCGGTAGTTGGCACACACTCTCTGATCCCCCTTTTTATTAGTGGGAACCACCACCCCGGTCTGCTACTTCACAGGCACCATACCCGATGCCCATGTGACATTGTAGAGATGTGTCAGCCACGACAGTCCAACAATGTCCAGAGCCTTCAGGATCTCAGGGCGAATCTTGTCCAGACCTGGCGCCTTGCCACCAAGGAGCTTCTTAACTGCCTCGGCGACTCTGCCACAGATATGGACGAAGAGCCCCCCTGAGTCTTCAGGTTCTGCCTCCTCCATGGAAGAAGTGTTTACTGGATTTAGGAGTTCCTCAAAGTGCTCTTTCCACCGCCGGACAATGTCCCCAGTACAGGTCAGCAGTTCTCCACCCTGACTGTACACAGCCTGAGCAAAGCCCTGCCTCCCTTTCCTGAGGCACTGAATGGTTTTCCAGAACTTACCCGAGTATAATCGAAAGTCCTTCTCCATAGCCTCCCCAAACTCCTCCCACACCCAAGTTTTAGCTTCCACAACTGCCGCAGCTGCAGCCCTTTTGGCCGACAGGTACCTGTCAGCTGCTTCAGGCGACTCCCAAGCCAACCAGGACCGAAAAGCCTCCTTTTTCAGCCTGACAGCTTCCCTCACCGCTGGTGTCCACCTTTTAAAAATGATTTTTCAAAATCAATGTCAATGCTTTCAGGACTACAATCCAAATTTTGTATACCAACATTGCTTTGGGGTGGAGGCAGAAATCAGAGATCCTGGTACCTCACAACCTAATGCAAAATAAATTTAAAATAAATTTAACGGTGAACAGCAGGAAACCCCAGGGATTTTGTGTTTTTGAGTGAACCTACCCTTGTCTTGATGGCATGGATTGTTTGCCAACTTTGTGGAGACTGTCGATAAACTGTAAAGTAAATGCTAATGAAATGCTTTGACATACCTTCAGATGATACTGCACACGTAGGACTGAACAAAAAACACTACACTAGCAGAGTTTGACTGAAAAAGCATAAAATTGAATTTGGAAGTCTCATAAACATGTTGGAGTGTCATGTCATTGTGATACTGTGATTAAGATGTGATGAAAAACTGAGCTTGCAGACCATAGTGGGTCCAATTTACACCTACAGTTAAAAAATCTGTTATTTATTTAATTTTTAGTTTTTATGGGTTTTAGGGATGATCAGAACCCCTGAGGATTTTGCAGGATGTTGTCTATTGTCTGTGCTGTCTTTAAATATGCGCCAGGATGGATGACGGTTCCACATACAGGTACAAAATAAGCAACCTGTTAGTCTGTTAAAAATCACTGTTCAAAATTAAATGTAACTCTTTAATGATGCTGCAGTGAAGGCTTGGTTAGCTTTAGGCACAAAAACAACTTGGTTATGTTTAGTGAAAGCTGGTGGTTGAGATTAAAATTTGTATTGTGTTAAGATTTTAAGATCTTTGTCGTCATGGTTGCAATATGATCATGGCTAAAAGATTATTTGATTGGAGTCCAATGTGTTGCTGACCTGTCCATCCACTCTGACCTCCTCCACATGCTGACTTTGTGACGATAACTGTACAAACCAGCCACTAGAGGGTGCTCTCACTTGGATAATATAGGTAGGCTTAAGAAACTTTCTTGAGTTCATTACTGTGAATAAAGTTGTGCTGAATTCTTTCATACATATATGTCAAACAGACGTACAAATATTACTCATTTATTTTATCAGCTTATCAGTTTTTATTCTATTCGTTTTCTGAATTATTTTTATACTATTTTATCTTCTAATATTATCTTGTTTTAATTATTTTATTTTACTTTTATGTTTTGTCATTTTAATCTTTATTTTTTCTTTTTAAATCTAGTTTTTATTTTGCGCTACCTGCTCTGTCTTAATCCAGATCCAAAAGATATTCAAATTCTGTGTTGAAAAAGGTTAAAAAATCAACAAATTCTCACATTTTAGAGCTTAGAATGCAAAAATCCAAAACATTTGCTGTTTTGCTGGCAACCTTTTAATAAAAGTTGTCTGTTTGTTTAGTTCAATGAATTAGTTTTAAATCAACAAATCATTGCAGCTCCAAAGAATTGGCATGTTTTCTTGTAAAAAAACAAAATGAATGTAAGTATGCCATATGTTGTACTTAAATGGCTGATGCTTTCTTAGATGATCCCTAGAGATCACAAACAATAAAACATACTATGAGCTGGTTAAAGTTGCTTGCACAAGACAACATTGGGATTTTGTGTTGTTTCTTTTTCTGGAAAATTCTGCAATACAATAACACAAATGAAGACAATGGGGTCTTGTAACTGCAGCAGGTCAGCTTGTGTTTAAAACTCAGACGTTTCCAAGACCTTCAAGGTGAGAATGTTTTGTCTTGCACCGAGCTCCAGTAGACGATTCGAAAAAACCTCAGACCTGAAGCATCCTCCAATTCACCGGTTTAAAAAAAAAAAGCTATTCACGAGTTTGTGAAGAGGTTGAATCCAATCCTTTATATGCTGATGGTAAATGTGTGGTTGTATTTTAAGCGCCAGCATCCAAAAGGAGAAAAAAATATCAGAGAATACACTCAGAAATAATTAGACTCAGTGGCAGAATGGGCCAAGAACTTGGATGAAGAACCCAAGGTCATAGGTTCAAGTTTCCTTTCAGATTCCTAATTTGCGAGTGTATTTTCAAAGCGTACGTGTAGTGGAAACATTGAAAAGCTTTAGGAAAAGAGTGTTGAGGCTATGCAAAGTATTAACTCACTGCAGCACACAGCTGCACGGAGTTGTGGTGTGTTTGGATTTGACACACTGCTTTTGCTTTTGACAATCAAGAGGCAGCATCTAAAGGAAAAACTTGAAAAAGCTCTCGCTTATGAAGACTCAATGGCTCAATCAGTAAAGCAGACAGGTTTAGAGGTGATAAGATCAAGTCACATCTCTGCTTCTAAAAGGCTGTTTGAAAGCCAATAACAGTGTAAAAGACTGAAAAGCTGCCAGTGAAGCAGCTGCGAGAGTGTTAAGACTGATAGTATGAAGGCTGCTGGTTTGAGTCCCATTTACAGCCTCAACTCTGGAAGATAAACAGCAGATGTGCAGCGGCAGCTCTGAATCCTGCTTCATCAACAGTAACAGTAACAGAAAGACTTATACTGGAAAGCCTAAAATAAATCACCAAATTTTAAGACAGAACTGAATCTATAGTGACACTTCCACTGATGAACCGAAGTCCTGGACTGGATGCTGGAGAACTTAAAACAAAATCACCCTCCTCTGGAAAACCACAAAAATACAACAAACAACAATGGCTTATTATGGCTGCTGTAAATGTGATGACATTGATCCAGTCTTACAAACTGAAGTGATGTGGTTCTTTTTTTCCAGAGTTTTTACTTGTATATTTGTGGATTTAATATCAGGGAATTTCTGAGCTCTTTCTTGTAAATGTATGATTTCTTAATCTCCTTTTCTCCCATGAATTTGTTTTTCTCTTAATGTCATGTAATGTTTGAGCTTTCACTCATGACATGTTTTTTTTATAAACTTACAAATTTAATCTTGATTTTTTTGTACATTTGTGCCTGTAATATCAGAAAATGTATTTTTTTCTTGTAAATTTAAGAGCTTTATTACTTTAAATTTTTACTGTGTAATCTCATAATATTCAAATTTTCCCTCATAAACTTGTATTTATTCTTGTAAATTGATAATGTTTATCTTGGAGAATATCCGAGTAAAAAAATAATGATTTTTTTCTTGCAAACATATCACTTTATAATGTAAGAGAATACTGAAGTTTTATTTTTATAAACTTTAAATTAATGGCTTTATATTGACAGACCAGACCAGAGAATATTCAAGCATTTCCTTTTAAATTAGTGAGTTAATAGTAAAATTTGAGTTTTTATTTGCAAATTTAACCCTTTTATCTTAGATAGCATTCTAGGTTTATAACATTAGATAATATTGAAATTTTGCTAAACTGTCTTGTTGTAAATATACCACTTTAACCTTTAAGATTAGAATTTTTCTGTCATAAATTTAGATCATTAATTTCAGAAATTTGGTGTTTGTGTGAAATTGAGTTTTTCTCTGTATTTTTATAGAAATATTATTATCATCTCACTTTACATGTAATGACACTACTAGAATATCATAGACATAGCCACTGGAGAATGAGAAAATAAACCCCCATTAGAGAGCTAAAAACATCACAATATTTACAATAGAGAACCAAAAACCTGCTGCCACCCGCCTGCAGCGTCACTGTGTGTTGTTGCAGTTCCATTTCCGGCCAGAGGGAGCAGCGCTGACCTCAGTGCAGCTGAGCAGCAGCGCCCGCAGCTGGTGATTAAGCTGAACTGCGCCGCCTTCGATTAGTGTGGTTGAATGTTTATTTCTTAGTCTTTTGTGACTTTTTAGTGTTCACAGCTGCTTGACGTTATTTTTCCTCCTGATAAAAGGATTTGCATTCACGCCGGTGAATTTGTATGTCCCACTTCTCGCCATAATGACAGCTTGAACTGCTTGGCTTCCGTTGGCCGCAGTTTGGGCAACACTTTGCTGACCAACGTATTTTTTTTTTACTGTTTAAAAAACTTTGAAAGTTTCGTTCAGTAAATCTTATGGCTGTTCTGAATGTATCTGTAGAATCTGAAAATGTCCTCCTAAATATCTAGATAATGCTTTTCTGTCTAATGAAAGACAGAATTAATTTTTAAATGGCAAAGCTGTTTCATGACCAAAACAAAGATGGCGGCGTCGTAACGGCTTCTTACTTAGAGACATAACTTGACTGCTAAAATCTGTTATGATTAATAAGACTAAGTTTATTTTACCCAGACGGCAAGGAAAGACTTTGGGGTTTTGGGAAACATCATCAGGAGAAGGTAAGTGTTTTTAAAGTGTAAAATATGATTGAAGATTGTGCCAAAATAGGAATAAACTATTGCACTCTTTACCTGGCCAAGACACCTTCTTCCAAGCTTCACTAATAACTCTTTGTGGCTCAGTAGAAGATATTTTAAACAACTAAAATAGGACTCAGCGCTATTAATTTGGACATATTTTGTCTGTTAATCTCTGCAAACAGGAGTTACAACAGGCCATGTGTTTTCAAAATGTGTCATTTTTTTGATTTATTTCGCTTTGACAGTGACAAAATATATTGAAAGGACAGTAATTAATGATTACTTGTGAATTGGTAATAGAAAAGTCAAAATTTTCTGAGTTCAGCTTCTTAAATGTGAACATTTCTAGTTTTCAATCTCCTCTGTGACCGTAAACATTATTCGTGCTGCAGACAAAACAAGACATTTGAGGATGTCATCTTGGACTGAGTTGTTGTTGTTGTTTTTTTTTTGCAACCAGATCTTCCTTTTCAGTGTTTCTCTCCTGTTCCTCATTCTTTTGCTGTACACATGTGCAGCCAGCATGTCAACAATGGAAAATAATAACCTTACGAATTTTTTTGTTTTTTTCTTGTATCGAGCAGCAAAAATTTGCCGCATGACGTGTTTGAGTTGTATTGTGCAGCCATAGGCCAAACAATATGCAAAATTTAAAAAAATCATACTGCTGGTATGTTTTTTACAGTTGTTACGATATGAGTCACAGTTTTACGGTGAATGGCCGTTTTTTTTAACTTCTTTTCCACCGTAACAAATATGAAATGAATGATGTGATTTTTTTCTTTTCTGTATGCTGCCTTATGACTGGAGAATATGATTTGTAGTCTGACATCTCTGTAGCAGCACAGTGCTTCATTATAATTGTATGTTATGGCACATTTAGCTGTTATTACAAAGTGCAGCTTCCCATGATTTGGATATTGCACTGAACCATGTTGTGATTTTAATAGTATTTCTATAAATTGCTCAGCCTGACTCTATCTACTCCATTTCATTTGTCTGAGAGCTTTAATTACTTTCCAGATAGCAACTTTTATTCTCAAATTCTGTCTGTCCAGTGAAAACCCATTGATAATTTGATGATTCTGAATCAGAATTTCCCCGATAAAGTGAAAGATTTATGCCTTTATGTGTTGAGAACATTATTTTACTTTGAAAGCTAAACTGGCTATTAAAAAAAACTATTAGCTGAAAAATGTCACACAGCTGGTAAAGGGGTTGTTTATTTGAAAAGATGACTTTGTAGAGATGTGTGGATCAAATCAGATTTAAAATCAGAATTTAAAAAGATGCAATTACCAAACAATTAGGGCTGAAATTTAGGATATGTGTTGCAGTCATAGACTGTATAATAAAGATGGACGTAGCCACCGTGACGTCACCCGTTGGTTTCTGCACTGAGAAAATGAAGCCCACATTTTGCTACTTCCTGGTTGCCATCTTGGATTTTTGGAGCCAGAGACGCAAAAAAGACTCTGAGCTGAAAAAAGATTTTTAGAGAGCGGAGCCGGAGAGCAGTGATTGGTCAGACTGATTGAGAGTCGAGGACTCTCTGTCCCGCCCACATTTACTGGCTTCTGCTGTTTACCTACGCTGCTGCTAACAACGTTAGCCTCCAAAAGTCGAGCTAAACTCTACAGGTAAGTGTTAAAGTCATCTTTGTAACTAGCTGTACTCTTCTCTACATCTGCACAATATCACATATAAAGCAGTGATCTACATTATTGTAGTGTATTTTCTCTACAACAGCATGTGTTCAGATAACTGTGTGGAGCTCATGTTAATGCTAATGATATACTAGAATTTTAAAAAAAAATACTTTTTTGTCCATCTAAGGCAGTAAAGTATTCTTTGACCTCAACCAGGAAAGCAAACATTTCCATAAGATTTAAAAAATAGGGGGAAAAAAACCCACAACACTCTATTGTGTTCCATTCATATCCTACTGTGTTCACTCTGATATTTAATGTTCCAGCAGTTGGAATGAAAGAACCTTGTAGATCTTTGCCTCACTGTTAGTGTCTTTTCCTTCCAGCCTTGGTCTGAATCATTGGGGACATCTAGTCTGATGGACTGAGAGCTCCAGAGAACATGAACATCCAGCTGTGGTTGTCTGAAGAGTCTTCTTCATCACTGTGAGGAAGAGCAGCACTGATGTCCTCCTCATCCTTCTAGTAATAACAATAATGCTGCAGATTCAGCTCCTCTCTTCATAATAGAACTTGTCTTGTGACTGTTCAGTATTTACACTTCACTGTCAGCAACACATTATTTATTTCATCCATTTATTACATGTGTTTACACAACTTTACAGCTCAGAACTGTTAAATAATGTAGTTTTTAAATGTGCAATAAAGGTAATAATGAAGCTCTTGACCTGAATGTTTTAAAGCTGCATATCTGCTATAAATAATAAGAACATGTACTCTGTACTGCATTTATGCTAAAACAGCAGAGATGAAGTCAAAGGTGATAAATGGAACCTGAGAATGCAAAAAACAAAATAATAAAGAGCTGAAACAGTTGGTCTGTCCTTCTGGAAGTGAAAGCTAAACTGGAAATGATTCACTGAGGATGCTGTCCATTCAGTCTGCTTCTTCACAACCAGACAAGGTTTTCCTTCTGTTGGCTTCACTCAGAAGATCCTCACAGTGAACATGAGACACCTGAGATGAAGACAGACGTCACAGTATCAGCATCAACAGCAGAGGTTCATTTTAAAGTATCTCTGGACAGATTTCCTATTTCATATAGTGTTCTAAGCACTAAAATACAGAAAGGCCTGTAGTCACTTCAGCTTTAGGGAGAGGATTTTATTCTTCAGCTTATCTGTGCTGCAATTTAAATGTAATAACTGTAGTGTTAATCACTACTTTGATCATATTCTGGAAGATAATGTTTCCAATCTACACTGCAGGAATAAGTACTACAACATGTGAATCAGTCATTAAACAATGTTAACAACTAGAGAGCAGATTTACTGTTTTCTCCAGTTTAAATTCAGAGACTCAACAGATATTCAGGACTACTGACAACTCAGAACCTCAACCTTACTGTTTTAATCACATTTAGGTTTTCTAAACATTACATTAATGTGAACCAGCATCTCCTCTGACAGTTTTATTCACTAAATGTGCCACATTACACTAACACAACACACTTCAGCTGCTAACATGAAACTCAACACAGACATTGTTAGCTTAATGCTACATTAGCTTTAATCAGGCTAAGACTGAGCAGCTAGCTCGGTTAGCATCGCTAACATTAAAGCTAATATTTACTAGATACTAACTTTCTTCTCTGGTCAACACACAGAAACAAACTCCACCAACATCTGGAGTGCATGGCACACATTATTTCTGACACTAAAGTTGCATATAAAGTGCATTAAAATCAGCACCGATAAGAAAATAAATATTTACTGACCGAACTATCAGAGTCCTTTCAGTGTCTGCTGGTAGAATCAGCCGAAGGTAGAAAACTGGTTAAAACAAGCTAACGGGCAGAAAAACTGTCTGTGGAAAATGCTCTGCTGCTCCACCGATAAATAAACTAACAGTTATTATATCAGAATTAATCCAAACAAGAGCAGAGTTTGTGGTGAATGAGCGTCTTGGCTACCTCCTCCACAGGACCTGTCAATCATTCCAGACCAGACTGTCACTCAAGTAGCTCCACCCTCTGGCTTCGCAAAACTTTAACACTCTATAAAATTCAGTATTGGTTTATTTCAAGATTGGCCACCTGATCTCTCGTTTTGACCATAACAGCTAACGAAAAAAAAATCCTGAGCTGTAGAAAAGCAGTCTATCAAATTTTAGTTTTTCCTGTGATGAATTGGGGTCTATGGAGCCAGAGCTTTTTGGAGCCAGCACCTGGTGGATGGTATGATATTGCAAGTTTTTGACACTTCCAGGTAGGCTTCATTTTTGGAGCCAGACGCAACGTCCATCTTTATCATACAGTCTATGGTTGCAGTACATTTGATTTTGAGTTTAAACTGTTGTGTCAATGGTTTTACAAATTCCCGTTATTGTCTTTGTGTGACCGACACACTCTTTTGATGGTGTTTCTCGTAGTAATGCGCCATGATGTTTTCAATCTATGAAATGGTATAATATTGAACTGGAAATTAAAAGATTATGTCACAGATCAAATCTGCCAGGAAAATTGCAATCACATATTTTTTCCCAAATCGTTTAATAGCCTTAAATGACTTGACAAACATATAATTGTACAGAATATAACGCAGTGCTGTAGATTAAGCTACTCAACCATATATATAATATGTAAAATAAGCCCAGCTTTAAACATGTACAGCAGTAAAATGCAACATCTGCAGCATTAATATCAATCCATTAATACAATTTATTTTCAAATGTTATTAATACTTACATATTTAAGTGAGGTTGTGAATGCAGTACTTTAACTTTTACTAGAGTGTGTTCATGGTACAGTATTACTATTGCTACTCTGAGGGATCTGGATACAGGATCTGAATACCTCTTCTACCACTGGGAATGCTGGCCTTAAAATTCTAAAAGTTTGTAATTTTCACTGTTCAGACTGCCCGACTTTGTCCTTTTGTCTTGCACTATCTGCCTGGCGTTAAATGTGCAAAAATCTGCACAAATAATCAGTCTTTCTGTGTTTGTCAGTCAAGGCCAGAAGAGTACTCTGGAAAATAAAGACAATCACTTTCTGCCAGTTCTTTGTCAGGGGTTGCCTCTCTTTGCAGCCTCTTGATGTTTTTGTTAAACTTCACCAGCAGCTCACCTGATTCAGCTCTAATACAGTATTGATCAGGTGTTGTCTGAGCATGCCAGCATGGATCAAAGCTGCGATAAAGACTCAGGGTTACTCTGCTGAATATCGATTGCTGCACCTGTTGTTAGTGAAGTTGTTTTTATGATTCATCACTATGAGATGGTTTCAGTTTTGAATCCGTCTGAGTGTAGCAGGGATTGTGTGTGTTTCCAGTAGCTTGATCAGCTGTCACCTTCCGGGAAAGTAGAAAAAGCATGTGAGGTAGAATATTTGTCTCTTTGAAACTGCAATCAAACAGACAGTTGTTCGTAAAGAAAACCACAAAGTTAAGATTTAACACAGAAAATTGTCTGTTTGGCTTCTCATTTAGTCTCTTTCATATTACAGCTGTCTGTAGGAGCTCATAGCAACACAATGGATTTCCTTTAATGTGTGTTTTCTATTAGCTGGCTCCCCCTACATTAAATAACCCACCACAGTAATAACGCTGTGTCCCCTGTCAAGGATCAAACCGACGCTCTTGAGGAGCAGCTGCTGATGGTGCAACTGGCCATTTATCCTGCTAAGGAGCTGCACTGCTGCCCCTCATCATCCTCCTCTTCTGTTCAGAAAACCATAAAGTGTGTTACCGGGGCGGGGCTCTGATTCCAGCTTACTGATGTGTCCCAGCTAGCGTTTGAGGCGGCAAGATGAACATCGGCAGTTTTATTTTCACCGAGAGTCTGTGCGTCCTGTCGAGCTTCACTGCTGCTTCCATGAGCTCCTTCTTCATGAAAATGCAAACAGAAATCACTCAGAGAGCGCACATGTAGAAGTAGGAAGAAATTAGTCCTTATCTGAGGATAAATTTGCATCAAATTGCACACTTATTTCTGTGATGTTTTCCCCTGATTTCTGACAAGAACCAAAATCCTGTCATCGAATGAAAGAGCTTTATGCAAGGATATTGGTACAGAATTTCACAAGTGAAACATGGAAAAAATAGCCAAATTAGTAGAAAATCAGACTTATGACGTGATGGTTATTCACCTCTGTCAACCAGTAAAGTTGCAGTTATGCCTAGAATATTGTATGTAGTGAAGAACGGATTTAACAAGTGGACAATCAAGATTAATTCAGTATCTGGCCAAATTATAGCTTAGGTTTTTCTTTAGTATGACTATGTAACTGTTGCGTCATGACCTTTGTCATTGTTGGTTGGCTGCAATCAACATTACAGTTTTAGAAAATGTTAGCTCCGATTTTATTCAGTGTTAAAGTTTCTGAAGATCCAAAGCTTCCAAAATCTAAAAAAGTGATTTGTAAACTGTGCAGAGTTTGGATGTCAGACCACAGCAGCATAAACAGCTGAAGAGAAAACACTCAGGAGGCACTTTATGTCTGTTTATTTCTCTCCTGCTCTCTGTGCTCATATTTACTGTATTTTGACACAGTTGAATTCCTCATAAAAATGTGCTCACTCATATATTTTTTTCTGTGACTGAACAGCACGAGTATGAAATGATGACTGAAATGCGTCTCATTAAGCTTGCACTATTTTCAAGCTACTGCTCTGCACCACTAAACTACAGATTCTTTTTATCATCTAACAAAGTCACCAAACACATGCGTTATAATGACTGTGCTGTGAATTCAGTGAAATTTCCACGTGAAATCACTCATAGAGGCAGCTAGAAAGTCTCAGTCTCACACACTCATTCACATCTGTGTCGGCTGCCGTACAGTCATGCTGTCAATCACAGACACAGAGAGAGTCTTCTTCCTGAAGGAGGCGTGGACAGCAGCAGCTCAGCTCCGTTAAAAAATACAGATAATGAAAAAGCCCTTTTAAAACGGGCTACAAAAACAACTGTTATACAGCCATGGTAAAATGAATAATCTTTGTCATATTTTGAGCTGAAAATTTCAAAGACACATTCTGGGGACATGTAAGACTTTCAATAAAGGGGCACAACATGCTATCTTTAAAATTTACAAATTCTACTTGATAAATAGACTCTATGATCAGTATCAGCTTATACTCCCTCCGCAAACGATTGTGCAAAGAGAAATCACAGAAATTAATCCTTATTTGAGGATACATATGCATCAAAATGCATGCTTTCTTCTGTGATGTTTTTCCACTGATGTTTGGCAAGAACTGAAATCCTGTCTTGGAATGAAAGAGTTTTATCTGCTGATGTCAGTTGATACTCCTTCGATCGAGATTGACCCCAAAAATCTCGACTGAAGCACCCTTTCCTGAAAACATGTGGCCTGTGCACGTGGCTATATCCGGTATCGAAGCATAATTAAACACATTTCAGGTCTGTATTTGTGGAGGGATTGGACCACAGTCTTTCCACAATCTTGGCCCTGCCAGTTAATTCTGATATTATTTGCTAACTTGTTCCAGTCTGTGGAAGCTCAGGATTAAATCTACCAGTTTGTTCATTTTCACTCCAAATAAAAACGATCTAAAGAGATTACAAATAATCAGTGCTGAACAATATTTTTGTGTTCTTGTCAAAGTGAGGAAGAAGTCACCCGCTTCAATTTGACGACAAATTGTGACATCCCGAGCGAATGAGAAGGTCTGTTTTCAACCCGACCTCGAATCCGCCCTGTCAGAGTCATTTAAAGCAGCATCACAGAGTTGTTAGAGCAGGTTTCCAGGAATAGACAGACAAATTTTGTCAGTTGTGTTCTCGAGACAAATGTAAACTGATTTGAAAGTACAGTAAAACGGAACTGAGAGGCATCATCTGACCTCCTCCTGCAGCTCCCACAGCTCCTCCCCAGGTGAAGCGGTGGGGAGGGGGAGGTATCCTGAGCGCTTCAAGGACACGCTATAATTCCCTTTGACAACATCTTAAATGGCTGCTGCTGATTTTTCGGCTGCTGATGCAGAGCGTAGATGAGGGTGGTGGCGGCAGTGGTGGTGGCGGCGGTGGAGGAGGAGGGTGGAGGTGCTGGGGGGGTTGATGTAACCAGGCTGAAATCACAGTTTTAACATCCCAATCTGTCAGAGTATCTGAAAACGAGACATCTGACAGGCTGCGGCGCTGCAGAAGGTGTCAGAAACACCAAAAAAAGAAAACACACACAAGTGCAGACGCTCACACATACACATATTTACTCTGCCGCCTGCTGAACTCGCTGATTTTAGAGGTTTTACAGGATTATCTGTCCCATACAGCAGCTGCGACTCTATATTTGGGGATTTGGTTAAATGTCTTCTGCTCTGATCAAACACTCTTTGAAAATGTTTCTCTATGGTTTGTTTTATGTTTCTTAAAAGCACCTGAAGTCATCACTAACTTCAGTCTGTCTCTGTTGGTGATCAATGGCACAACTTATGTCCCGTAAAGTCGTTGTAATGCTGTTTTTGACATGTGCTTTGCTTTTTATTTTTGGGATTTAGAGTGAAGCTTTCTGCTGTGATCAGACATGGAGGGACCAAAAAATAGAAACATCTGCACACGGTAATGTAACAAATAGTATAATAGTATACTATTTTATTCAATTAGTGATTAATTAGATAGTTCTACCATTAGAATTGATTGTTTTGTGTCAGAAATGTCAAATTGCAACCGCAGTTCCTCAATGCCCTAAATTGCACATCGGAGCCTGAAGATAATCACTTTACTATCAAATCTTCACAATTTAGGAAATGCTTTGCTTTGTTTGATTTCTTTGCTTCATGGATCTTTCATTTTGTCGATAAAATGCCAACACAGTCCCTTAAAGCCCAGAACAGACGCGTCAGAGCCCTAAATATTACAGTTTATTATCACAAAGGACAAAGAAAAGCAGAAAATCTTCACAATTTAGCAATGTTTTTTTTTTTTACTTTTGTATCATGTTTTTGCATCATTGATCATTTTTGCAAGAAGAATCTAAAAAATGCACATTAGACTTCCCCACAGTCTGATGAGATATGTTCAGAATTCTTTCTCTATTCAACCAATGGTCCAAAACTGAACGATATTGAGTTCATTATCAGGTAAGACTAGGCGAAAGTGTCAAGTTCTCACATTTGAGAAGCTGCAAATAGAAAATTTGAGGCTTTTTTTTACACTATTTTTCCTTGAAAAATGACTGAAATGGTTGCTTGATTATATTAAAAATATTTACAGAATAATTTAGCTTATTGAAAATTTATTAATTGACGAATTGTTGCAACAGTAAAATGATTTTTCTGTTGATTTTCCCAATCACTAATCTAATCTCATCGCTAATTGTTTAGGTGTTGCAGGGTTTGTATAGTTTGTCTGTCTCATTTACATATATTATATACTTTTACACTTTTTAAAATACTTGATATATATATATATATATATGTGTGTGTGTGTGT
This sequence comes from Amphiprion ocellaris, assembly GCF_022539595.1. Classification (NCBI taxonomy): domain Eukaryota; kingdom Metazoa; phylum Chordata; class Actinopteri; family Pomacentridae; genus Amphiprion; species Amphiprion ocellaris. The sequence continues at coordinate 25,856,909 of NC_072780.1, read as the reverse complement.
GTGTGTGTGTGTGTATATATATATATATATCTATATGTATATATATATATATACACACACACACACACATATATATGTGTGTGTGTGTGTGTGTGTGTGTGTGTGTGTGTGTGTGTGTGTGTGTGTAAAATACTTGTTTTATACAGCTGTCCGTTGTTTGTTATACTATGTTGTTTTTGGGTTATTTTTGGAAGTACCAGAAATGCAATGACAATAAATATCCTTGAATCCTTGAATATATAGAAAATATTCCATTAAGATAAATATACTGTAGTTAGTTGGAATTGTTTCTGTTTTTAAAAATTGCAATATATAAACAATCAGAAAAATTAGTATTAGAGATTCATAATGGAATTGATCAAGCCAATGCAGAAAATCAAGTAACAATAGATCAAGAAAAAATGTGTAATGTGGCAACTACCTCTGTTTTTAAGGCTGCGCAATTACAATCATCCAAGGAGCCTTTGTTAAGGTAAATTACTCTAATTCTGCTCAGATTTTTGCAGAGCTGCTGTACTCGATTGCAGACTTTGCTGTTTTCCTGGTAACTTGGTACACATAAAGGTTTTCTGAAGGCTGTTTGAATGCTTCTCTACCTTTTATTCGATGCTTTGTTCAGAGCAGAAGTGTCTCCTTGAAACTATTTGGCCGCCGTATTGGATGTAACAAGCTTCAGTGCAGGGATTTGAAATTGTCAAGTGGCATCCAGTTAGTGTCAGAGAGAGAAAACTATGAGCAGCGCCTGGATGGAGTCAAGTTCAAAATGTTTGTTTTTATTTTTACCATTTTTTTTTTCCAGTTTTGGTGTAGAGGCTGATGTGTCTGTACTCACAGGAGAAAGAGTCAGACTTTAATATGAGAAGCTGATTTGTACTTGACTTTAACAAAGTGGTTGTTTTAACCTGAAACATGGTTTTCTAACCTCAACCAAGTGGTGTTGGTGCCAAAGTCTAACCAAAAAGATAATGTTCTGGAGTTTTGGAAGGAGCTGACAGATGGCAGAAAGAAAACTCTGATGAACAATGTATCTTGTGTACAGAATTTGAAGGACTTCTTGCCAAAACCAATTGAATTTGAGTAGAACACAAGATTATTTATCATGATTATTCATTGACTTTAGGGACTAATTTGCAATTTAAGTGAAGAGACCACTGATTTGACTTCCATTACTAGTCGACAAATGAGCATTAAAATAAGAATCCAGTGGATCTCCTAGAGGTTAGATAAATTAAGTTGTAACCAATTAAGTGCCTCACTTGCTGAACATCTGCTTATCGACCAGCACAACAGAATATAGTGATGTTCATTAAACATCTCACATTCTTGCTACAGTAGATGCTGGTAGGCTGTTATGCACAGAGAAGCTTCTAGTCTCCACTTGGTTACAGAAGCGCAGCAACTCAGACAAGTGTGTGACCAAAAAATCACTTTGAGAAATGTGAAAGAAGGAGTTCTAATGTGAGATTTACCCAAGATGGAAGTGAGTGGCAGCCCTAGAGCTGTGCTGCTAACTCTGCTAACATTCAGTAGCAGCAGGACTCTAATTACACATCCTTTCAACAAAATCCAAGTTAACGTGATGGAAGTGTATCAGCCGCGCTTGTCAGATTTGTTAGTTTGTGGAAAAACATCCATGTTTTTAAAAACAGTTACATTATTGATTGCTAACATGACTGAATCTCAGTTAAGGACGTTTTTGCTAACTGTAGTTGCGAAAGTACACACTGACCCTGTGTTTGTGTTAAACTCAGCCCCTGACTGATAGTTCACACCTTCTTCCCTTTAATCCCCTTATGTCATCAGATAGATATTAATTTTTTGACTAAAGTGGAAACACTTTCTTGAGTGGATTTATATCCACATGCATCTTTCCAGTCAATATTAGCATACACTCTAAACATTTTAGCTGATCACCAAATGACATGTATGATTAAGCGCTAAACACACGATCTGCAGTCAGCTCTGTATTTTCTTTCAAACATCAGCTAAGAACACAAGTTTTAACATCAGGTTTTGACTGACCTGTCTGGGATCATTTGTTAGTGTAGTTTTATTTATCTTAGCTTATGTTTTACATGTTGTTCAAATATACCTGTATCACACAAACACACACAAAGTTACTAAGTTTTAAGGACCAAAGTTAAAACTGATGCCTAGAATCACACAGCGTCACTGACAGAAATATTCAGTTCAATTCAAACAAATGCAATAAACCCATTAGAACAAATTAGTTTGGAGCAGTTTGTTAAACACAAAAAAATAATAACATACAACCAAACAAGTAAATCAAGCTCAAGGAAAAATGCAAGTGTGAAATAAAATCTATGAAAATATGTTGTTAAATATAGCTTGTGGTAAAGTTTTATGTAAGGATGTTTTCAATGAATGTCAGACAGTAAAATTGGAGTAAACTAAATCAATATTCTCTTTAATCTTCAGAACCTCAAGCAGTTTCTGGGTTTTTTTGCTCCTGTCACACTTTTACTCACTGTGGGCTCATTTTTCACTGTAATATTAAGTCCTGCACCTCTATGGAAACAGCATAATGATGGCTGTAAGTAGAGAGAAAGCAAACATGTATTTGTACAGTATGACACAGTTATAATGCTGAGAAAGAAAAGGAAAAAGTGTGATTATTTCATTGGCAAAAATGTAAAAACCTGGAATCAACATGCACAATTCAGGTTTTACCAACAGTGGAGAAAAATGGTGACACTACATATTATAGAAATTAAACTGTTTGCATTTTTACACTACTCTGCATGTCAAATATAGAGCAATATTTCACCATGCTAAATGTATCTTTAAACAATATGCCCCTCTGTATACCATTGTGAGCTATGCTGCATTTATTTTATGAATCCAGAATGTTTTATTTTGCTCTCAGTCTCCCTTTTCGTCTCCTCTCTGCTGCTGTGTGTAAACACTGTGCTGAGAAATGCAGATTTTTTTTTTTTAACTTTTTTTTCCCAGAATCTAGTCCAAACTGGTAATTCTTAAAAGATAGTGGTTTTGGTGAAAAATTACAATTTTAAATTTTGATTTGGTTAATTTTCCTGTTCAAATAGTATGTCACACATGGTTAGTTCAAGGATTGTTGGAATGTTGAAAATTAGTTTTTATAGTCAAAAATAGTCAGGAAAACATAACATGCTTTTCAGTCCCACCAGCTGGTTTTGGGGTTCGGAGGGAACAGCAGCTGTTTTATGATATCAGGCTGGTTGTTGAGAATCTAGGATAATTTGCCATATTTCTTCTGTGGATTTAGTGTCTCAGTGTCTTCATGTATCTCAAGCTGATGCCATGATGTTGAGATCAGATCGGGATCTGCAGGACTCTGTACTCTTGTGACTCACGATAGTTCTTTATAACTCTGACCTGATGTTTCTGCTACTGAATGGATTTAGGATGAGCACCTCCTTCATGTTGGTGGTGATGAGTAAGAATGTACCTAAGCTTTTGCACAGAACTGTATGTTTGATTTGAGGTGTTAAAGCTCGTGATGCCAGTCGTTTGCGGCCTCATTACGTTATGTGACGATCGGCGTACGTTTTGTTTGTGAATCTGTCTGTCTGTGTGAAACATTACTCAAAAACGGACTAAATTTTCAGGGAAGGTCAGAAATGACAGAAGGACCAAGTGATTACATTTTGGCAGTGATGCAACTTATAGTCTGGATCCATTTCCACTTCCCATTGCCAGATATAGCAGCTGGTACGGCGTCGCTGTAACCATGACGTGAACACTGTGTCAGTGATCCGCTGACGATCACATGATTGCGATCCTACTACAAAAAGACTATGATTTATCAGTTGGAAATTATACAAGGAACAAATGATTAAACTGTGGGGAGTTTCTGAGTCCCATCAATTCCTGCCACACGCTACATATTTATGTCATGCAATGTAGCAAACCCCAGCCAGACAATGGTGAAGCTTCTGATGTTTCACAAAGCCTTTCTTTACATTCAGCCGTCAGCCTTATTTTGAACACAAATTCACCTTTCTGTCCTTCACTCCTTTCTTCAGGAAACACAGTAAGAGCTTGTCCCCATTGTAGATAGGTGCTGCAAGTTTAGACACATCCTTTGCTAGACAGCAACAGCGTGGAACCATTTTCTTTTTTTTTTTTTATGTGAATTTTTGGACTTTTCGGCAGCGTCTTCATCATGTCAAGAAACCGCTTCTTAGATAAACACTTCCTGTGCTGCTGGAATGGTGACAAAATAAAAGCCCGCAACATTAAAAATGCATCTTCAAAATAAAAGCATGGCGGGAACGGTTATTTTAACACTAGCAAAACAAAGGCTTGCCAAAAGTGATGAATTGATCAACAGACCTTTATATGAGTCATTTACACACGATTTGGTATTCATACATAACATGCACATGCATAACACATGTCTGGTCTCAGCACAAGGTCATTTTTTTATTCAAGATTTCATCCTTTGGAAATGATACGTCAGCTGAGCAGCCTTGGCGGAGTACTGCACTCTCTGACTGCTTTTCTAGTTTTAAATCTTTGATAAGTTAAAACAAGGGAAAAACAGAGTTTCTGCACTCCAGCATATTTTAAAATGTCTCCAAAATATATTTCAGTGTGTAAAGTGCATTTTTAATCAGAAACTGCTCAATTGATCGGGTCTCTGGTGCTGATCAGCTGAATAATTCTTCATATGCAGAAGTAAAACTGTATGGCCTCTTTAAGCAGCAGGCGGGTGGTGCGTTTGTCTTGTTGAACCGCGCCCATCTGCTGCCCCGCCGAGGTTAAAACAAAATGCTAAGAACATTATATAACATCACTGCAGCAGCACACATCTGCACACAGATCTGCCTCCTAATGCAGGCAGTGCGCTGCGAATCACTCTTCAAACTCCCAGACATTACACAGGGGAGTTTGCATCTTGCTCCGGCGACCCAGCGGCGCGCAGGGAATGTAAAGGAAAACATGTTAGTTTAGTTAGATGTGACAGATTCAAACGGCTGCGGCGTCTTTGATGAGGAGGAGTCGGGTGGTTGCTGTACGGCGTGTTAATATAGGTTAATACGACACGGGAACATAAAGGTGTACAGCTGAGAATAAACATGACAGCCAGACAGGAAGGAAACGCTGACGCACTTGTCCAAATGTGGCCCAACAAGAGGAGCAGACCTGACAGGAGCATGAACACACTCGCTGTATACACACTTGGCTACACATATATGCGCACACACATGTTTTTTTATATATATATATGCACACACATCGAGAACAGTGCTAAGAGATTCTGTGTTGGTATAACTGTCTGTTCCTACGACAACACTTTCATTTCAGCTCTGACCCAAATAGACCCACATGGCTGGCACCGTGTGTGTGCTTTTGTGCGTGCGTGTGTGTATGTATGTGTGTGTGACGAGGGTTTACTCTATTAGTGAGATCTCACAGCTTTAGAGAAGGTTTATTTTTGAGGTCTTCGGTTAAAAATTTGTCCAAGATGAAGCCAAGAAGTTGCACTCGCACATGTAAATACAGGTTTGAAAGGTGTGTGTGTGTGTGTGTGTGCGCACGTGTGTCACTTAAAGGCGCACTGCACCCCAATTTCGCAGCTGTGTACCTTTTGTGAACGCCAAACAATTCTCCTATCATGATTTGTTTCAAAATTTTCGACCCTGGCGGATTTAGGTTCACCGCTGATTTGAATTGGATCTGTATTCAGGTGAGAGAAGCCACACGCTATAAACACACACACACACACACACACACACACACACACAGTACACGCACATGTACTGTAAACAAACACAATCACAGTCACACACACACGCACACACACACAGCAGATGGTAAGTGCAATTCTGTGCTGAGCCTGGCTCCTGAAAAATAGCACAGAGGTTTGAATACAGTCTTTGTGCACCCAAGACCTCAATAGCCTCGATGCAATTGTGTAACGGACCTCCTTTCAGAGAGAGAGAGACAGAGACAGAGAGCAAGAGAGATGTGGCACAGGGGAAAAAAGTGTAGAATAAAGGAGGGAGGAAGAGACGGAGAGGCAAAGTAGAAACCAAATGAGAAATGGTTAGAAAAAACAGGAAAGAGAGAGTGGAGTGGGAGGTTTAGATTTGGAGAAAAATGAGTGTCTGACGACAAAAGGAGAAAAAGAAAGGTGAAAGGAGTCCTGAAGAAGCAGCAAGAGAGAGAAAAAATAGAGGAACAAAATGACCAAAAGTGTGTGGACAGGAATGCGTGATTTTTCAATTCAATTCAATTCAATTCAATTTTATTTATATAGCGCCAATTACAGTCAAATTGTCTCGAGACGCTTTCCAGAACCCATATGCCTGAACCCCAGAGCAAGCCCTAAGGTGACAGTGGCAAGGAAAACACCCTTTTAACAGGGAAAAAAACCTCGAGCAGAACCCGGCTCTAATGTGGGGGGACCCATCTGCCTGCTGGCCGGGCGGGTTGAGAGGGACAGAAGAGGTAGAAAGGTAGAGATAGAGGGGTAGAGATAGAGATAGAGGGATACAGATAGAGGGGTAGAGATAGAGAGGTGGGGGGGTGGGACACAAGGACCATAAAACACAGCCACACATCTGAAGCATCCAGCATCCAGCTCTGGGACCAGGGACACTCGGAGAAAGGACACAGAAAGAAACAGAGTGAATGTAATGCAATAATGGTATATATAGTAAATACATAGGTAGTTAGAGAAGGGCTCAGTGCATCCAGAGAGGTTCCCCAGCAGTCTAGGCCTATAGCAGCATAACTAGGGGCAAACTAAAGGGACGTCAAGAGGGGAAGTGAGTTTTGCAAATGAAAGAGATTGCGGCACCGTGGACATTAATGTCCCATTAAACCTCGGAAGCCTTTATGGAGCTAGCATTGTGCACAGGGGGGAAAATGTCATGCTGAAATGGGGAAACAAACATTAACCGATTCATTAATCTTGTCCCTTTGAGACCATCAGCCTCCATTGCTCACTTAAAACAGTTTGTGGCTAGAAACTGAGGTTGTGGTTCTCTGCAGGAAAAGGATATCAGCCTCCCTTCAGGTGGTGGAGAGTCTATCCCAGGTGAAGAGGTTCAGGTGTCTCGGGGTTTTGTTCACAGCTAATATGATGCAGTTGCAAACCAAGCTGACAAGAGAGCTGTTCAGCAATCGGTCTACATCCCTACATTAACCTGTTTTCATGAACTTTGGTTAATGGCCAAAAGAATGACAATGCAAACGGTTGAAATCAATTTTTTTTTTTTTTTGCAGGTTGTCAAAAGTTATATTCCAAAATCACACAAAAGAGTAGCTTCCTCAGATTGAGAGGAGTGAGTTGAGGTTGTACAGACTCCTGATAAAGATATTACCTTCCCTTTCCAGAACCCTAGAGTGCAACCAAAAGTCTGTGAGTTGCAACTAAACATTTTCATTTGTTATACTGGTGCAGCTGAGCGATTGTAAATCTGACATTAAAACACCTTATTTCATGCTTTCGAACTATTTTATAGTCACATTGTTACAGTGGGTTTAGAGGCTCAAGTGCAGGATTGAGATTACAGACAAGAATATGTTTTTAGAATGCTTTATTTACAACACAGGGAAAAAGACAACTACAACTGAATACCAGAAGTCAGATAACGGAACCGGAAGTACGAGAGGTTCCACTATAAGGGAAACGGAGACCAACCCACTAGCGGGTAGTAAAATCACAGCATAGTATTCTATAAATAACCACAACTCCAACTTTTTCCCTTTGTTTTAGGTCCAAAAAGTACAGTCTGAAAATGATCAGATTTAATGAATTTTATTTTTACAAAACATAATGATCATTCTGAAATTTCTTACGAAAAATAAATTTAATTCCAATAGTATTATGCCTCAGTTCATTATTTATATGTGCATTGCAACTGACAGATCACAGTTTATCTACAATGGCACAAAACATTTAGTCACAGGTATCTGGAACTGAATGATCTAGTTTTTCACTTTATGATCAAAACAACTTGTCATGGCCTAGAAATTATTTAAAATGTACAGCTTCACAAATTTACAATTTACAGTTAATGTCTTCGCTGGAATTTTTACACTTTGTAAAAACGTCCTACGGGCCGAAATGGACAATCTGGCCACTTTTGGCCCGCGGGCTGCATATTTGACACCCCTAGTAAAAACAATCGGAGTAGCCGATGTAGGTGTTGTGATTAAGTACGCTGGTGTTCCAATTGCACATTAACGATGCGTTCTCCTGTTATCGGGAGTTGTGCAAGTACGGACTTGCACAGCGGAAAGCACAGTTTGTGTGCTGCGAAAAACGGGCCGACGTTGAAACAGTAGTTCAGCTAATTAGTTCCGCGTAGACGGACCTTTCCCTCCCAGCCCCTCACGCCCCCAGTAGTGGGGGCTGCTCACTCACACCTCGCTGTTTGAGAATCACTGGACTAGACTAATTCTATACACAAGGCTAGAACAAGAGGATTACAGATCCGAAACTTCACTATATGAAACCAGAAAATATTTACAGGATTCAGAACACGACTAAGCAGATTAAAGTAACCTGAATAAGACTAACGATAAGTCTGGTATTGGTCGGATTAGGAAACTTAACTGACTATGCCAGAAGGCAGGAGTTCAGAGCAAGGGACCAGGCTCAGACCAGTCCATGATGACAGATTCCTCCAGGCAGGTGTAGAAGCCAGTGGTGGTGAGGCTGGAACCAGGTAGTGACCGGTGGGTTTACGGCCTTGAAGACGGCTGACTGGGTTGACGTCCGTGATGGCGTGAATGGCGTCCTAGGTGGCGAGGCTGATGTTTCCTGGTGGTTCGGCTGGCAGCAGGTGTTCTCCACAGGGGTATAGGGAAAAGGGCGAAGGTAGCGATGAACCAGGAGGAGGGAATCCAGAAGGTTGACGATCTAGAAGCCAGTTGATTAGTGAACGCAGATGATCCCAGTGGTTTAAGCAGGCAGGACTCAATTCTACACAAAGAAAACAGGATTACTGAGAGCACAAGGAACAAAGTACAGCTGAAACAGAGCTTTTGCTGTGAGAGCATTTACGTTCTGAATTAAAATGTAAAAAAAAAAACTTTGTTCCCAACAAACTTGTCCTATGTTGTGACAGGCTGACTGACTAAATATTAGATAATATTAGATAGTTAAAATGCTGACCTGATGATAGCGCAAGATGAAAAGTCAGAGAATCACCAAAATCAGCAGGAATTACCCACTGGGCACCTTGAATGTCTGTGCAAAATGTCATGTCCATCCATCTTTGGATTTTTTTAGATATTTTGACCAAAGTGGTTCACTGACTGAGCAGCACAGTCAAACCTCAAGTCACTGACTAAAGTAAAGCAAAAATGGGAAGGCAAACCAGAAATAGTTGGGCATATTTTTCCATAGCGGAAGCAGTGACCCCTTATTTTCTTTCCTGAGAGCCTTTGAGAAGTCTCTATCCTCAGGTATGAATTGTATGATGTAGCATTAAGATTTTCCTTTATTGGAACTAAGGGGCTTAGTCCAAACTTTGGAAAATAGCCAGAGGCTAAGTTAAAAGGTATGTCATCTATTGGTTTATAGTTCTGTTAGAGGGAGAAAGAAAACAGAGTTACAACATACAGCTGTGGAAACATACGGACATATGAAGCTGCCGACTGACTCACTCTGGGTGTCAGGCTGTCCTGTGTTTCAGTTGTAAATAAATAGATTTTTGTCTCGCCTGAAAAAGTGTTATGTGTAGCTTTTTTTTTTTAACATGTTTAAAAAATTAACACATTAAATTGGAAACACAGCTGTCACAATCAGGATTTTCCTCAGACGACACAGCTGCAGAAAACACTTGAAGTAAAACCTAGAAAAGTGAAGTAGTTTGGGTGAAAACTGAGCTGAATCACACCTTCATATCAGCAGATTCCTGCAGCGTTTAATTCAGTGCCCCCGTGTCTTGTCTTTTTTTCTTTATGTGTCAGTATGGATCTAAGATGAAGGTAAAAAGAGCACAAATAAAACACAGAAGTTGAAATCAGAGCTGCTGTCCTAATATTTGCAATTTCGAAATTATACAATTTTAAACTCTGAATTTACAGCACTTGATATATTGACGTTCTGTAGGAAAAAAAACTGCCAAAGAGCAAATAAATGTCCACAATCTCACTTAGAAGTGTCAAAGAGACTCTTAAGAATGGGTAGTGGTGGCACAACAGTTAAGTCTCTGGACTTCTGATCAGAAGGTCAGAGGTTCAAACCCCGATGTGGCCACTGTTGGGCCCTTGAGCAAGGCCTTTAACCCTTCCTGCTCCAGGGGCGCTGTACCGTGTCTGACCCATCGCTCTGACTCCCCCAATTGGGGAGATATGCGAAAATCAGAATTTCCCCTTGTGGGATTAATAAGGGATAATAAAATAAAATAAAAAATAAAGAACTTGCCTGAGAATCAGTCCATTTGTAACTTTCATTCAGTTGCCTTTACATCCACAGATACATTACAAAGAGGAAATATTAATAGTTAATTAGGCTTAATTTTAGTGGCATTAATTGCCTTCTTTTTGTCTAAAAAGTGTGCATTGTGTAACACTTGAAAGTTCAAATACTCTACATTCAGAGGTCTAGACGCAAATATACACCCATTAGTGACATTTAAAGTCAAGTTCCTCTTTGACGCGTCTTAGCCTGGACTCCACGGACATCTAAAGTGTTCTGTGATATCAGACTTTAGGTGCAAATTCTTTAAGTTTTGGAAGTTGGGAGGTTGGGAGGGAGGTAGGGCCTTAATGAATCAGATTTCAGGGCTGCAGCCTACGACCAAAATAATCACAGGTGCAACCTTTTTTTGTGTGTGCGAGTTAAAATTTCAAGTGGTCGCTTTTGTTTGAATGAATGATGATCAGCGGGATTAGCTACTGTGTTAACCTTTGTAGTAGAAGGTAGTACTTTAGTTTCTCCCCTGGACCTGTCAGAGTGCAGGTGCAGACAAGAAGATGTGATAGAAAAAAGCAATACATTCAGTTACAATTGGCTGCACAACTAAATTAATGTTGATCACAATCATGATGTTGGCCTCCCACCATCAAATGAACTTGATTCACTGTGGTATTTACATTTAAAGATGCAAATCCATCCATCCATTATCTATACACCGCTTAATCCTCACTAGGGTCGCGGGGGGGGCTGGAGCCTATCCCAGCTGACTCGGGCGAAGGCAGGGGACACCCTAGACAGGTCGCCAGTCTGTCGCAGGGCTACATATATAGACAAACAAGCACTCTCACATTCACAACTACGGGCAATTTAGAATAATCAATTAACCTCAGCATATTTTTGGACTGTGGGAGGAAGCCGGAGTACCCGGAGAGAACCCACGCATGCACAGGGAGAACATGCAAACTCCATGCAGAAAGATCCCGGGAAAGCCGGGACGCGAACCAGGGACCTTCTTGCTGCAAGGCGAAAGTGCTAACCACTACGCCACTGTGCAGCCCAAGATGCAAATCTGCTCTTTAAAAATGCTCTTGTAGATAAAATTATTTGCTTTCATCTTGGACAAATGTGACTTTGGACCATCTTACTTTACTCCTTTCAAAGTAACTTTTGCTTACACACCTGTCTGAGAACACTTCCGCCTCCTTGCAGAACCTACCACAGCCTGCACTGTGAGGCCTTCGGTAGATTCTACTGTCTATTGATAACTGTCTTTCCTGCGCTAAGGTGGGAGGTGTAACCAGTGAGAAAGCTGGTCACACCAGTGAAAAAGTTAGTCTGGAGCCATGGAGTTGTTTTTCCAGAACATCCCATCGCAGCTCTACCAGATCTAAGATCTGGGGAATTTGAAGGCCAAGGCAAGGCAAGGCAAGTTTATTTGTATAGTGCAATTCATACACAAGGCAATTCAAGGTGCTTTATAATGGCAAAGAAATAGATTCAGAAAAATTATTTAAAGGTAGAATCATAGAAATAAAACCTAAAAGTATGCATTAAGATCATAAAAGTGCAGTAAAAGACAAGAAAATAGATTGAGCATTGAAGAGAAAGTCAACACCTTAAACTCGTGTTCCATCCATCCATTTAACAGTGTTTGCAGTGTGGCAGGGAACATTATCCTGCTGAAAGAGGCTACTGTTATACAGTGATGCACATGGTCAGCACCTGTCTGTATAGTTTTAATGTTGTTTCTGATTGGAATATGTCACTTAGTTCTCCTGCAGCCTTGTTTCAGGTGTCGTGGCACTTTTGTGAAAGGTTTGACCTTGATCTTTTGTGAATTGATGGCACCTTTAGACTAACCACCTTTTAATTAATAATCATGACTTGGAACCCCCTAAATTAGTTGAGACATCTAACTTTGGTATTTAATATAAGAAAATGCCTTTAATACTAGGATACCTATGAGCTTCTGTTGCCATTTAGACGAGTACATACTTTAACTTAGATTCTGAATTTCTCCAAATAGAATCTGAAAATGAACAAAGTTAAGGTATTTAAGTGTTTAGCAGACTCCTACAAAGTGTAAGCTTCAGCTTGAAACATGCAAACAGTCATGGATTACTTATGGATACAACTTTATGTGCAGAGACCTGTTTTTTGATCATCATGACCTGCTGGATTACTATATGATACAAAAAAAGGAGCGACTCTGATCCATCTGAGCTAAATACTTCAGTTTGTTGAGGAAAATCTAATGTGTGCCTCAAAGTGAGCAGTCACCTCCACTTACTCCAGTTACTTCATTGATTAATTGACTTTAAACACAAACATGAAGCAGCGTCTTTAAAGAAATTTGGAAGCAGTGAGAATAAGTAGCTCATTTTGTCGCTTTCTGTTTTTGACAATGTTTGGAAATCCGAGTGTCGTGCCAGAAAAGCATCCAGTGAACAGAACTGAAGTAAAATGAAAGGTTGGTGAATGAGGGCAGACAGAGACAGGGATCAGGTTATGTGAAGGCAGAGAAGTGTGGAGGATGTAGAAGAGCGAGTGATGAAAAAGAGACTGAGACGGAGGGAAAGAGGGTAGACGCGATGGAGAGAGAAGCAAACAGAGCAGAGGGAGACACAATGAAGCGAGACGAGAAACAAAAAGAATACTAATAGATGAAAGATGTGAGAGAACGCACAAAACACTCTTTGTCTGGTGGAGTTTGTCAGTGTGTCTGAGGTCTTTACACGCTGTCCTATATTGAGGTCATATACGTGTGTGTGTGTGTAAATGCAGCGTTTCTGACAGGTTATCATCATCATCATCATCATCGTCATCCTCACAGCGTCCTTGGCTGCATAGGTTAGACGGAGACAGTGATCCAGAGGAGTTGGAACAGTGGTGACAGGTCGACACTTTGTGAATTTAGATGACGGACAGGAAGAACCAAGTTGGGCCTGAATTAGAGCCGACGCCGGCGGCCTCGTCACATTTCAGTGTCATTTCTGTCATAGTTTACAAAGTGAAACATATATATACATTATGGAATAATTTACTAAATTCTCTCCATCCTTTTTAAGATAAAGAACTGATTTTCTTGTTTTCACTGTTTACGTAGCACAAACTGAAGTGTTTAGTTCAGATAGGTCAGAGTTTTGCCCGTCTTCCAGCAGGTTACTATGATCAAAAATACAGGCCTCTGCATATAAACATGTATCAATAAGTAAGCCATGATGGTTTGCATGTCTGAAGCTGAAGGTGATGATTACCTTTGGTCCAATACACTGCATCTCTACAACAAAGTACGCTACATATTAGAAATGATAATGTTTAAGAGTGTGGGGGAATCACACGTCAGTAACAAGCGTCACCTCTGTGACATACAGGTTATCAGTTTGTTTTTGCTGCTTGTTAAGGTCTTTGTGAAGTTGGTGGACATTTTAAGGGTCAGTATCATGTTGTCCAGAGCATCTGAAATGATTTCATAGAGGGCAAATGACGGCATTGTGGACAGTTAAGTGCCATTCTATGGCCCCCCAACTGCAGCAGCCAGCATTCTAACAGCTTATTTTCGTCTTTCTCTTACGATATTGTATCTTTCAAATACAACTGCATTTTAAAGTGGCCTTTTATTGTCACTGGTCTGTATACTGGTCAATCTTATCGGATCACTGTCCTTTAAATCCACACCTAAAAAGGGTGAGGATTTACTCAGTGGTTGAGAATTTGTTACCACCTAAACAGCTCAAAACTGTTCCTTCTTAGTAAGACAAGAAGAACAGTGTTACTTCTGCATTTATATTTTTGATTAGTGTATATTAATTCACCTGGTGTTGCAAGGAGGAATGTAGGTGGCCTTGAAAGACAGGTGGAGGACAAACCTCATGCTGGCAAAAAAAATGTGCTTGAAAGTCAGAAGCCTTTTACCTCCGAAACACGATTCTCTTGTCGCTATATAAATATAACGTAATTTAGTTGAATGACTGAAACACCTGAATAGCAGAGAAAACTTGATGTTCAAAGGTAAAAAAAAAAAACCCTCCTCAAAATACAAAAGAGGAAAGATAATTTCTTTTCCATAACCTAGTAATCAATCAATTTCAATAATGTATTCAATTGAAAATATATTGACTGACAAGGTATGAAGATGAGGGACATTCCTGCCAGAAAATACATTGTAGATCTGCTGTAGTACCTGGTTGTTACTCTTACTGCTTAATAATGGAGTTACAGGTGTGTTTGTTGACCACCCGTAAGGAGAATTTTTTTATTATTTTTTTTTTTGATATGAATCGATTAAACGTTATAGGTTATTTCTTTTGGAAAGAAAATCACTATTTTTATGTGTCTAATTTCTAATTAGACCTGTCCTTGATATTATCTATTATTTAAATTTCTAATGTAACCAAGCCAGTTTTATGATTCATTGATTATTGATTGTTAATATTATTAACTATCAGTTCAGGAAATTGTGTCAAAACAGAGAAGTTTCCTCTTCCTGATTGTGCCACTTGTTGACCAACATCTGATCTTGATCTGGTCCTAAAAGCAGCCCTGAGCAAGATTTCTGACAGTTTGTTCCCGATGAAAACAGCCAGATAATTTTTCAGGTCACTTCACTTCTACTCCAGCTTTGCAGTCCGTCCACCAGAGGACCTCTTGTGTTGATGGGATCGCAGCATCAACCAGCGGAGAAGGTGTCGGTCTGTAGGTGTGACTGGTTGCTTGCAGCCTCAGATAAAAGCGTTTCTATTTAAAGCTGCTGTGCAGAAGCAGCATATGTGGTGTCATTTGAGGACGCCCAGCCTGCCGACCAGGTCGCACGCTGTGAGACGGTTTTTCCTCAGCGGAGGATTCAGAGTGTGTTTGTGCGCTCATGCGTGTCCTTACGCCTGCATTCATGCATACGTGTTGGCGTGTGCGTGTTTAGGTTTCACCAACGCGCTGACCTGAAAGGCCGACGTTGTGAGTGGATGGTTTTGAGATCCTGTGAACGAGCAGGAGGCACGGTATATGAGAGTCTCTTTTGATCAAGTGACCCAACGCCTGAGGAGTTTATTCATTTATTTATTTGTTTTGTATTTTTTTTTTTTTTTAGTTTTTAGGAAGGTCATATAGCTTCAGTGAGAGCACGTGCCGGCCTGAAGTGTGTTTGTCCACTCAAACGTGAGTCAGTGTGTACATTCAGCTGGCTACCTGGTATCCTGGGAAGACCTGTCACATAGGCCTGGGTTTCCACCACATCACACACAAACACACACACACACACACACACACAGCCACATTTCCATCACTTCAAAGGACATCACACTGACTTACAGTAATTTTCTGGAGCCTCACACCTAAACCTTAAAGCAAGTCTTTTAATGATTTACATTGTGTAGGTCTCCACAGTATGAGTGTATAAACACACTTATGTCCTCACAACATCAATAATACAAGTACACACACACTTGTATATGTGCTGAGCCTTTTACTCTGTTACAGGAGATAAAGAATCTGTTCTAGGAGTCCTCACTCTTAACTTTATCTGATTTGTGGCTCTGTTCACATGGCAGCTGGAAATTTTCCTAAATCCGATTTTTTTAAGCTCCATCTCATGCGCCAGATTTCATAAAAAAGGAGGATGTTTTGTGGGGGGTTTTTTGTCCACGAATATCATTAATGTTACTTTCCAGCTTTGCAGAAGAGAATTCAAGAAGTTGGGCAATTAAAAAGTTTCATTTAAACAAACCTGTTTAAACCTTGCTCAACTAAACAGGTAATTTCAAAGTATTTGGGGATATAGGAGGCACTTTGGAGAATCTGAGAGCACGGCAAGGCATGAAAATGGAATCAGGAAGTGTTCTCTGTGTTCTATCAGCTGCAGTAACAGCAGTTTAAACAGACCAAACATAAAAACATATTTATGTGATTTCTGCATCACCAACATGTCGGGTTCCTGTGGCTTTGAGTTGTAGTTGAATACCCCTGGTCTATTTTATATATGTACACTACTCCTGTACTTTACTATGTATCTACAATACACCTGCACTATATTATCTATATACAATACCTCTGTACAACACATTGCAGATGTCCGCCTGTGTTCCGCCAGCGCGCTCCCTTCCGCTTTTGATGCTGTAACGCACATGCCTAGCATGGAATCTGATTACTTGATTAATCAACAGAATACTCGATTACTAAAACAAGAAAAGCATTCAGACAGCGTAGTACTCCGTCAAGGCTGCTTAGTCGTTGTACCATTTCCGACGGCTGAAATGTTGAAAAAAGTCGTGGCAGAAATCACGGCACCATAGAATGTGGCCATTTAATATTGTTTGTGATGTACCCACAAACAAACTGACCTTGCACTGAGTACAGGCCTGTGTTATGCATGTGTATGTTATGTACAGATACCTAATCGCGTGACCTAAATATGTAGCGGTTGGTGGGAACTGATGGGACTCGGAAACACCCCCACAATTTAATCAATTGTTCCTTGTATTTCCGATGGATAAGCCCCGATATGTCTGCAGTCAGCTAACATAGTGTTCACTTGTGCTCATAGTTACCGTGCTGCTATCTCGAAATGATGCAGAAATCTTTAACAAATATGTGGATCCAGATTATAAGCCGCATGACTGCCAAAATCTAATCAGTTGGCCCTCGTGTCATTTCTGACCTTCCCTGAAAATTTCATCCAAATCCGTTAGTCCGTTTTTGAGTAATCTTGCTAACAGACAGACAGACAAACCAACGCCAGTCGTCACAACTCTGCCAAGGCTCCACCTCCTTGGCGGAATAATAATCAATAGCTGCAGCCTATTCACAACATTAACACTGTTAAAAACATCTCAGCGTTCATCTCTCCATCCGAGGACAATGTACATAATCACTGCTGATTCTTCTGTATCATTGCTTGATTGGCTGTCAGGTATCCATTAAAGTCATGCATCAACACCTTAATTAATGTTAGTTCTGGTCACCAGTTAAACCATAAGTCATGCAGAAGTTGCTTATGTAGATTTCTGGCTGTAATTCCAGTTTATTTGCAGAAGCAGTTCTCTTTTTCTGTGTATGCAGTCAGTATTGCATGTTTCTAAAAGTACTTTACAGAAAATTGTCGAAGAATTCAATGACATTTTGCATTTTTCTAAAAGTCATTCACTTCAAATAATCAAAGAGGTGCTTACTAAGCATAATGTTGAAATAGATGATTGTGTTGTTCAAGAAATTAATGATGCAGTATTCAAAACCAATCCGCTAGTTTTAAGTACTGAAGCTAAAGGTGTGCTTTCCACTGATCACAGGAGGAATCTCTGTAATTAAGCCAACCGAATATACTTATAGAAGGACCCATAAAGATACTTTTGTCTATGTTTCAATCATTCAGGTTCTCAAAAATTTATTAAGACTGCCTGATTTTTTTGAGAAGTTGGTGTTTAATCAGGAAGTTCAACCTGGTCAATACAAGTCCTTTCAAGATGGCCTGTACTTCAAAGAAAATAAACTCCTGGGGATGCAAGATGCAACTATTTCATTAGGACTCTACATTGATGATTTTGAAGTGTGCAATCCTTTGGGGACCTCCAGAACAATTCATAAGATTACTGCAGTCTATTGGGTTGTGCTCAATTTACCAGCAAAGTTCCGCTCTACTCTACCCTTAATTCAGCTGGCTGTTCTTGGAAAGAGTGTTGATGTCAAACAATTTGGTTATGACTCTTTTCTTACTCCACTGATCAACGATATAAAGTCTATGGAAAGTGATGGAGTGTTTGTTGACGTTCTAGATAAGTTTGTAAAGGGAGCAGTTTTTTGTGTCTGCGCAGATAACCTTGGGGCCCACAGTCTAGCAGGCTTTCAGGAATCTTTCAATGTTGAAACTTTTTGCAGATTTTGTTGTCTTAATCGAGATCAAATTGCAACTGTTGAGGCAAGAGATTTTCCATTAAGAACTGTACAACAGCACAATATGCTTGTGGAGGAACTTGAGTCTAGTGACAAACAAAGTGTAAGTGGTGTTAAAAAAGCCTGTGTACTGAGTAGGCATTTGACCTTTCATCCAGTTACTGGATTTCCTCCAGACATTTTACATGATTTCTTTGAAGGTGTTGTCCCTGTAGAACTGTGTTTGTGTTTGAAAGAATTTATGAGAAAAGGCTTCATTACATTTGATGGACTGAATAGCTGCATAAAATTGTTCCCATACAAATTTTCTGACAAGGTTAACAAGCCACGACAAACTACAAAAGCAAGCTTTGCTAAGGGTAAAGTCAGTGGCAATGGACATGAAAGTTTAGCATTTTTACGTTTACTACGTCTTATGATTGGGAGCAGTATTCCAGAGCATAATCCCTGCTGATTCTTCTGTATCATTGCTCTGATTGGCTGTCAGGTATCCATTAAAGTCATGCATCAACACCTTAATTAATGTTAGTTCTGGTCACCAGTTAAACCATAAGTCATGCAGAAGTTGCTTATGTAGATTTCTGGCTGTAATTCCAGTTTATTTGCAGAAGCAGTTGCTATTTGTTTTAGTCAGAGAGGTATGGAGATGTATTTGCTTGTGTGAGCATAAATTCCCTGAAGCTCATAAATAACTGCACCAACACTTGTGCTTGCAACGGAAAACTACTGTACACCAAGAGAATATACACTGATACTCTGTTTTTGGTAGATATATGGGGTGTTGTGTTTTGTTGTGTGTGTGCATTGTGACAAAAAACCAGGCATTTCAGACCGCAGTGTGTGGCGATGGGAGGGACTTAAATCTGTGTAGGAAACAAAGAGAAACAGCAGATTAGGCAGCTAACATGGAACTGCAATTAAACACATCCCATTTATAAATACGACCATGACAAATACAGAAGTAGTTAAATGAGCCAATAAAACTTCAATTATCTCTTCAGTTATCTCCTGTGGCCATGACAACAAGCGAAATCACCAACTTGATTGTTTTTTTGGGGGGAGTCAGACTGTAACCAGAGTGAGGAGGACAAAATGTGACATTTTCTTCTCATCGCAGAGCTGTTTGTTTGTTTATGGAAGTCCATCAGTTTGGTTTGGGATCAAAACAACCAAACATAGAACAGACAGCTTACAGTAGTAGGAAGTTCTTTTTTTCAGGAATGTCTGTTTGAGCATCCCTGTTTTTCGTGAGGTTACGGAGTAATCTTTTGTATGTGATGCTCAATGTAAATGTTCCTTAAAACAGCAGCGCCGTTTTCTAAACTTCATAAAGGGTTTACAAGCTGTAATTAATTAATTTATTTAGTCATTCACTGATGTATTGTTTTGTCAATCAGTGAGAAGCTATTTTAAAGAAAAATGATGCTTGGTTGTAAAACGTATTATTTCTTTATTAAAATGATATTTAGAGAAAAAAAACCTCCAAATGGACAAGCAACTTCTGATTATTATTATTTATTCATGACCTTATTGGCATTTATGACAGAGTGAATGATAATGTCAATTTCAGGTTTTTATTACAAGATTAATATTGTAATATCAATGCATCATTATACTGTGGGAAAGAGTATAGTGATGCATTGAAACCATTTCAAATAGTCAAAATCTGCTGCCCTCACTACGCGTTTGCGTACAGAACTATGCAGCAGCCTAAACACTCTCCGATGAAGAACCCAAGACAAGAGCTGACTTTAGGTGTTTTAATGGAAGCCGTGTAAAAAGATTATGCTTCTTGCAGAGCACCGTAGAACAGACAGATCAGGCTTGAGGGATAGCTTCAAAATGGCTGATTCAAACCTGATAACTTTATTATGCACCTGCGCTCTACACGAACAAGGACAGTAGATGGCGCTCACTAACTTAACCACATAAGGGCTTACCCTCGGTTTATGTGTAGGAGAGGCAGAACACTCCCCGCCTGACATCAGTGAAATGTCAAACCAACCAGAACTTGAAACATAAAAGATAACAGATACATTACTACAGTCACTTATAAGTGTCCTTAGGAGTGAGGAAGACAACCTCTGAAACAGGTCATAGGAACAGCTGCTCTGTACCATCTCTGATGACCCTCACTTCGATCTTCCTTACATCATCACTAGGAAAAGTGTCCGTCACTAGTCCAATAGGCCAATAGTTCCGTTTGGTCTGCTTGTCTTGCAGAAGGACGACATCTCCTGCCTTTCACTCTTCCATATGCGGCGTCCTTGCAGATTGCTTATATATTCTCTTTTCCAGCGTTCCCAGAAGGTGTTTGCCAGACTCTGGACCTGTCGCCACTGACGTCTAAAGAGGTCTTTGTTGTCAAACTGGCCTGGGGGTAAAGGGGGCACACCAATCTTCTGGGTTAACAGAGCAGCTGGAGTGAGAATAAGTGGGTGATCTGCATCTGTTGAGACTGCAGTTAAAGGTCTCGTATTCACTATTGCCATGACCTCTGCAAGAAATGTCATGAGAACCTCATGGGTCAGCTTCACAGTTTCATGTTTGAGGAGCATAGCATCCAGGATGCGCCAAGTAATCCCAATCATGCGCTCCCAACTCCCACCCATGTGTGAGGCGTGTGGCGGGTTAAACTGCCACGTACACTCCCTTTCTTGCAGGAAGGTCTCAACCTGCTTGTTGTTGTGTCCTGGAGAGCCGATTTGAAGTTCTTTGCAGGCTCCTGCAAAATTAGTTCCACAGTCTGACCTCAATAGTTTCACCGGACCTCTGATTGCAAAAAAATGCCTCAGAGCATTAATGAAGCAGGAGGTATCCATTGCTTCCACCACTTCAATGTGTATTGCCTGTAAGCTCATACATGTGACGATGACGGCCCACCACTTGCTGTTCGCATGACCTCCTCTGGTCCTTCATGGTGTTACGAGCCAAGGACCAAGCACATCTAGCCCTACATAAGTAAAGGGGGGGATCCATACTCAGGTGATCAGCAGGCAAGTCTGCCATCTTCTGCTCTTCTTGCTTGCCATGTAGCTTGCGACAAGTCACACAAGTGACGACTGTACTGCTGATAGATTGTTTTCCTCCAACTAACCAAAATCCGGCCGCTCTTACGGCGCCTTCTGTGAAATTCCAACCTTGATGGTGAACTTTTTCATGAAAGTGCCTGATCAGCAATGTAGTAACATGTTGCTTGCCAGGAACAAGTATTGGATGGATTTCATCAGATGGCAGTCCTGATTTTGAGAGATGTCCTCCAACTTTGAGAAGGCCATGTGAATCCATGAAAGGACAGAGTTTGCTTCCCTTTGGAACAGATCTTCCAATCTCAATGCAGTTCACTTCTTCACTGTACAGTTGTCTTTGCACACTGAGAATAACTCTCACCTTTGCGTGGTGAAGCCGCTCTCTAGTTAGTGCTTTTTCACACACATGCCACCTTGCACAGGTGCTATCTTTCGATGCTTTGGTGAAAGAGTGTTCAATGTGTGAGAGCCTAGCCACAGCTCTTGAGAGAGATGTCCAACTAGAAAAATGCTCAAAGCGTGCAGTGCCAAGCTTCTCCACTGAGAGTTTAGTAGCACATGTAGTGACTACTGGTCGTACCTCTATATCTGTTCCGAGATTGATGAGATCAAAGGTTTCCATAGACAGATGACTCTCTGATGAGTCAGTGAGGAAAGCAGGTCCAGTTAACCAAGAGGAGAGTGCAAGCTGATTGGTTGAAATAGCCCTTGTAGCAATATCAGCTGGGTTTTGATCAGAAGGAACATAATTCCATTGGTTCACACGTGTGGACCGCCTAATGTGTTGGACTCCATTATGTACATACATGTAGAATTGTCTTGAATCATTGGATATGTAGCCGAGCACCACCATGCTATCTGAGAAGAATTGGACATCATCCACATTGGTGTCCAGCTCCTCTAGAATGTTCTCTGCCATCTTGACTGCTAGTACAGCTGCACAAAGCTTGAGTCTGGGAACCGTGAGGTCAGGCTTAGGAGCCAGTTTTGCTTTGCCAAAAACGAAGCCCACTTTATTCTGTCCCGCTGCAGTTCTGACTTTGAGATACATGACAGCAGCAATACCTTTGATAGATGCATCACAGAACACATATGTTATGGCCTTGGGCCGCTGCGCTCCTCCTCCTGTCTTTATTTCTATCATGAACAGCTGTGAGCAGTCTGCCGTCCACCATCCTTCTTCCGTGGTTCTGTGGTTGTGCCCGCCTGCAGTCCGAGGAGCTGCCGGATTGGTTCAGGATGAGAGGACTTCTCCTACCATGCTGACGGGGAGAGCTGTCAAAAGGCTCAGTCATTCAGTATGTCGGTGGCAGCTCATGAGTGAAGCTGAGCTGCCCAGTGTTGTGGTATTTGTGAACATAGTGTCTGTGGGGGAGCTAAGTGCCAACAATTAGTAGTTCCAATCACAGATTCCTTGTTAGTTTAGATAGGGGTGCTGCAGCGTTGTATTTTTGGGATACGTGAGTTCTGTACATTAGTTATCTGTTATACTTTTTCCTTTTATTTGTTCAACCACTGCTAGGCAAGTTTGTTTTCGGTTATGTTTGGTTCTTTTATTTCTGTAGCACCCGCTTTTTTTCCCTTTTGCATTTAACTCCCTCATTGTTTGTTATCTTCATGTACACCTTTGCTTTTCAAAATAAATCACGGCCCGTCACTCCATAATTCAGTTTCCTGTCCCGTCTTTCCTCTTTTTTTTTCCTTTTTGTTTACCACCCGACTACCCTCGACAGTCGGGTTGTAACAACATACATCTCTTTTTTCTGAGCCATTAAGAATGGCACTGATGTATACATCCTAGGAATCTTCAGTTCCTGAAGGTCTTGTAGCAAGTTCTTCCATTGTAGCCATTCCCCTTGTCTTTCCTTTGGAAGTGGAGCATCCCAGCCACAGACTTCAGTTGTAAGTTCTCTCAGGATAGAACGGCCTTGAATGCTAATTGGTGCAGCGAATTCGATAGGGTCAAACAAGCTGTTGACGGTTGACGGTACTCCATGTCATGTGAAGGGCTTTTCACTGGCTCCTACACAGAAGTTAAGAGTGTCTGTGGACAGATCCTGACCAAGACCAAGACTGCGTTGCATACGAGGAGAATCTTGACCAATAGACAGGTCTCGCAGGCCTTTGGCAAGGTCTTCTTCTGGGAAGGCTTTCATAACCTCAGGGCTGTTGGATACGATTTTATGGAGTCTGAGGTTGGACTGGGCCAACATGTCTTGCACTCTTTTCAGTACATCAGTTGTCTCTTTGGCACTAGGAAATGATTGCAATCCATCATCCACATAGAAGTGACGTACCACAAAACATCTTGCTTCAGCACCAAATTCCTTATCTCCTTCCAAAGCAGTCCTTTTTAGCCTATACATATACATAGCCTACAATATTTTTAAAGTTAAGAATTGGATTTTAGTTTGAATTCTGTTTGGTGTTTTACCAAGTTACCACTGTCAACCCCAAGCAGTGTCTGGACGTTTTTGCTCCTGTCACATTTTTACCCACTGTTGGCTCATCTTTCACTGCAATATAAAGTCCTGCACCTCTATGTGGTCAGCACAACCATGACTAGAAGTAGAGAGAGCTCCGAAATGTCTTCTGTGCTGTGTGAGACAGTTATATAAATAACCACAAATCCTAATAATAGATAAAAAGAAAAGTTGAATTTCTTTTTTATTTGACAAAACAGAAAAAACCTGGAATCAACATTTGTGCCCACATACTGAAAAAGATGCTGACGGTACATATTATAGATATTTTACTACTTCCATTTTTGACTTGTACTTGTCTCTTATCTGCTTTGTGTATGCACAGCCTGCAGTTCAGCCAAGAAATACCTGAAGTTTTGTCATATGGCTCTTGGTTGCTGCTTCTGATTGTGGGTACTTCACTCTTATTTTTGCAAATATTTTGAATAAGACGTGTAGAGTGAAGTGACTTTGCTGAAACATTACAATTGTAAACTTAGATCTATGTAAATGTTTTGGTCGAACGATATGTCACAGACGAGTAGCTCAAGAAAAGTTGAAAATCTGATGAGTCTGCTTTTACAGTTTCCGACAATAAATGGTGTCATGCTGTTGTTGTTTTTTTGTTTTTTTTTAAGATAACATATCTTTCAAACCTGTCAGATTCAGTTGAAGTTTTCTTCGAGTTGCAATTTCATTGCAAACTTTCACCAAATTAACCTTTTTATGGCTTGGAGAGGCGATTTATTTGGTGCTTTTATTTATCAGAGGGATATGAGTTGCAACACAGGTGATTATACACTACCCAGCCAAAAAAAAAAAAGTTGCACACTCTAATACTTAGTTGGACTGCCTTTAGCTGTGACTTCTGCAATGTCACAGCATTTATTTCTATCCAGAGTTGCATTAATTTTCTGCCAAGATCGTCTGTTGATGATTGGGAGAGTCGGACCGCTGCACAAAGTCTTCTCCAGCACATCCCAAAGATTCACAGAGTCCAGACTGAGGTCTTGACTCTGTGGAGGCCAATCCATGTGTGAAAATGACGTCTCATGCTCCCTGAACCACTTGTTCATAATGTGAGCCCCATGAATCCTGGCATTATCATCTTGGAATATGTCAGGGAAGGAATATATCAGGGAAGAAAAACTCCATTGTCCTGGTCATTCAGTATATTCAAGTAGTCAGCTGACCTCATTCTTTGGGAACATATCGTTGCTGAACCTGACCAACCCCAGATCATAACCCTAACCCCCACAGGCTAGTAGGCACTAGCCATGATGAGTGCATCACTTCATCCACCTCTCGTCTTACTGTGTTGCGCCCATCGCTTTGGAACAGGGTAAATCTGGACTCATCAGACCACACGACCGACCACATTTGTTCCTCGAAGATGATGGTTCACCACTATCCTTCCAGGTTTTAATAAGGTGTTGGATGGTTCTTAACCAGATTTTAGTAATTTCAGAAATCTCCTTCGCTGTTTTGTGAAAAGCAAAGGCTTGATGCAGGCCAGTAATTTGACCCTTCTGAAACTGATTACAATCCTTTCCATGACCACAGGATATCTCTTCTGACATGGTTGTTCAAGAAATGAGAAGCTCCTCACTGCATCAGCTAGGGTTAACTAAGTTGCTGCCAGCTGAAACATATTCATCACTGCAGTAATTATCCAATGGAAGACTCTTACCTATTTGCTTAGTTAAATCCAGGTTCTTGAGTTTTTTTGTCTACAGTGTGATGTTAAAGTAAGAAGTCAAATGTCTTTGGCCACCACAACAGATGAAATGTAGGCCAGTCACTTGATTGTGCGTGACATAAGCCGCTACAGCTGCTGTGGCTGCCGTCACGCCAACAATCATCCGCAGACATGCTCAGTGTGCAGCGGTTGGATAAGGAAGGCCGTCGCAGCCACGCAAAGGTCTTGTGAGGACGCGATGGTCCCGCCAAGCGATCTGTCAGCTGAGGCATCCGAGACAGGCGACCATTAATTCATTTAGGGAGGGATGGGTGGTGGGTGTAGGCCGGATTGACACGGCAAATGTTCTCATGTTAAAGGGATTATCACAGAACAGAGGAGGGGAAGCACCACCGGCTGACATTTCATCTACTAGAACTAGGGCCGCCTCTAAAGACTATTTATATAGCGATTAGTTTTTTTGTACAGATTAGTCAAATAATCTAAATGATTAATTTTCCTAGAAGAAAAAAATCTAATTATTTCATTGAGGTTCATTTTATTTTTGAGCTTTATGAGCATAAACGGTAAAACCAAACAACAAAAACAAAGAAGAAACAGAAGTGGTGAAATACATAAAAATGGCCAAAAAACTTAAAAGTTGTGAAAATGAAGGCATATAATTATAAATGAATACATTTTTGGCTGAATTAATGATAAAGATTTAAATTAAAACCTGCAATTTTATGGACACATGCTGTAAAAGAAGAAAATACAGATTTTTGCAAGATGTAATTTACAGTTTTGTCTCTTTTCTTACTTTTTTTGCAGTCAACATGTATTAAATTAAAAGTATTCATTAGAATACTTTTTTCTGGAATTTTACTGTTTCAAAAAACAAGAAAAAACTTTAACAGTTATTTACCATTTTTTAGTCCTTATATTACATAGTTTATCTTTTAAATAATGACATAAAGCTGTAAAAAAATTGAAATTTATAAAATTTAAAATGAATAAATTTTTAACTGATTTAAATAGAGTAAAACAGTGTAGTTTTATGGGCACATGCTGTAAAACAACAAAATACAGATATTTGATGTAGGTGTTATTTACAAGTTTGTCTCTTATCGTTTTTTGTTTTTTTTACAGTCTACACGTAGATTAATACTTTATTCTGGAATCTTACTGGGTATTATCTGTAACTATAAAAAATAGGATAATCTGTTAAATACCAGTTTAAAAAATGATTGAAGATGCTTCAGTCCTTAAATTACTCTTAATTGTAGTTAAGAGTTTCTCTTAACTACATAAATCTGTAAAATAATGGCATTTTAAGCAGATTTAAATATGGTGAAACAGTGTAGTTTTACAGGTGCATATTGTTAATGAACAAAATGCTCTTGGAGACAGAGATTTTTGATATGAAGTTTATCTACAGTTTTAGCCTCTTTATTTTTTTTTCCAGGCAACATGCAAATTAATACTTTTTTTTCTGGAATTTTACTGGATATTATCTGTAATTTTTTTTAAAAAACAAGAAAAATCTGTAAAATTATAGTTACAAAATGATATCCCTAAAGGTTTTTTCAAATTACAAATATCTGTGAAATATTGTCATATTTTTTTTAGCTGATTTAAATTTAGTTGAACTGTGAAATTTTACAGGTACATGTTCACGAACAAAATGCTATTCATAGAAAGAGATTTTTGATGTGAATGGAATTTACAATTTTAGCCTTTTTTTAAATAGACAACATATAAATGCATGTTTTTTTTTCCTGTGATATAACTGGATATTATCTGTAACTTAACAACACAAGAAAAATCTGTAAAATAACAGTAAAAAATCATTTACCATTTTATACAGAATTTTTCTTTTAAATAACAACCAATATCTGTAATATCTTGGCATTTTTAGCAGATTAAGATACAGTTAAATTGTGTAATTTTACCATCAAAAGTGTTGTAAAAGAGCACATTACCATTTATAAAAATACAGATTTTTGATTTGGACATTATTTACAGTTTTGGTCAGTTTTTATTTTTGATTGATGTGTAAATTAATACTTTTTTTTCTGTGATTGCACTAGATATTTGTTATTTAACAAAAGTGTGAAAATGCAAAATAACAGTAAATCAGTTTTGAAAATTGCAGTTAAAAACTCATTTTTCATTCAGTTTTTACAGTGTATTTAGCAGCCATAAAGCCAACTCTGCGTACGAATGAACACCGAGTGCAGCTGACATACAACAAGAGCCAAAAACAACGGATGACGCAGTAATTAGGCAGTGGCACTGAAGGAAAAAACATTTCTTACAATGGATTGCAGTATTTTATAGAGAACTTTTAGCTCAGTTTAAAATCAATTTTGCCGACTAATTGTAAGATTATATTTCACTGCAGTGGGACAGTAACATTTTTTCAATTTAAATTTTTCAATTTTCATTGAGAACATTCAGTTTTGAAAAGCCAAAAAGAACACTAGTGACCCATTTCAATATCTTAACATGGATACAATGGTTAGATTTTGTGAATTGGTCCATTTTACAGAAAGAAAGAAAGGTTTGTCCCAGAGGTCTGGAGTTTTGACAAGCTACAGAAAGGTTTGTGATGATTTGCAGAGATCTGGCATAAAGCATGTTTAAGTTTTTGTTATTCAAATGTAAGAAAAAACTAAATAAAGATTGGCCCATGTTGGAACTGACGTTGCTCAGGTTGTGTTTTAGCCTCCTGCTTAACTAGTGCATTTTCAGAAACTAGACGATACTTCCTTTCAGGCGAAGTCTCATGCATGCGTTTTGGACACAGTCGTTCTGTTAAAAGCTTTTCCATCTGGGTATGCCAAATAGGCGAAAATTCCATGAAGAGGGGTGGATGTTAAGAGGCTAATGCTTCCTCTCATGTAAACATTACCCAACCAACTGTTAAAGGCTTAAACTGAAGAATACACTTGTGCCATTAAATGTATAAGAACAAATGAATTAATTTACTTGTCTTTGTGAAAATATAAATGAAACACATAAACACATAATTTAATTTTAAGCCTCTCCTTGGCTTCCTCTGGTCCATGTTTAGTGTGGTACACACCATGTCACCAAACAGCACAGTGACTACTGTAACCCTATAAATAGGCCGACTGACTGATTACAAGTTTGTAGACACCTGTGATGCTAATTAGAGGACGCACCTTGATTGAACATGTCCCTATGGTCACATTATTTTCAGTCTTTTCTAGGGGTACCATCATTTTTGTCCAGACCTGTTCCATGAGTTTATTTTTAAAAATAATTCTGTTGAAACATGGTTCAAAAGCAGTGTCTGATTTTCATTGGTTAATTTTCATATATATATATATATATATATATATATATATATATATATATATATATATATATATATATATATATATATATATATATATATATATATATATATATATATAAAAACACTTTATTGGCATATATTCAGGGAGTTTTTAAATGACCTTCAACGTACACATGATGCACTCACTTGTTATAACATAATTGGGTGATAACTTTATCAAATACAAAGCAACAGAAGCATTTTTAAACTTCATATTTTACATGTGTAGCCTGTAAGTTGCCAGTAATTTTAGAGCTGCATTTGTATGATGCAATTTTCAGTTCGGGTTGATGAGCAGATTCTCAAACATATAAACAAACAATAGATGAATTGGAGGACATTTGGGCTTCAAAATTTTGGAAAAATAAACCTTCTCCTTTACAATTCTCTGCTACATATTCGGCATAGTAAATGCCGAATATGTAGCAAAGGCTCGATTGGCTCAGCTTACACATCAATGGCACAATCTTTATTCCATGTTTTATTTTTTGTTTGCTCGCCCTACTCTAATCACAGTAACTGGTTGCTAATCCATGCTAATGTTAGCTTTTTCTCAAGAGTAGAAGCTAACGATTTAGCAAGCTGTTACTGCTGACCAAGAGGACAAACTTACTGATGGAAAAAAGTAACGAGTTTGATAACAGGGTTGCATGAGCTAAAGTGAGACACTCAATCAAGGTTGACAATGTTATGAAAATATAAAAATAGAAGAGAGGACATGCCTTTGCACTACACATTCTATTGGCTTCTCTGTTTGATGATGTCAATTCCATCATATCATGTGATTCACTGTTTTCTTCTTCTTCTACCAGCTAAAAAGGTTCGCTAACAGGGTTGTTGTGGAACACACGATCCATACATGATAATTATTATTTTAAATATTTTGTTGATTTAAAAAAATGTTGCCACAATTACAAGAGACATCAATGAAAAAAATAATACCAAAAAAATTGATTTAAATTTCATTTTAGCTGTTATTTGGTCATCGAGAGGAGAGAGAAGAGAAAAATATCATTTCAGGGGGAACTCCAGACTTATTTGGTGTTTGTTCTTTTCTCCAAGTCTTTTTAGATTGGTCTCAATAACTGCATGTTTTAGTATTTTTAAAATTGTATGTGTGGGGCGTAATATGTCCTTTAATTCTGGAATGACCCAGATGCTGGACCCACAGGAGGAAAAGCTGATGATTTAGTTGCTGTTAAATGAATCAATTTGCCTGATCAGTCTTATCCATCTAAGTTGCCACAAAATGCTAATTACCTTAAAAGTTGAATTTAAATTCTTTTTACACAATGACTGCTTGGAAATAGGCGTGTCACACAAGTATTTGAACTGATCGCGATCATTTTGCAGAATTGTTTCCATTCACCTGAATATAAACGGCTGGCTAAAACTAACAGAAGTGATTTCATGTCATTTTCCACAGTTTGCGCCCCTTTTCTCATCTGAGGTGCATCAGCACCAACTGTTTATATTGAGGTGCCTAACTTTTGATATTCAGCTGTCAGCATTTGAGCAACTTCATCTATTAACTATTATCATGTATTTAATTGCAAAGTAGTCAAACACCACAGCACTGATGTGGGCACATTTTTGGTTTTAAGCCAAATGAAAAGGAACCCAATAACTTGGAAGAGCAGTTTTGTCAGATTTTCACAAACTGGTGGCGTTCAAAAGTGCTAATACCACTGATCTAAAACTAATAGTTATAAAATGGACAGAAAAAGACAGTTAAAGTGTAAATGGCCATTTATCATCGACTAAAGTTCTGTAATCCTGACATTCCTGTTCTGCAAGATCTTTTTTAAAAAAAAATTGTTGAACCTTAAAGATAAGCACTTCCAACTTAAAGACTCATAAGCCATAAGTTCCTCCAAGTATGTCAAAGATGCAAATTAATTGTACTAAATCCATGCAAATGTCCTCAAATTGTGTTTCGTTTCCTTGTTGCACAAACTTTGACACCAGTTATCTGAGAGTTTAAACCTGTTTTTTCTTATCAGTAATACTAAAACACCTCTAAGTAACAGCAGCCAGTACTAGCTGCTGTGTTCTGAACTGCAGTTTAATGAGTTATGTTTTCCTTATGAGAAAAAATTAGTAGAGTTTAAAGAGTCTATCGTCTTTCTCTTGAGTTTTGGGATTGTTTACTGTGGTTGACGTGTTTATCTTTGTGTTTTATCTTTGTGTGGGTAATTTTCTAAAAATTATATTATTGTATCGCCACGTTTGGTTCTTTGTGTGTGCGCTGCTCTTTCGGAGTTTAAAATTTGGAGGAACAAAAGCCAAAAAGTCACATCCCTCAGCCTGCGCATAAATCCAGCCTTTAAACTTTTCAAATCCAGGGAGGAGAAAACACAAAAAGCTGCAGTGACGCGTCTGTGAGCCGACAGCAGTGAATTATTTATTCTCATGTTGGAGGGATTATCAGGAAACGGAGGAGGAGGAGGAGAGCTAGAGCACTCCGACGGTTAATAGAGGACTAGAGAGTCGTATTGTGGAGAGAAATGCAGCGTTTTTTCCTTTTTTTCTGATTGAATAGATATAATGAGAGGTGTGATGACTGTTAGCAGGTTGCCAGCCAGCATGTTAGCATGAATAATGACATTTCCATTTATGAGAGATATCTGCTGTTTGGAAAAAAAGAAGACTGACAACATTAAATGAAAAATAAATACTGTTTTTCTTTAAAGGACAGCTGCCACCTGGAGTTCTTGTTTGACAAACGAAAAAGCTCATAAATGGTAAAATACAGAGAGGAACGTCCTTGTGCCTCAGTGTTCACATCAGTCCTGCAGACATGCAATATG
Organism: Amphiprion ocellaris; assembly: GCF_022539595.1. Classification (NCBI taxonomy): domain Eukaryota; kingdom Metazoa; phylum Chordata; class Actinopteri; family Pomacentridae; genus Amphiprion; species Amphiprion ocellaris. The sequence goes on along the minus strand of NC_072780.1, from coordinate 25,825,298 downwards.
TCTGCATGTATCACGTATACAGACAGCGGCGCAGACAGATTTGATTACACAGCGAGGTCAACTGGTTACGGTAACAGTGAAAACACTTTATTGGCATATATTCAGGGAGTTTTTAAATGACCTTCAACGTACACATGATGCACTCACTTGTTATAACATAATTGGGTGATAACTTTATCAAATACAAAGCAACAGAAGCATTTTTAAACTTCATATTTTACATGTGTAGCCTGTAAGTTGCCAGTAATTTTAGAGCTGCATTTGTATGATGCAATTTTCAGTTTGGGTTGATGAGCAGATTCTCAAACATATAAACAAACAATAGATGAATTGGAGGACATTTGGGCTTCAAAATTTTGGAAAAATAAACCTTCTCCTTTACAATTCTCTCGATTGGCTCAGCTTACACATCAATGGCACAATCTTTATTCCATGTTTTATTTTTTGTTTGCTCGCCCTACTCTAATCACAGTAACTGGTTGCTAATCCATGCTAATGTTAGCTTTTTCTCAAGAGTAGAAGCTAACGATTTAGCAAGCTGTTACTGCTGATGGAAAAAAGTAACGAGTTTGATAACAGGGTTGCATGAGCTAAAGTGAGACACTCAATCAAGGTTGACAATGTTATGAAAATATAAAAATAGAAGAGAGGACATGCCTTTGCACTACACATTCTATTGGCTTCTCTGTTTGATGATGTCAATTCCATCATATCATGTGATTCACTGTTTTCTTCTTCTTCTACCAGCTAAAAAGGTTCGCTAACAGGGTTGTTGTGGAACACACGATCCATACATGATAATTATTATTTTAAATATTTTGTTGATTTAAAAAAATGTTGCCACAATTACAAGAGACATCAATGAAAAAAATAATACCAAAAAAAATTGATTTAAATTTCATTTTAGCTGTTATTTGGTCATCGAGAGGAGAGAGAAGAGAAAAATATCATTTCAGGGGGAACTCCAGACTTATTTGGTGTTTTAAAAAATATTTTCAAACATTCTTTTCTCCAAGTCTTTTTAGATTGGTCTCAGGACAGGTAAATTTACACAATAACTGCATGTTTTAGTATTTTTAAAATTGTATGTGTGGGGCGTAATATGTCCTTTAATTCTGGAATGACCCAGATGCTGGACCCACAGGAGGAAAAGCTGATGATTTAGTTGCTGTTAAATGAATCAATTTGCCTGATCAGTCTTATCCATCTAAGTTGCCACAAAATGCTAATTACCTTAAAAGTTGAATTTAAATTCTTTTTACACAATGACTGCTTGGAAATAGGCGTGTCACACAAGTATTTGAACTGATCGCGATCATTTTGCAGAATTGTTTCCATTCACCTGAATATAAACGGCTGGCTAAAACTAACAGAAGTGATTTCATGTCATTTTCCACAGTTTGCGCCCCTTTTCTCATCTGAGGTGCATCAGCACCAACTGTTTATATTGAGGTGCCTAACTTTTGATATTCAGCTGTCAGCATTTGAGCAACTTCATCTATTAACTATTATCATGTATTTAATTGCAAAGTAGTCAAACACCACAGCACTGATGTGGGCACATTTTTGGTTTTAAGCCAAATGAAAAGGAACCCAATAACTTGGAAGAGCAGTTTTGTCAGATTTTCACAAACTGGTGGCGTTCAAAAGTGCTAATACCACTGATCTAAAACTAATAGTTATAAAATGGACAGAAAAAGACAGTTAAAGTGTAAATGGCCATTTATCATCGACTAAAGTTCTGTAATCCTGACATTCCTGTTCTGCAACATCTTTTTAAAAAAAAAAATTGTTGAACCTTAAAGATAAGCACTTCCAACTTAAAGACTCATAAGCCATAAGTTCCTCCAAGTATGTCAAAGATGCAAATTAATTGTACTAAATCCATGCAAATGTCCTCAAATTGTGTTTCGTTTCCTTGTTGCACAAACTTTGACACCAGTTATCTGAGAGTTTAAACCTGTTTTTTCTTATCAGTAATACTAAAACACCTCTAAGTAACAGCAGCCAGTACTAGCTGCTGTGTTCTGAACTGCAGTTTAATGAGTTATGTTTTCCTTATGAGAAAAAATTAGTAGAGTTTAAAGAGTCTATCGTCTTTCTCTTGAGTTTTGGGATTGTTTACTGTGGTTGACGTGTTTATCTTTGTGTTTTATCTTTGTGTGGGTAATTTTCTAAAAATTATATTATTGTATCGCCACGTTTGGTTCTTTGTGTGTGCGCTGCTCTTTCGGAGTTTAAAATTTGGAGGAACAAAAGCCAAAAAGTCACATCCCTCAGCCTGCGCATAAATCCAGCCTTTAAACTTTTCAAATCCAGGGAGGAGAAAACACAAAAAGCTGCAGTGACGTGTCTGTGAGCCGACAGCAGTGAATTATTTATTCTCATGTTGGAGGGATTATCAGGAAACGGAGGAGGAGGAGGAGAGCTAGAGCACTCCGACGGTTAATAGAGGACTAGAGA